>NW_004444070.1:4246820-4323171 GCF_000243295.1 Trichechus manatus latirostris | reverse complement strand
AGAAAACAGTGAAATTTGAATTAGGTCTGTAATCTAGTTAAAAGCATTGTATCAATTTTATCATAGTTTTGATACATGGTCCCTGGTTACAAACACGTTAATATTAGGGGGAGCTGGATGAAGAACACACTGAATCCCTCTGTATTATTTTCACCTTTTTTCTGTAAATTTGAAATTATTTCAAAATATTCTTTTAAGTTCCCATGACAGTTCTACTCTGTCACACGGGGTTGCTATGGGTCGAAATTTTCCCGACGGCACCCAACAACAACAGCAACCCCACATGGTCATCAGAAATCAAGGTGAGCAGACTATAAGTTTTGCCAATCTTTTAGGTCCGACTCTTGAGATTAGTTTATCTTTCCAGTGATCTTTTTCTACCTTTGCACCAACATTGGGCTGATGTTTTAAATTAAATCATGTGGATATTACCATGGAATGTTAGGAATTAAAATCTATTTAAAGGGCTTATCTTTCTTACACATGAAGATTCTGTCACTAAGTTGTCTTTTTTCTGAAGCTTAAGTAAATAGCAAACATTTTCTCTAACCAAGTGACCTAAACAAAAAACCCATTAAACCTGTTGCTGTCAAGTCGATTCTGACTCATAGAGACCCCACAGGACAGAGTAGAAAGGCTCCACAGAGTTTCTAAGCTGTAATCTTTATGGGAGCAGATCGCCAGGTCTTTCTCCCAAGGATCAGCTAGTGGGGTTGAACCGTTAACCTTTTGGTTAGCAGCTGAGTGCTTAACCACTGTACCATCAGGGCTCCATATTAAACAAAAATTTAAAATATTTTAAATTAGGAAAAATCAAGAAATTTTAAGTTCTCAATCCATCAACAAAATCCTTAATTATTTTACTATACCAAGTGAATCTAATTAGATTCTACTCTGTTTTCAGACTCCTTTGTTTTCACCAAGCATAATGAAGCTTTTTAAATTCAGAGTTGTGGTATTATGTGACAAATGTCTTTTCACCTTCATTTCATTTAATAGCAATCACAATTCTTCACAGTAAAAATTGTTGTGATTTATCTCAATTCATGCAGAGATGACAGGAATTTATTCATTCTTTTGCTACTTAACAAAAAATACTAACCCAATGAAACAGAATACCATTAATACATTTTCTCAAAAAATTTACAAGTATGACTTAAACACATGCATGAATTATAATGTGATACGTTGTGATCTGGACATTTTAAGGCTAATGAGAAATAATGAGATGCCAGCTCTCATTCACAAACGGGAATTTGAGAGAGGCACCCTGGTACTAGAGAACAGATTGGCACATCAAAAAACAACAGTAGCTCCAGAGCAAAAGAGAAAGAAGGAAACAAAAGACTCAAAGAAGAAACTAGTTTACAGGACAAATACTCTACAGGAAGCATGGCCTCATTTCCCCTGAGACCAGAAGAACTAGACGGTGCTCAGCTCCCACTACCGAACATTCTAATCAGTGTCAAAATAAACAGACCCTGATAGAATGGGAGAAAAATGTAGAACAGAACCAAAAATTCCTTTAAAAAAACCCAGACCGACTGGACTAGTTGAAACTGGAGGACTCCCTGAGACTACCCTATTTTTGTGCAAATAATGTGCATCTTCTACGTTTGTTTGCCAACCGCGCCCTCCCCCAGCGAGATATTTTTGTAAGCAGTGCTGTGTCAGTTTTCTTTTACACGTTGTTGTAAAAAAATTAGCATAGTGTGCTTACAGAAATACCTAGCTGTGTAAAATCTTCACCAAAAATACAATAAAATATTAAAAAAAAAAATCTGTGGCAGGTGCGGGTGGAGTAAAAAGTGAAGATAGACACGAGAATGGTGAAAGGTGGTGAGTTCCCCTTTCATCTCTGTGCCCATTCTCTCAAAAGATATGTGAAAGTCCTGAGGTCCTAATCCCTGTATCTGTAATATTTATGACTCTGTTTTGACATAGGGAGTTTTCTTTGCTATGTTAATGGGATCATATCAGAGTAGGGTGAGTCCTAAACCTCATCACTTCTTTTTTTATTTATTTTTTCATTGTTGTACTTTAAGTGAAAGTTTACAATTCAAGTTAGTCTCTCATACAAAAAGATAGCACACTCCTTCTTTCCACCCCTGACTTCCCATGTCCATTCAACCAGCTCCTGACCCTCTCTGCCTTCACATCTTGCCTCTGGACAGGAGCCACCCATTTAGTCTTACGTATCCCTTAGATCTAAGAAGCACACTCTTCACGAGTATCATTTTATGTCCCATAGTCTAGTCTAATATTTGTCTGAAGAGTCGGCTTCGGGAATGGTTTTAGTTCTGGGTTGACAGAGAGTCCAGGTGCCATACTTTCTGGGGAGCCTCCAGTCTCAGTCAGACCATTAAGTCTGGTCTTCTTACTAGAATTTGAGTTCTGCACTCCACCTTTCTCCTACTCCATCTGGGACTCTCTGTTGTGTTTCCTTTCAGGGTGATCACTGGTGGTAGCCAGGCACCATCTAGTTCTTCTGGTCTCAGGCTGATGGTAAACCTAATCACTTCTGAGTCGTGTCTTATAAAAAGAGCAGAATAGACACGGACACACATACAGAGAAGGGAAGAAAGAAGTCATGTGAATATCGTCTATAAGCCAAGGAACATCAAGAATTTCTGGCAGATACCAGAAAGTCGCAGAGAAGCCACAGAAGGAATCAACACAGCCAAGACCCTGAACTGGAATTCCAGCCTCCAGAGCTGTGAGAAAATACATTCCATCCTTAAGAGCCACCACTTGTGACATTTTTTGTTAGGGAAACCCTAGAAAACTATGATATTATCTATTTAAACGCACCCTTTCCTATTTTCTACTCCTATTTAATAGAGGAGATGGCAGATCTTCTAGAGCTATCCTTTGTCACCTGAGGGTTAGTTTCAAAACCCATTGCCGTCAAGTGGATTCCAACTCATAGCGACCCTATAAGACAGAGTGGAACTGCCCCACAGGGTTTCCAAGGAGCTGCTGGTGGATTCAAACTGCCAACCATTTTGGTTATCAGCCAAGCTCTTAACCACTGCACCACCAGAGCTCAGATGTCTAATATTTTAAGACCATATAAAATTAAGTTGGTGGCATAGCATGCTGACAGTGATGCTGTAAGGCTTGGGTATCGTATAATCGCTGTGTTTCACAATTCCACGTGTCTCTCTAATACTCATGGCACCAGAAAATTGTAAAGAAGAGAGAATTGGAGATCCTGGAAATAATCAAATCTTGTTGCCTCTTATTCATACGTGACAATCAATGTCCATGGAAGCAGCCGTCAGGAAATCAAATGAAATAAAATTACATTGGGCAAATCTGCTGCAAAAGACCTCTTTAAAATTTTAAAAATCAAAGATATCACTTTGATGACTAAGGTGCACCTGACCCAAGCCATGGTCTTTTCCATTGCCTCATATGCATGGGAAAGCTGGACAATGAATAAGGAAGATCAAAGAAGAATTGATGCATTCAAACCGTGGCGCTGACAAAGAATATTGAATATTTCTGCTGCCAGAAGAATGAACAAATCAATCTTAGAAGAAATACAACCAGAATGCTCCGTAGAAGTGAGGATGGTGATACTTCAGTATGCTTACTTTGTACATGTCATCAGCAAGGACCAATTGCTAGAAACAACATCATTGTTGGTAAAGGAGAGGGTCAGTGAAAATGAGGGAAACCCTGCATGAGATGAATTGACACAATAGCCATGATAATGCACTCAAACATACCTACAGCCATGAAGATGGTGCAAGACCAGGAAATGTTTTGCTCAGTTACAGATAAAGTCACCACCATGAGTTGGAGCCAATTCAAAGACAACTTAACAAAAACAAGAACAAATAGCAAAGACTCAAGAGCTTATTCAACTTGTTCAACAGTTCATGGCTACTTAGAGGTGAAGTCTGCTCCCAAACCAAGTGTCAGCCCCCTAAATCTAAAACAATGTGGCTGTTATGTTCTTGTCTGTGTTTCTTCTCATTGTGAGCTCTGCACCCTATTAAGTAGCCCTGGTCGCTCCCTTTTGCGCATGTTTCCATCATCAGTCTGATAGACTGTGACAACCCTGAAAGAGGGACCCTGGCTTACTCATTTTTCTTAACTCAGTACAATGCAAAGAAGCTTCTCAATGGTATGAAATCTACAGTCATTTGAACTAGCAGTTGTTAATTATTTTCAACAGACACACCATGTTCAGAAAACTTCTTAACCGTAAGCAAAATGTAGTCCAGTTAGCAATCAATGATGGAAATGCACCATTCCAAGAAAACCCTCCTCCTGGGCACTGCTAACCCTATTGCTTTTGGCAGAAAATCATTTCACTGGCAATCCTCTGCCCTTTATTCCTTGTATTTAAAGTTATGTTAGCTTTGATATTATTCCATTATTTTTTGGGCTATAAAAAACTATTCCAGGACTAAAAGGAACAAAATCTTCATGCAGGATGATACAGTTATGTGCATTTTAAGGAAACAAAAGACATATGTATACATACATACATGCACATGTACACATATACATACATACCTGTGCACATATACATATATACATATACATACATGTATATCTGGGTGCATATATCTAGATTCCTATAGGAATCACTGGATCAATTTTTTTAAAATAATGTTTTACTGTGTTTTTGGTGGAAGTTTACACAGCAAATTAGGTTCCTATCTGACAATTTCTACACAAGTTTTTCAGTGACTTTAGTTACATTTTTCACAATGTGTCAACATTCTCATTAATTGCTCTCTGCTTGTTCTGTTTCCAGTGCTCTAGTTTCCCTGCCCCCCTCCCCGGATCAATTTTTTAAATATAAAAATAAATTGCTCTTGTGAAGTTCACATTTTAAAATCTTTTACCTAAATATACCAATCTAAACAACCAATCACATACACCAAATTTTCTTCTCTCGCACGAGGGGGATATATTCATTAATAAACTTCTCTCATTTATTAGGCACATATACTTTCTTTTTAGCAAGGTTCTATGAAACGTTTTCCTATGTTTCACTGAACTATTAACCTCCAATTGCAAAAAATCACAGCCTATACTGAAGCTAACTTTTTAACAGAGATGTCCAAGGTATTTTTGGAGACACTTGACAGAGACAGGTCACGTGAACACATTCAATCAATTTCCTCATGTTTCTTAGAAAGAAATTCTTGCCTTCTTATAAACTGTGCTTAAAAATTTTTTTTTGCAGGAATGAGACACAAGGACTTAAATGAGAATCAAATGCAAAAATGGTGACATTTAAAAGAGAGATGTAATAAACAGCACAGTAGCGACAGCAGTCAGGTTTGTGAAATGAACAAACAGTAATAAATATATTTCATTTCTCCTGTTTGTAACAGATATACATTTTAATTACCAATGAAAACATTCTGTGTTTTGAGGGCGAGGAGTCATACTTTGTAAATTAAAAGTACCGACGGGAGACTGAATCTGCAAATGAGAAAATAACTTGTCGGTGGCTTGAAATCTTCATATTTTTATGCAACTGCTGCCTGCAAACTAAATTTAATTTCCCCAGATCAATAAGTGATGGATTTCGCATTTTCAGGGACACATCTGGTGGCGACCACTTCTGTCTGTTTAGCCGCAGGCTTTAACAAAAATTTAGCCAATTCATGTTTCCATTACCACCTTTCTCAGAAGCCAGATTTCATATGAAAACAAACTTAATGTTCCCTGAATTCCAAATGAGACTATGAAAAGCATCGATCAAAGTTCAATTTTGGGGAGATGACGTGCCTCCTCCAAACCTTCAGTCACCCCAGCCAGGCATCTGTCTGTCATCTGTTTGTCCAGAGCAGCATGAACATGAATCAAACATAGAGCACTCCAGTGTAAGACGCAGATACAAAAGTACTGCCTCATCTCTGAATGAATTTTTTTTTTATTAATGGGAGGGAGTCACTAGTCTCAGAGTATCTGGACATTTCTTTACCTTGTTTTTCTATTTTTAGCATTATAATTTCAGACATCTCCAAGAATCCTTAGCAGAATTTCTGCTAATATTCCTTCAAGATAATAAAGCAGCACTGGACAATTGCTTTCTAAAGATTCATTGGCTTGAGTGTCTTTTTGTGATTCAGCCCTCCCATAGCAAGGGCTTCCAACTGGTTTGAACCAGGTCATTCATGGTTGGTAAAGAGAAAACAGAACAGACTCAATTTTTTACAACTTGGGTGCTCTGGAATGGTAACCAGAAAGAGAAAAATTACAGGTGGAAGCCCTGGAATGGGAGGCTAGGAAGCGGTATAGTAAGCCCTTTCAGGAACCTGATAAGTGAGCTTGGATTATTGGCAGGAGTCTGGAGAGTGACGCACATTCAAAGTGGCACAGTCAGCTGTCATCATTGAGAGGGGCACTGCTGTTTCCGACTCTGCTCAAAATCCGATAGGCAAGAGATTTGGTTGCTATGCAATGCATACACTGCCCTT
The DNA here is from genome assembly GCF_000243295.1 of Trichechus manatus latirostris. Classification (NCBI taxonomy): domain Eukaryota; kingdom Metazoa; phylum Chordata; class Mammalia; order Sirenia; family Trichechidae; genus Trichechus; species Trichechus manatus. The sequence goes on along the minus strand of NW_004444070.1, from coordinate 4,316,719 downwards.
GTTTTCTAACAGGGGTATTAGCTGTCTAGCAGGGCTTTGACCCATAAATCCTTTTTTCCTGTTCCGGTTATTGGTCCAGTCTACCCACATTTTAAAAATCCATGTCTGTTCTGGTTTCACTTCCTCGGCCATGACTGAACGGGGAAGAGCCTGAGTGTAGCATATCCAAAAAAGGCACACCCTTGTATTAATTTACTGAGGTTGTTGTTGCTTCAGTGAGAGGCAAGACATCAAAGCGAATAAAGTGCAAAGGAGTAGGTGAAGCTGGCTTTGTTTCAGAAAGCCCCACCAAGTCCAGTGTCTAAAGTTACAAGAAGTCTAGCAGATATCTGAAGTAGGTGTGAATGTGAGTGTGTAGGGGGTGGGGACACACAGAGGTGAGTTCTGAGTATAAGTTTTAAGAACCCATTTCTCCGTGTTTGCTCAGGGAAATCACAGTTGTCTGAAGTAAATAAAAAAATAAAAACAAAAAATAAATCACTTGCCGTGGAGTTTGACTCTGACTCATGACAACTCCATGGGTGTCAGAGTAGAACTGTGTTTTATAGGGTTTTCAATGGCTGATGTCTCAGAAATAGATCGCCACAGGGTGGTATTTGAATAGAAAGTTCAGATATGGACCCCCACATACATGACCTATTTATTTTCCACCACAGCACCAAGCCATGTTAATGGAGAAAGACGATCTTTTAAACAAATGATGATGGAATAACTTGATATACATGTGAAAAGAGTCTATCTAAGCAATATGGGGTTGAAAATAGGGAAAAACAATGGTTAAAAATTTTTTAAGTGAATTGTAAATGTAGAAAATGTCGTATTTGGTGAAAGTTTTGGTGTATATATTTGCACCACAATAAAATTTTTTTTTGAGAGATTCTGAAGTCAAACACTTGTTCTTTTGCATAGGAAAAGTTGAGAATTTGGCTGCCAGTGGGAAAAGTTGCAATGATTGAGACAAGAAATTATGTATCAGTATCTCATAGAACGTGAAATAGTTATCTATATTAAATCATTGTGCCAATTATGTATTCATAAAGAAAAATGCCTTCATTAAGAAGTCCACCCCAGCATGACTCAATGAGCTATATTGTTCTCCCCATTTGAATTACTCAGTGCACTTGAAAATTACAAATTTTCTCTGAGTCAGTGTGTGTATAAATCATGTTGAATATAAAGCTGTATCAGAGAATACAGAGTATTTTCCAACATAAACATAGATTAATTCTGCACTCTGCTAAATTTTAAGCTCCATTTGGGCATGGGAACTTCGTCTTGTTGATCCCTGTATCCCAGCTTCTAGAACCATGAGAGAAGAGTCTTAATCACGTGGTATGATTTTTTCCCTCTCTTTTTCTAATTTATGTTTGGTTGTTGTTGTTTTTTGTTGAGACTATACAGAACAAAGCATATATTAACTCAACCGTTTCTACATGTACAATTCGGTGACATAGATTACATTCATCAAGTTCTGCAAATATTCTCATCTTTCTTTTCCTGATTGCTCCAGCTGTTTAACATAAACCCACTTCCCCTCCTTAAGCTTCCTGTCTAAACTTTTGAGTTGCTGTTGTCAATTTGATTCCATATAGATAGATCTTGAAAGAGCTTAATGCTCAAGGCAGACATTCTTTACTAGTTAAGCTAAACTAGTGCTTGGTTTTAAGAAGACTTCAGGGGATATCTTTGGTTTAAGCTTTAAAGATTATCTCAGGGCAATAATCTGTATGGTGCCTCCATGGCTCCGTAAAGTCTGGATCCAGAGAATCTTATAATTCTGTTCAGCATTTTCTTCCTTAAGATCAAGATTCTGCTACAGAATTTTGACTGCATGAAAAAATGCCTTAATGTTTCATCACACAGTTTCCCACATGTTTATATTGAACCAAAGAGCTTCCAAAGGGTAGAAGCATGTAAACAAATGATATGTCATGGCTGTGCGTGTTATATATGGCTTAAGACATTTTTTTTTATTACCTTCCAGTGCTTGTTCTTAACAATGAAGATTCAGAAACCTGATCTTGTAAATTCATGTGGAGTGGATCCATCTTTCAGAGCCAGAAAATTCAAAATAACAGATGTCCAAGACTGATAAACAATGTTAGAATGCCAAATAATTAATTTACAATATATGTCTCTCATTGAAACTGTAATATTTTTTTAAAAAATCCATTAAACCAGTATGTTCTCCACCTGTACGCAGACCTATATGGTAAGCAAAATAATCATTTGACTTTTTTTCCATGAGCATAGAGTTAATTATACCAGTTGTTATCAAGTCAACTCTGACTCACAGTGACCCCATGCATGGCAGAGTAGAACTATGTTCTGCAGGATTTTCAACTGCTAATTTTTTTAAAGTAGATTGCCAGGCTTTTCTTCTGAGGCACCTCTGGGTAGAATCGAACCTCCAACCCTTTGTTTAGCAGCTGAGTGCATTAACAATTTGCCACCACTCAGGGACTCTATATAGAGCTATTCAGGTGAACTATATTGTCTTAATGGTTCAGTCTTAGATCACTGAACCCATTCTCCTCTGCAATGGCAATGGGTTAGAAACTGGACTGTGATATCCAATGTCTATGAATGGATAAGAAGCCCTGGTGGTGCAGTGGTTAAGTGCTCAGTTGCTATCTGAAAGGCCAACGGTTCAAATCCACCAGCTGCTCCACTGTAGAAAGATGCAAAGCTTCGGAAATCTTACGGGGAGTTCTATTCTGTCACATGGGGTCACTATGAGTCAGAATCGACCCTAGGGCAACAGGTTTGGTTTGGTTTTGGTTATCTCATAGATATTGCTGAAATGATTACTATCAATCGGCTGTCAGCTTTCTATTTCAGTTTAGCTGATCAGTCCTGATTTTCCTTCTGATGGACATTGTCTTAGTCATCTAGTGCTGCTATAACAGAAAAAGCACAAGTGGATGGCTTTAACCAAGAGAAATTTATTCTCTCACAGTCTAGTAGGCTACAAGTCCAAATTCAGGGCATCAGTTCCAGGGGAAGCCTCTCTCTCTCTGTTGGCTCTGGAGGAAGGTCTGTGTCATCAATCTTCCCTGGGTCTAGGAGCTTCTTTGTGCAGGAACCCTAGGTCCAAAGGACACACTCTGCTTCGGTGTTGCTTTCTTGGTGGTATGAGGTCTCCCTGTCTCTCTGCTCATTTCTCTCTTTTATGTCTCAAAAGAGATTGGCTGAAGACACTATCTAATCCTGTAGACCTCATCAGTATAACTGCCGCTAATCCATCTCATTACATCCTAGTGACTGAATTTACAAACCATAAGGAAATCACATTAGATTACAAAATGATACACAATCATACAATACTGGGAATCATGACCCAGCCAAGCTGACAGATATTTTTGGGGGACAGAATTCAATCCATGACCGGCATACAATGTATTTAGATATGCTAATGCCTTCAGTCTAGATGTAGGTTCCATCACCCTTTTGTCATACTGTGGTAGCTTGTGAGTTGCTGTGATGTTGGAAGCTATGTCACTGGTATTTCAATACCAGCAAGATCACCCATGGTGGACAGGTTTTAGAAAAGCTTCCAGACTAAGACAGACTAAGAAGAAAGTCTTGGTGATCTACTTCTGAAAATTGACCAATTAAAACTCTATGGATCTCAACAGAACATGGTCCGATACAGTGCTGGAAGATGGGCGCTCTAGGTTGGAAGGCAGTCAAAACACACAGTGGCCGCAACAATGGACTCCAACATATCCCATGATCATGAAGATAGTGCAGGACCAATCAACATTTCTTTCTGTTGTACAATAGGTTGCCATGAGTCAGAGCCAACTCCAGGGCAACTAGCAAAAACAGTAGCTACAAATTGAAAGGGGACCACCCGATAGTTTTGAGATGACTTTGCTTCTTCATGTTCTCCATTGATTTGCACATCTCATTCATGGTGGCTGACATTTTTTTTATCCGTTTCCTAAGTGCTTGGCGGGGGGACCTTATTCTAAGCCCTAAGTCCATGGATCAATTCCAGATTGTATAATTACCCCATGCCTATCTTAGTCATCTTTGCATTGAGATGTTTTTCTCAGTTGCTGCCTTAAATTGGTAATTTTGCTTTGCACTGTTAAACAGCTGAGTGTTAAATGTTTCAGTTGCACATGAAATGGTTCTCATATCCATTGGTAGTTGTAGAGTTGGTAAGCACTTTATAACCCTTCTGGTTGTAAGATATAATAAAATCGATGGTCATTATCAATATGAGCATCATTCTCCCTTTTTTGAATGACTCCCAGCATTCTGAATTTGTAAGCAACCCCTCTTAGCTTCTCTTCTACCCAAAGTCAACTGTGCATTCTAGCGTCTAAATCTACTCATCATTAGGAGAAAATTCCTCTGATATTTACCTTGATAAGCAGAATGGAGAGCTCGCAGAAGCCATTGCAACCAGACAGCTCCACAAATTTGATCAGGTGCAATGATGAATTGGGTCCACCTTGGGAAAAGGTAAGAGTTTGCTATCAGCTTCTCTGGGGTCCAGGATCTAATATTCTATAGAATACTGATTGAAAGAAGGAAAATGCAGAACAGAATTTCAAATTCTCATGTAATTCAGATTTTCTGGAGCCCTTGAGGCTCCATGAACCCCCAAACTTCTGCCCTGAGATAATCTTTAAACATTAAACCAAAATTATCACCTGAAATCTTTAAAGCCAAGCAATACTTTAGTTTAACTACTAAAGAATTTCTGCCTAGAGCATTGTGCTGTTTTAAGAACTATCTATACAAGATCAAAGATCAAATTGACAACAGCAACTTAAAAATTTTGTTAGAGAGAAAACTTAGGGGGCAGTGAGTTTATGTTAATGGGGGAGGAACAACTCAGAAAAGGAGGGTGAGAATGGTTGCCCAACTTGAAGAATGTAATTACTGTCACTGAATCGTACATGTAGAAATTGTTGAATTGGTGTATGTTTTGCTGTGTATATTTTTAACAACAGCGAAAAAATTAGAGTAATTTATTATTTTGAAAAAGGGTCCAGAAGGAGGAGCCGTCTTGTTTTATGCTTAAATGATCCCTCTCAGTTACAGCAATGTAAGGAGAACAACATTCATTCTCTGACAGAAGGAATAAAGGGAACGTATGAGCCCTTTGCCACCAGGTGCCCTGATGGCACAGTGGTTAAGCACTTGGCTGCTAACTGACCGGTCGGAGATTTGAGCCCACAAGCCGTGCCACGGGAGAAAGATGTGGCGGTCTGCTTCCATGAAGATTACGGCCTTGGAAACTCTATGGGGCAGTTCTACTCTGTCCTCTAGGGTTGCTATGAGTTGAAATCCACTCGACAGCAGTGAGTTTGGTTTTGCTTTGTTGTGAGCTAGACAAGGTTGCCATAACCTGAGGTGATCACTGAGACAGAAAAGATAACTTGGCGTGACAGCCTGCATCCTTTTCTATGAACAAGGACTGAAAAACCCAGAGGGTTTTGTCCTTGATCAAGACCTGCTGTAGGGTGAGTGAACAAGATCTCTGCAAGGAAGGACCTTGAGCAAATACGGAGTCTGAGCTGGTAAGCCAGGCACAAACCCGGGATCCTCAAGTTTGGGGGAGGCTATTTTCAGAGGCGTCTGTGGCTGGTACAGAAGGTAATTTGTTTTCAGGTCTTGGTGTCTAGGCACCTTGGTTTGGTGTTTATGCTTCTTAGAATAGTGACTGAGCCGTGATCTATTGCTCATCCAGATTGAGTGTTAATAGATGGCAAGTGGCACCGAAGCAATACTTCTGGTGGCTGGACTCAAATCCACTTTTCTCTGCCCTTGTCACTTAGAAGTAAGATGGACCTCCTTTTCTTTAGGGGCAGCAGAGGGTTTTTACAGAGTAGCCATAAGAAAAAGACAGGACAGTCATTTAATTGTCATTCTACAGTGGCTTGTGTGTTGCTGTGATGCTGGAAGCTATACCACCGGTATTTCAAATACCAGCAGGGTCAGCCATGGTGGACAAGTTTCAGCAGAGCTTCCAGACGAAGACAAGCTAGGAAGAAACGGCTGGCTATCTAATTTTGAAGATTAGACAATGAAAACCCAATGGATCATAACAGAACAGTCTGATACAGTGCTGGAAGATGAGCCCCCTAGGTTGGAAGGCACTCAGAATACACAGTGGCTGCAACAATGGACTCACACATACCAATACTTGTGAAGATGGTGCAGGACTGGGCAATGTTTAGTTATGTGTACTTGGGGTCACCATGAGCTGGAGCCAACTCAATGGCAACTGGCACCAACAAGAGTGTCTTATCACAGTTGTCTACGGTTTTCCAATATTTTATTGAACTTTCTTGCTTCTGAGTCTGTGAATGACTTACCTATGCAGAGAATATTTGCCTTGCCAAGTGAATTTATCATTTACATATTGGCATTACTAAAGTAGGTTAATAAAGTAATGGCCCAGAATTTATGTATTTACACGTATTTACGTACGTTTTAGAATACAAAGTGTAGCACAGTTTCTCACTCAAAGATTAGGTAAACATGATAAACAAAGTTTTCACACTTTTTCCATTCTACATTTTACTGCATTTGAGCATGTTCTTTCCCATAATGAGTTATTGACTAACAAATAAATTGCTTAAATGCTCAAGAATTGAGCCTCTGTTTAAAGCCACCCCTATTATATCACTATTTATTCATTCTCCATTTCAATCTCCAAGGGCTTGCTTAGGTTTATTAACTTGGAAACCACTGCAGCAAATGGAATGTAATCTTGCCACAAGTAACTATTGAACTAGCTGATGTGTTTAACACCAACAACCATCTGCTAATCTGACTCATTTATTAATGAAATTTCGATCGTTGCCTTTTTATAATCTTTAGAAACAGATTTTATTTTGAGACGCCAATTCCCAATGGTCTTCAAAGTAGACTTTGTAGAAAACCAACTGAATTGTAAAACAAGTGAAAATAACATCAACACATTCTAGCTATAGAGAAGGGGTTTGAAATAGATGGGAAAATATCACATACTCTCCTCACACAAGTATTTGCTTTAGACGCCAATCTTCCTCCAAATCCCCTAGGTCCAAAATCTGGAAAAAAAAAAATGGGCAACGTATGCTTGATTAAAATATTGTAAGTTATTTTTCAAAGAGCCTTTATCATTTGATGAGCAACAATTGTTTCCCTGTTTACAAGGGCGCAAAGTGGAAAGTAAGGACTGACAAAACAAAGGCTCATTCCTCTCTTATTGCAGTCCCTGGGTGGTACAAACCGTTAATGCACTCGGCTGCTAACTGAAAGATTGGAGGTTCGAGTCCAGAGGTGCCTCAGAAGAAAGTCCTGGCAATCCATTTCTGAAACAGCAGCCAGTAAAAACCCTACTGAGCACAGTTCTACTCGGACACACATGGGGTCACCATGAGTAGGAGTTGAGTGGCAACTGTTTTTTCCTCCCTCTCTTATTGAGCTAGTACGTTGGAAGTTAACTGTAGAACACAAAGTACAGAAATTTCAAGTTGATTTCTTCAAAGAAGAGGATGCCTTATACAATAAAATCAAATTATTGTTGCAACGAGCCTTGATTGCTCAGTGGCTAAGCACTTGGCTGCTAACAGAAAGGACGGTGGTTGGAACCCACCAGCCTTTTCACTGGGAGAAAGATGAGACAGTCTGCTTCCTTAAAGATTAGAGGCTTAGAAACCCTATGGGGCAGTTCTACTCTGTCCTGTAGGGTCACTATGAGTCAGAATTGATGTGATAGCAGTGGGTTCGGTGTTTTTATTTTGTTTGTTTTGTTTTAGATAAGGAGTCATGGTGGCACAGTGATTAAGTGGTCAGCTGCTAATCGAACGGTCGAGATTCCAACATACTGGCAGCTCCATGGGAGAAAAGACTGGCAATCTGCTCACATTAAGAATATAGCCTAGGAAACTCTACGGGGCAATTCTACTCTGTTATATAGGATCACTATGAGTTAAAATCAACTTGACAGCACACAACAAGAAGTCCATTTCTTGTTAACAGCATGTAGCTGGATATTTTTGTCTGTCTGTATTTTATGCAAACTTTTTACTCTATTCCACTTTTACTCTTCTCTTTTTTATATTTTGAGTGTGTATATTAAGGTTTTAAAAAATCAACATTTATACTGTAGGTATGGGTACTATATGACCTATTGTATTGGGCATATCAGCTGCAAAAGACCTCTTTAACATGTTAAAAAGCAAAGCTGTCACCTTGAGGACTGAAGGGCATGTGACCCAACCATCCTATCTTCAATCGCCTCATATGCATGCGAAAGCTAGACAATGAATAAGAAGAAGAATTGATGCCTTTGAACTGTGGTGTTGGTGAAGAATACTGAACAAGCCATGAACTGCCAGAAGAAAGAACAAATCTGTCTTGGAAGAAGTACAGCCAGAGTGCTCCTTAGAAGCAAGGATGGCAAGACTACGTCTCACATACTTTGGACATTTTATCAGGAGGGATCAGTCCCTGGAGAAGGACATCATGCTTGGTAAAGTAGAGGGTCAGTGAAAAAGAGGAAGACCCTCAATGAGATGGATTGACACAGTGGCTGCAACAATGGGCTCAAGCAGAGCAACGATTTTGACGATGGCGCAGGACCGGGCAGTGTTTCCTTCTGTTACACACAGGGTCGCTATGAGTTGGAACTGACTCCATGGTACCTAATGACAATGAGTACTAGCATAGTAAAATGTTTATACATCTATGAAACATTAATTCTGAAATCATAGTATATTATTTATAATTTTTGGTTGACTTGAACAGAGTACACTATTTATTTAAGCTGTTCCATTAGTTGAAAAGAAACACTAAGTTTTTTTAACTTTTGAAAAATTAACCATGTAAGCAATTTCTCCACTTTCACGTCTGACTTTAAGTTTCCTATTTCCCAGTGGTGTAATTCAGTTTTCGATGTAAGGCTACTGACAAACAATAAAATACTTCAGGGAAAAATTACATTTGTAGAACCTGCCAATAGAACAAGAATATAAACAGAATAACAATGTTATTGAAAGAGGAGAAAAATACAAATACAACAACATTTCATGGTAAGAAAGAGACCGTAACTGAAGTAGGAGAACAATGTTTCAAATAACCTGTAAATAAGGTAAGTCTAGTAATAACAGTACTGGGACTATCCATTAAATTAAATTATGCTGTTATACTTGCCCTCCAAAGTGCACAAAGACGGTCAGCTTTAAATGGAAGTCTTGCTGTCCTTAGTCGCCTTTGAAGGTCCCCAACTCATGGCAACCCCATGTACAATTAAAATTGCCCTACCCTGTGTCTTCCTCATAATCATCGGTATGCTTGAGCCCATTGTTGCAACCACTTGTATTCTGAGTGCCTTCCAGCCTAGGTGTTCAGCTTCTAGCACTCTATCAGACAATGTTCTTTTGGGATCCATATGGTTTTTCACCAGTTAATTTTCAGAAGTAGATCATCAGGTCTTTCTCCCTAGTCTGTCAAAATCTGGAAGCTCTGAAGAAACCTGTCCACCATCCATGACCCTGTGGGTATTTGAAATACCAGTAGCATAGCTTCCAGCACCACAGCAACACGCAAATCTCCACAGTACGACAGACTGACAGATAGGTGCTGGATAGAAATCTGAGGTCTAGCTTAAATTAAAATTGATTGTCATGTTTTTATTTTAAGTTTGTATAAGGGCAGAAAATGATGAATTCTACACTGACAAAGTGGTAGGGAAGAATATCATTATGTTTCCCATATAAATAAGCCAGACTTTGGAATCTGATTTGATAGTGGGTCTCATGGAAGGGTACGTGTTGTGTTTGAAAAATTATTTTGTGCTTTCACTATTGCTCTTGTACTTGGCCCTATACTGGATGACTCGGAGTAATTTGTAACGAGGAACTTATTACTCTCCATGAACTTTTTACTGATGAGCCGGCGACTGTTGACGTATTTACTAGCCTACTAAACTGTGCTGTTGTTGTTTTCCTTTAAATATTTGAATGCATTACAGTCAAAACTTTTGACACGTTTGGAGAATGTACATTAATTAACTTTTTAAAAAAATGATAGCCAACATTAGCTTCCTCTAGGCATCTATTTGGAAGGAAGTCCTGGCGATCTATTTCTGAAAAACCAGCCATTGAAAACCTTATGGAGCACAGTTCTACTCTGACACACATGGGGTCACCATGACTTGGAGTCCACTCGAAGGCAACTGGTATGTGTCGCTTCAAATGCTGTGTAGGACAGCAATACTTTTCATCTGATCTGTGTTTGTCTATCAGCTTCCTTCAAAATGCAAGTCAAAACCTTCATCAGGCTAAATAAATCTTCCCCGAATTGGTAGAGGAGCCCTGGTGTCGCAGGGCTTAAGAGCTATGGCTGCTAACCAAAAGTTCAGAAGTTTGAATCCACTGGCCACTCCCTGGAAACCCTATGTGGGCAGTTCTACTCTGTCCTATAGGGTCTCTATGAGTTGGAAGCTACCTGACGGCAATGGGGTTTTTTTTTTTTTTTTAAGTAATTGGTAGAGAAGTCCCTGGATGCTGCCGGAAATGCTGCTCAGCTGCTAACGGAAAAGGTTGGAGGTTTGAGTCCACCTAGAGGCACTTCGCAAGAAAGGCCTGGCAATCTACTTCCAAAAAATCAGCCATTGAAAGCTCCATCTTTCTCCTGTGAGGTGGCTGGCAGGTTCAAACCTCCAACCTTTTAGTTAGCAGTGGAATGCTTAACCACTGCGCCACCAGGGCCCCATATGTATGTATATACATATGTATATATGTATTTATACAAGTATTTGGAGCCCTGGTGGCACAGTGGTTAAGATCTCGATTGTTAACCGAAACGTCAGCAGTTCGAATCCACCAGCCACTCCTTGGAAACCCTATGGGGCAGTTCTACTGGGTCCTATATGGTTTTATACATATATTTGTATATACATGAATATATATATATGTACAGCTATTTTAAAAAGTGAGTATTACAAGTGATAACGTACATAAAATGGTGAACATGTATTGCTACTGTGATTCTGTGAAACCTAAATTTTCTATCACAAGGGAGGCCTATTTAGAATGTAAAATCAGAGCGACCCAGTAGCGTGCCCTTCGATTTTGTCGTGTGGCTTCCCTCAATGATTGATCATCATTGCAAATGTGTTGGACAGAGTCTTTGGAATGTACATATATTCACACAGGTGATGGATGCTTCTAAATAGGACAGATACTTTCAATTTCAAACATGAAAGCGGGAAGAATCTTACCAAGTTTATAAAAGTTGGGTTAATTGTTGACTATCACTGAATTTTATGGTTATTTTTCTGATGACGTGACGTATGGCATTTCATGTCCAGTCATAGGAGTTTTCTTCCTTTAATGTTTCCAACAAAATAGGATGTGCCCTTGGTTTGCTTTTTTTACTCTCAAAACAGCTGTACTATATGCCTTTCTTTTTTCCTCTCTGCATTCCCCTTGGCTAGGTATTTGTCTCAGTTTCCATCTGGCATTTAATTATTCCTCTGGTAAACTTCATAATCACAACCTTGATGAGGTGAGTTCATATACCAGGTGTGAAGAGGGAGGTTGGAAATGAGTTTAGATTCCATTACAATGACTTGACCTGCATGTCAAAGCTGGACAATGAAGAAAGGAAGATCAAGAAGAATTCATGCACTTAAATTATGGTGTTGGTGAAGAATATTGACTATACCATGGACCGCCAGAAGAACGAACAAATCTGTCCTGGAAAAAGTACAACTAGAATGCTCCTTAGAGGAGAGGATGAACAGACTTTGTTTTATATACTTTGGACATGTTGTCAGAAGGGTTCAGTCCCTGGAGAAAGACATCATGCTTGGTAAAGTAGAGGGTCAGCAAAAAAGAGGAAGACCCTCAATGAGATGAATTGACACAGTGGCTGCAACAATGGGTTCAAGCATAACAATTGTGAAGATGGTGCAGGACCGGGCAGTGTTTCGTTCTGTTGTACATGGGGTCGCTAGGAGTCAGAACCTACTTGACGACACCTAACAACAACAACACCAAATTTATACCAGGCGTTCTGGGTAAGATCACACCCTGTGTCTTGCTAAAGTCGGACTTTACTCTCAAGAAATAACACACCCACAGACATTGGAATGCACTAACCGGAACATAAGAGCCTGGTTTGTATCAGCTTGACGTTTTAAAGTCCTACGACCCAATCAATCAGAGCCCCATAGAGTTTCCAAGGAGCCTGATGGATTCGAATTGCTGACCTCTTGGTTAGCAGCTGTAGCTCTTAACCACTATGCCACCAGGGTTTCCCAACCAAAACCATCCAATCTTAAAGAAACCAGTGCCCCATAGTAACTAATTAATTATATTTCCCTCTTTTATAATCCCTCCCCCTAATTAAAGACTTGCAGGTTAACAATCACACAGAACTCCTTTATCAGCATTCCCTCACTGCTTTTAAAACTCTACCTGCACTGTCCAAAAATGAGTTTTGCACAGTCTAGGTCAGAATGGTCCTGTCTAGCACATTATATTCTCTCCGTAAACTTTGTTAAAGTACTTGTCTTTGTTTTCTTGATTTGTAAAGGCCATTTTATAATTCTCCTCATTGGTTAAGAACTTTCTATACTGTTATGGGTTGAATTATGTCCCTGAAAAACATGGGTTGTAAATCCTAATCTCTATGTCTGTGGGTGCAGGAGCCCTGGTGGTGCAGTGCTTAAAGCATTTGGCTGTTAACCAAAAGGTTGGTGGTTCAAACCCACCAGCCACTCCATGGAAGAAACGTATGACAGTCTGCTTCCGAAAAGATTACAGCCTTGGAAACACTATGGGGCAGTTCTACTCTGTCCTATAGGGTCACAAGGAATCCGAATAGACTCTACAGGAGTGGGTTTGGTTTGGTATGCCTGTGGTTATAATTCCATTAGAGAATGGGTTGCCTTTGTTATGTTAATGAAGCAGGATTAGTGTAGGGTGCTACTTGAGTCAATCTCTTTTGCGATATAAAACAGATTAAACAAAGGAGCAGGATAGAGATGGGGGAAGAGAGATACCAAGCCATATGAAGATTGCCCAGGAGCAGAAGCTCAAAGAGACAAGGACCTTCCCCTAGAGCTGACAAAAAGAGTTAGCCTTCCCCTGGAACTGACACCCTGAATTCAGACTTCTAACCTCCTAAACTATGAGAAAAAATTTCTATTTGTTAAAGCCATCCACTTGTGGAATTTCTGTTATAGAAGCACTAGATAACTAAGACAGAATTTGGTACCCGGAGTGGGGTGCTGCTCTAACAGATGCCTAAAATGTTGAAGTGGTTTTGGAATTGAGTAATGGATATAGGCTGGAAGAGTTATAAGGTTCCTAGTAGTAAAAACCTAGATTGCTTTGAAGGGACTGTTGGTAAAATTATGAACATTAAAAGCAATTCTGGTCATCTAAGCCACAGGAGCAGAGTTGCCATCCCAGTGGGCCTGGAAGATAGAGCTGAAGCGCAGGGCAGATGGGCCTTCACCCAGAATCCAAGGGGTGTGGCCAACACCCAGAGTCTGGAAGGCAGGGCCATTGCCTAAATGGTCTCAGAGAACAGAAAATTATTTTCAAGCCTTGGGGAGCTGATGTAGTTTGTTTTGTTGGTGCAGTGCAATGGATCACTTTCTGTGTGGCAAATAAGGTCTATGGAACCCTAATGAAGGGAGTGGTTAGTTTTGCCATCCCACTAGGCTTAAAATGAGCCATCCCAGAGGCAGAAAGAGAGGATCTCACCACCACTAAAGAAGGAGAGCCAAGAGTGGATCGCCTCCTTTGGACCCAGGATCCCTGCACTGAGAAGCTCCTGGAACCAGGATACTGACAGAGAGTGAGTAAGAGAGCCGTAATACTGAAGACGGCGAGAAGCAGTGGCAGAGTTACAGGGGCAGGAAAGACTGGCAGGAGAGACCAGCAGAAGACAACACAGTGGGCTTCTTGGCCCATGGAATGAGAAAGCTGAGTACCTTCGGGCAGGATGCTTGCTGGCGGAGCAGGGTGCCTCCGGGAACTTGGTGGAGCTGCAGTTTAACAACCCACAGAGTTAGAGGCGAGTGCCTTCAGGCAGGGGCTAACGGGAGGAGTAGGGTGCCTGGGGGCACTTTTCAACAGAGCTAAAAGAGGTTTGTAAGACTTGACCGAGAAGGGCAGAAGCCTAGGGGCCAGAGAAAGCCCTGCCTGTGGGCACAGCTGAGAAGATGCTGTCCTGATGGAAGAATTTTATCCTGAGCATTCCTGAACCTGAAATGTAACTAGTTTACTTCACTAATAAACCACATAATCGTGAGTATGGTCGGTAAGTTCTGTGTGGCCATTGCAATGAATTATCGAACCCAGCAGAGAAGTAAAGAGTGCCATGGAAGGGACGGTTGGTGTCAGAATTGGTAAAGCTGGCAGAGAGAGGAGGCATGTCTGACCTCCACCTCATAGGAATCAGCCTTGGGCTGTTGATCTTAATTCTCCTTCTCCCTTGTGACGTTAGAGAAAGTCAGATGCCATCCCTATGCCATTTTTACAGCTGGGTTTTGGACCTGCTGGGTGCCCATTATCCCTTCTTTCCCTCCAATTTATCCCATTTGTAATGGAAATGTCTACCTTGTGCCTGTTCCACCACTGTACTTTGGAAGCAGATAACTTGTGTTGTAGATTTCACAGGTTCACAGATGAAGAGGAATTTTGCCCCAGGATGGAATACGCCTAAAGTCTCACCCATATTTGATTTAAATAATTCAGAAAAATGAGATTTTTGAACTTGGAGATGATTTAAGACTTTTGGGATGATGTGATGGGGTGAGTGTGTTTTGCAAGTGGTAAGGGCATGAATTTTGGGAGGTCAAAGGGTGGAATGCTATGGATTGAGTTATGTCTCCCCAAAATATGTGGTTGTAATGCTTGTGATTATACTCCTTTGTTATATTAAAGAGGTTATCAATGTTATGTTAATGAAGCAGGATTAGTGTAGGGTGCAACTTGAGATGTAAAAGAGATGAAACAGGTGAGCAGAGCAGAGATGGGGGTAGAGAGATGCCAAGCCACATGAAGACTGCCCTGGAGCAAAAGCTAAGGAGAAAAGGACTTTCCTCCAGAGCTGACAGAGAGAGACAGCCTTCCTCAACAGCTGGCACCCTGAATTCGGACTTGTAGCCTCTTAAACTGTGAGAGAATAAATTTCTGTTCATTTATGCCACCCATTAGTAGTATTTCTGTTATAGCAACACTAGATAACGAAGACATACAGCCGGGCACAGTTCCCTGGGTGACGCAAATGGTTAAGCACTCCACTACTAGCTGAAATGTTGGTGGTTCAAACCCACCAAGAGGAACCTCAGAAGAAAGGCCTCGTGATCTTCTTCCGAAAGATCACAGTCTTGAAAACCCTATGGAGCACAGTTCTACTCTGACACACATGGAGTCACCATGAGTCAGAGTCGACTTGATGGCAAATAACAACAAGAACAACACAGCCAGTCACACATCTTTCCTAGGAGAAAATGCATGATGGAAAGGGAAAAAGGAATGTCTCCAAAACAGAGTCTGGGTCAGTAAAACTCCTTCATCTATTGGTCTTCTCTTCTATCTGAGGGTCACACAAAAGAAAATTATTCATTTCTATACAGACATTTCAGCATTTAAAACATTTAAATGTATATTTGCATGTACTGTTTTTTATGCAGATAACACGTGTGTTGTACTGTTTTTGCGAACCATGCAACCCCCTCTTCCATTATTTGCCTAGGTGCGATATGCATGTTATGTGTGTGAGAGCGTTATTTGTGAAAAAATACGGTACTCATTTCAGTATATAAATTTCCTGAGCTAATTATTTTGGAAGAACAGACAGGGCTATAAGAGAGTAGCAGAGAATCACAGCTGTCTATGCTTTATAAATTTTTAGGGCAGATAGATCTCTGTGTTTACAGCCTGTGTTTACATCTCTTGCAATTCCAAAGTCCAGAATAAACCACGACAATATATAATGCGTGGTACAGAGAGCCTTTATCCATTTCTTTATCATTCTAAGCTATTTTGATTGCTGTGCTTTTTTCCAGCTGCTCTCAAACCCTGGTGACGTACTGGTTAAGTACCATGGCTGCTAACCAAAAGACTGGTAATTCGAATCCACCAGGTGCTCCTTGGAAACCCTATGGGGCAGTTCTTCTCTGTCCGATAGGGTCACTATGAGTCGGAATCAACTCAACGGCAATGGATTTGGTTTTGTTTTCTCTCTAACCGTATTAATGCGTAATATAACTTCAGTGTTCTCACTGTCAACAAGAGTGTCATTAATTAAACTAAAGGCCAAACCTGTTGCTGTCTAGTCAATTCCGACTCACGACGACCCCTTGTGTTCCAGAGTAGAACTGCTCAGCATGGTTTTCTTGACTGTAACCTTAAATATTGAATATACCTTGGACTTCCAGAAGAACGAACAAGTCTGTCTTGGAAAAAGTACAGCCAGAGTGTTCCTTGGAAGCAAGGGTGGCAAGACTTCATCTCACGTACTTTGGACAAGTTATCAGGAGGGACCAATCCTTGGAAAAGCATATCATGCTCGGTAAGGTAGAGGGTCAATGAAAAAGAGGAGGACCCTCAGCGAGATGAATTGACACAGTGACTACAGTGATGGGCTCAAGCATAACAATGATTGTGAGGATGACACATTACCAGGCAACGTTTTGTTCTGTTGTACCTGGGGTCACTAGGAGTCGGAACCAACGTGATGGTACCTAACAACAACAATCTTAATGGAAGCATATTGCCAGGCCTTTCTTCCGTGGTACCACTTGGTGGGTTTGAACTGTCAACCTTTAGGTAAATATTTGAGTGTAAACCATTTGCACCCACCAAGGGACCTAGCTCACATTAATAGAGAAGCCAAAACCTGATACTGAGATTCTGCACGTAGGTTTTTTTTTTTACTTTACTTATAATTTTTAATGAAGTAAAACATATCCATCTAAGTCATCACCCCCTACATTGCTTTCCAAAATAAGTAGATTTTAACCAATGAAAAAGTTTCCCATTTACAGTATTTTAATTCATACTTTATTTTTTAATATTCAGATATTTTTTCTGCATAAAGAATGTTGAAACCTTATTGTTTTTGCAAATCTCTGAACACTTTGCTATAAGAAATAGTACTTCAATATACCATGAATATTCAGTAGAAAAGCATTCCTGATAAGATTGTACAAATTGATAAGTTCATAGGATTTGAAAAGTGACTCTCAGCAGAGGTCAGAAACAGGGGAGGTTAATTGGTTAATTCAATATAGATTGCAACGTAAGTCTCAGGCTATGGATGTCCAGTGCTAAGCGGTTAATTAATCAAATCCTGCTTTACCTAAGTCAACTTCCTAGGCAGGATTATTTATTGATTATATATAATAAAGACAAAAAGTAAGCAATACAGAGACATCATCACGACAAGCCCTTCACTAAAACCATCGGTGCATAGCTAAAGGAAGGTTATCCAGTCATTACCTTTTTTATAAAATGTGTTGGCCTTTCAGATTAAAGGGTAGGAAGAGTTACCTGCTAAATATGCATTGGTTTAAACACACTTGAAAGACTTCAATACATAGTAATAAATTGTACTATAGTATATTCTAGCTTATCATATAATTATTATATTTAATGGTTAAATAATTATATTTAACAATATTTTATATATTAATTATATTTATTAATTATGTGGTTAGGTGTCGTCAAGTTGGTTCCGACTCATAACGACCCTGTGTACAACACTGAAACATTCTATTGAAACATTAATTCTATTTTCACTTGGAATGTAGTCAATAAGTATTGTGCTATTACATTGTAACAATACTCTTATATGTGAAATCAAGGAATATATTGTTTCCTAAGGTGAGAAACATCATCATAATATCTATATCTATGGAAAATAAATCAGGTCATCTAAAGTGATTCCTATATTTCATAATTTTAAAGCTATATTAAGGTTTCCATTTACCCTTCATAATGGAAAAGCCTTTGAACTATCATGAACATTAAATTTATTTTTATAGCTGCTTTAAGGATTCCAAGCTCTAGCTACATAATTCAGATAATTAAGCCAAAAAAGATTGAGATATAAAACAGTAGCCAAGTTTCAATAGGATGATAGACTACATTGACAAATTATGTTAGAACAGAGCAAAAACAGCCAGTCCCAGCTCGGCTTTGTCTTCATCTGATTTCTCATAGCAACTTATTGTCAAACAAAGTTCCACTGTAAATTGCAAAGTGCTTTGAAGGACATTATAACCAGGTCTTTAGAATCCATAGTACATGGCCATTTAAAAGTGTAAATCTTCATTTAGCATCTTTGGCTAGATTTTAACTTAGAGCATGTTGGTATAAATCAAAATAATGACTGTTTCTTAACTTGTTTTACCTGAATTGAATTCTTAGTCATGAGATTTATAGGGTTCATCTGCTGAGTGTAGCCTAAAAAAAGATTAAAAAAAAAAAGAATAAAACTTATGACTACTGAGTTACTTGATAATTCTTGGTTTCTGATTAAATCCTGTGAATGCTTAAGAGTCAGTGACTGCAGGAATTTTTTTGTTAAATCTGGCAATGTGTTACGTGCCAGAACTTTGTTTGGACACTAGAAGTTGGAAATTTGGGTAAAATTGTCCATGAAAATATCATGTTTCTTTGAATTTTACTAATACATCCTAAAACAAAACAAAACAAAAAAAACCAATCACCTTGGAGTTGACTCTCACTCATGGTGACCCCATGTGTGTCAGGGTAGAATTCTGCTCCATAGGGTTTTCAATGGATGATTTTTTGGAAGTAGGTCACCAGGACTTTCTTCTCAGGCACCTCTAGATGGGTTTGAAGGACCAAACTTTCAGCTAGCAGCAGAGCATTCAACCATTTGCACCACCCAGGGACTCCATTCTGCCATAGCTTAACTTATAATATATATACTAATAGCAATTATTATAATAGCTGTAACAGATATGTATTAGAGGAAAACTCTTTCTAAATGAATAGGTAAAGAAATCAATTTCTGCTTTAAAGCATTTAATAGGTATCCCTTTGTTCACTGAAAAAAAAAGTCTAAATCCCTTAATGGAGCTTATGAAACACTTTTGTGAGCTCACTTAAGCTTCTTTGTGCTGTAAATTTCCAGTGCTTATCTGCTGAGCTCACCACCCACCTGCCAGTTTGTCATACTGTGGTCTTTTGCATGTTGCTGTGATGCTGGAAGCTATGCCACCAATATTTCAAATACCAGCAGAGTCACCCATGGTAGACAGGTTTCAGCGGAGCTTCCAGATTAAGACAGACTAGGAAGAAGGACCTGGCAGTCTACTTCTGAAAAAACTGGCCAGTGAAAACCTTATGAATAGCAACGGAGCATTGTCTCCGAAAAGTGTGTGACAAGGTTGTTTCCTTTCACCATACCTATTCAATCTATTTGCTGAGCAAATAATCCGAGAAGCTGGACTATATGAAGAAGAATGGGGCATCGGTATTGAAGCAAGACGCATTAACCTGTGATATGCAGATGACACAACCTTGCTTGGTGAAAGTGAAGACTTGAAGCACTCACTGATGAGGATCAAAGACTACAGCCTTCAGTATGGATTGCACCTCAACACAAAGAAAACAAAAATCTACAAAACTGGGCCAATAAGCAATATCATGATAAATGGAGAAAATACAGAAGTTGTCAAAGATTTGGTTTTGCTTGGATCCACAATCAAAGCCCATGGAAGCAGCAGTCAAGAAATCAAAGGATGTATTGCATTGGGCAAATCTGCTGCAAAAGACCTCTTGAAAGTGTTGAAAAGCAAGGATGTCACTTTGAGGACTAAGGTGTGCCTGACCCAAGTCATGGTATTTTCAATCGCATCATATGCATGCAAAAGCTGGACAATGAATAAGGAAGCTCAAGGAAGAATTGAAACCTTTGAATTACAGTGTTGGCGAAGAATATTGAATTTACTGTGAGCTGCCAAAAGAACAAGCAAATCTGTCTGTCTTGGAAGAAGTAAAGCCAGAATGCTCCTTAGAGGCAAGAATGGTGACACTTCATCTCACATACTTTGGACATGTTATCAGGAGAGACCAGTCCCTGGAAAAGGACATCGTGCTTGGTAGAGTGCAGGATCGGTGAAAAAGAGGAAGACCCTCAACAACATGGACTGACACAGTGGCTTCAACAATGTGCTCAAGCATAACAAAGATTGTGGAGATGGTGCAGGACCGGGCAGTGTTTCATTCTGTTGTACATGGGGTTGCTATGAGTTGGAACCGACTTGACGGCACTTAACAACAACAGTACAACAAACTGACACATGTGCACACACACGTACATACACATGCAGTTTGCTTAGATAGATAAATAAATGATAGATAGATGAATAGATAGATAGATGATAGATATAGAAAGATAGGCAGATAGATGACAGATAGATGATGGATGATATATAGATGGTTGCATATGTAGATAGATACATAGATGATAAATAGACAGATGGATAGATAGATGGTGGATGGCTGGATAGATAGGTTGTAGATAGATAGGTAGATAGGTAGATGATAGGTACAATCACAGATACATGGATACATAAATGAGTAGAGTTTAGGCTCAAAACGCTCTATTCAATAATTGTGCGTATCAACATTAATGTATAAAAGAAAAAATTATAATTTAATGTTTGCTCCTCTAGACTATCCTTTTTACACCCTTTGATAAAATATTGGCTGAAGTGTCATGTAAGTTTCCACAGTTAAACTCAGTCGCTCACCCCTACCTGGCTACACTCTGCTCCAGTGTATCCTGGCTGTCTCGGTCCTCTTGAAGTAATTTGCGAATGCCACTTCATTTGACACGGGGAGGAATAAGTTCATTTTTAAAATCAAGTGTCACAGAGAGAGAGACAGAAACGATTGAAAAGGCATCGTGGTGTCTTGCTTTAGGCGCATTCTGACCTAATTTCTAACTGTAAACGTCAAACCTCACAGCTATTTTCTCCAGAGGTTTGTAAGATAACTGCGAAACGATGTAATTTTACCTGATTCTGGCTTTCCTCTGTCAGTTATTTTCAGGATCCAATGCTTTATACTGTTTGCTTAAAACAAACAAACAACAAGAAAACAAGACATTTCAAGAAGTCGTAATCAGAAATGTTTAATGGTATGCTTTTATTCTCCATGTTTTAAAGGAAAGTGTACTAGTTAATTATTATTTGTGCAATGGGTGGAGAATTGGGGGTATGTGATGGTCAAAGAAGCCTTGAAAGGCATCTGTGTCTTGAGCAAATGCCCTCTACTCTCTTGCTTCTCGAAAAGTAAGAACATTCAGCATCAAATCACCTGCAAGCTCTTACCCCAGACCTACTGAATCAAAATCTTCCTTGTCAAGAGATCCTCACGTGGCTCATAAACCAGTTGTCATTGCGTTGACGCCGACTCATGGCAACCCCATGTATGTCAGAGTAGAACTCTGCTCCACAGGGTTTTCAACGGCTGATTTTTCAGTAGTAGATTGTGGGGACTTTCTTCCAAGGTAACTCTGGGTGAACTTGAACCTCCAACCTTTCAGTTAGCAACCAAGCGCATTAACCGTTTATACCATCCAGGGGTTCCAAGATGAAGCTAAATATTCATTTATAACATCTGGCCCTTCTCCATGTCTTTTTGTTTAATCCCCCACCATTTTTTATTATAATAAAATACAAATAGCATAAAATTGATCACTAGTGACATCTAGTACACTCTCTATGTTGTGCAACTGTCACCACCATCCATTTCCAGAACATTTTCATCACCCAAGACAGAACTCAGTTACCCAGTAAGCACTCACTCCTCATTACTCTCTCCCTCCAGCCCCTGGCAACCACCAATCTGCTTTCTGTCTTCTTGGATTGCCTATACATGGAATTATACACCAGGCAAAAGACAGGAACAACCCAAATGTCCATCAGCTGGTGAACAGATAAAGTGTGGAACATATATGTAGTGGAATCATATCCTCCTTTTCTTTTTTTATTAATCATAGTAAAATATATGTAACATTTGCCTTTGGTGTCTGGCTTCTCTCACTTAGTATAATGTTTTCAAGGTTCATCCACGTTGTAGAATGTATCAGAACTTCATTTCTCTTTATGGCTGAAGCCACCCTGGAAAACAGTTTGGTGGTTCCTCAAAAAGTTAGATGTAGAATTACCACATGACTTTGCAATTCCGCTCTTTGGGATATACCCTGAAGAATTAAAAACAGATGTTCAAACAAAACCTTGTCCATGAATGCTCATAGCAACACTATTCACCAAAGCAAAAAGACAGAAACAAACTAAATGTCCATCAGCTGGTGAATGGATAAACAAAATGTGGATCATACAGGTGATGGAATATTATCCTCCTTTTCCTTTTCTTTTTTTTATTAATTGTGGTAAAATATGTGTAACATAACATTTGCTGTTTCCTCATTCTTAACATGTATAATTCAATGATACTGGTTGTGTTGATCAGGTTGTGCAACTGTTGCCATGATCTGATTCCAAATTTTCTCATCGATCTTAACAGACGCTCAGTGTCCCCTAAGCAATGAGTTTCCACGTTTCTGCCTCCCTCCTGCCCATCCCTGGTAACCACGAATAAGCTTTGGTCTTTGTCATGGATTGAACTGCGTCGGCCAAAAATATCTGTCAACTTGGCTAGGTCATGATTCCAAGTATTGTATGATTGTGTACCATTTTGTCATCTGATGTGATTTCCTTACGTGTTGTAAATTCTATCACTATGATGAGGCTATACTGATAAGGTCTACAAGATTGGATACTGTCTTAAGCCAATCTCTTTTGAGATATAAAAGAGAGAAGTGAGTAGAGACGCATGGGAACCTCATACCACCAAGAAAGCAGTACCAGGAGCGGAGTGTGCATCCTTTGGACCTGAGGTTCCTGCGCAGAGAAGCTTCCAGACCTAGGAAAGACCGATGCATCAGAAGGACCTTCCCCCAGAGCCGACAGAGAGAGAAAGCCTTCTCCTGGAGCTGATGCCCTGAATTTGGACTTGTAGCCTACTGGAGTGTGAGAGAATAAACTTCTCTTGGTTAAAGCCATCCTCTTATGGTACTTCTGTTACAGCAGCACTAGATGACCAAGACAGTCTCTATGTGTTTGCCTATTCCGGATATTTTATATAAGCAAGACTGTACACTATTTGTGCTTTTGTGCTGACTGATTTCACTCAGCACAGTATTTTCAAGGTGCATTCATGGCATAGCATCAAGACTTCATTCCTTCCTACGGTTCAATAAGATTCCATTATGTTTTCATGGGAGTTTTTAATCCTCACTGTTTGATTTCCCCTGATTCTAGGATATTGGGTGCATTGGCCGTGGAACTTTTTCACGTGGTCTAAAAGCTGAAGGATTTGAGGGTCCCGTGTTGCACTGAAACAATCAGGAAATAGTCAGGCAGACAAGGAAGGGTGGTGGCTTAGACAGCAGCTTCTCCTTGGTCCTGAGTCTGGGCACCGAAGCACCGAGTGGCTTGGACAGAGAGGGTCGGTGAGGACGGTCTGTGGAGGGATGCTGGGTTAGCTGATGGAGGAGTTCTTTGGACGTGCTCGTATGAAGAATGTATCAAGGCATAGTCAGGAGGGAGGGTGGGGGAGATAGCTTTGGAATGACCGTCTCAGTGTCTTCCTTCCCAAAAAGTGGGGGCTTCCTTGGGAAAAAAAGCGTCCATGCCATCAATCCTACCATCTTGATATTTCCAAGAATGGACAGGACCCAATGGCCAACAATTGGGTGTTTAGAGGGCAAGGGGAAGGGGGCTAGGGGTGTGAGTGTGTCTGATGTAACCAAGTCACAAGTCAACTTTCAAGTATTATTTGTAGACTTATGTGGACTTTGTTTTGGGAATCCCTGGGTGTCACAAAGGGTTAAGCTGTTGAGTACTCACTGAGAGGTTGGCGGATCAAATCCACCCAGAGGGGCCTTGGAAGAAGAGGCTGGTGATCTGCTTCTGAAAGTTCACAGCTTTGAGCTTAGTTCTACTGACATGCGGGGTTGCCATGAGTCGGAGTCAACTCCACGGCAACTGTTTTATTTGGTGTGGACGAGGGTTTAGAGATCTATTTATACTCCACACAAATACATCTCTTGACATGCGAATCAATCAAAAGTATAGTTATCTGTATTATTTATTAGTTAAGATGAATACTTTTGAAGAAATGTAAGCATATGTTTTGTTATCTCCACTACAATAAGACAGAGAAACCCCAGAAGAAGCCTAAACAAGTCTCCAAGGACTAGAACGCTCTATCAGAGCTATTTTCTTTCTTCTGCAAGTATTGCTTTATCTATTCAGTGAAATTTATTTGTGTAGTGGTAAATTTTCCTCAGAACTTACAGATCATGAAAGGTACCGTGTATTCACTGGGTACGAGCACAGTACAACTTCAGATGAACACTTCTCTCGGAGCTCGCTGGAACAAAAGGTCTCGGGAGGATTCCCAGCAACGAAAATGACATGTCAACATCCAGCAGATTTCTTTAGAGGTGAGCTGTGTAAATGTTTTGTGAAAGCAGGAAGAAAAAAAAAAAACTCCCAGATACATTTTCGAATCCGAGTTCATTTTGTATGCAGGTGAACATGAAAATAATTGAAAGCAATCTGCAAATGATTTTTGGATGCCTGACGAGATTAACCAATGGGTTGGAGAGTAGCATGTGTTTGTGTTTGGGGTTTGGTTGGCAGAGGTCTGTGGAATAGAATAACAAAGTATAAAGAAAACATCTGAGCAATATAGCAAGGTTCAGGACGCGGCTCAGCCCGCCAGATGATATAAGAAGTGTCAGGCTGGGGAAAAGGGACTTAGCTTTCCGGCAAGAAAGACAACAAGCAAAGGGGGGAGGAAACGAAGAAGCTGAACATTTGAGGAAAGAAAAGTCTAACAAATAGAAAATAATGTAGAGGGAGAATGAGGTTATAAACATTCAGAATCTGAAAAGATGGTTGTGTTTTGTTTTTAGTTTTTTCCACATAGTAGTTATTCGTGATACAAAAAAAAAAAAAGAAAAAGGAAAAAAGGAGTATTCTTCACTATAATAATAAGGGATCCATGGTGATGCAAAACTTGTGTGGTTGGCTGCTAACCGAGAGGTGTCTGAGAAGAAAGGTCTGGCGATCGACTTCTAAAAAATCAGTCATTGAAAACCCTATGGAGCACAGCTCTACTCTGACACACCTGGGGGCACCATGAGTCGGGCGCAACTGATTTGGAGTCCCTGGGAGGTGCAAACAGGTAACAAGCTCAGCTGCTAACTGGAAGGTTGGAGGTGCGAGTCCATTCAGAGGGACCTTGGAAGAAAGGCCTGGTGATCTAATTCTGAAAAATCAGCTGTTGAGAACCCTGTGGAGCACAGTTCTACTCTGACTCACTGTGAGTTGGCACCATGAGTTAGAGTCAACTCCACAGCAGCTGGCTTTGGTTTTGTCATTATTGTTTATAATAGTAAGAGTGATTGAGAAGTACCATCACATGTATTTCAAATGCAACCATTTCAATGCTTGTAAAATAAAGCAGCAAACTCAGGAAGACAAATC
The DNA here is from genome assembly GCF_000243295.1 of Trichechus manatus latirostris. Taxonomy (NCBI): domain Eukaryota; kingdom Metazoa; phylum Chordata; class Mammalia; order Sirenia; family Trichechidae; genus Trichechus; species Trichechus manatus. Next base: position 4,291,140 of record NW_004444070.1, on the reverse strand, counting down.
TCTATGCGAAATTTTAATTTACTTTATTTGAAAATGATTCTACTTTAAAAGCTATTCTATTTAAATACCTAATGCAGGCAAATTGGCAGTCATTCTTCTAGGGATAAAACTATCTCAAATAATACATTTGGTATACTGTGTTTGCTCAAAAAACAAAAGTATCTCCAAATACTTATTTAAAATTCACTTTTTTTTTTAAGCAGGGTTGTTGTTTCTGCTGTTGTTAGGTGCTGTAGAGTCAGTTCCAACTCATAGCAACCTGATGTACAACAGGACGAAACACTGCCCAGTCTTGTGCCATCCTCACAATTGTTATGCTTGAGCCCATTGTTGCAGCCACTGTGTCAATCCTTCTCATTGAGGGTCTTTCTCTTCTTCACTGACCCTTCTCCAGGGACTGATCCCTCCTGATAACATGTCCAAAGTATGTGAGATGAAGTCTCACCATCCTTGCTTCTAAGGAGCATTCTGGCTGTGCTTCTTCCAAGACAGATTTGTTTCGTTCTTTTGGCAGTCCATGGTATATTCAATATTTTTCGCCAACACCGTAACTCAAAGTCGTCAATTCTACTTCAGTCTTCCTTATTCATTGCCCAGCTTTCATGTGCATAAGAGATGATTGAACAGGGTTACGATTACTCTGCTATTAAGCAGAGCCTTCTAAGTAAGTCATAAATCCATGATTCAAACCTGGGCAGTCAGACTCCAGAGTCTATCATGAATTGGGATAGCGATCCTGTTCTTTGTTGCTGGTATTAGATGCCATCAAGTCAGCTCCAACTCATGGCAACCCCATGTACAATAGAAGGAAACACTCCCAGTCCTATGCCATCTTCATGATCATTGCTATGTTCGAGTCCATTATTGCAGCCCCCGTGTATTTTGAGTGCCTTCAAACCTAGGGGGCTCATCTTCCAGCACTGTGTCAGAAAATGTTTTGTGGTGATCCACAGGGTTTTCATTGGCTGATTTTCAGAAGTAGCTCTCCGGGCCTTTCTTCCTGGTCTTCCTTAGTCTGGAAGCTCTCCTGAAACCTGTCCACCGTGGATGAACCTGCCGGTATTTGAAATACTGTTGGCACAGCTTCCAGCACTACATTGTACAATATTCTGTTGTGCTCTATGAGGTTTTCCATGGACGATTTTTGGGAGTAGATTGCCAAGCCTTTTTTCCTAGTCTGTCAGTCTTAGACCTCTGCTGAAATCTGTCCACCATCAGTGACCCTGCTGGTATTTGCAACACCAGTGGCATAGCTTCCACTATCACAACAACACGTAAGCCGCTACAGGACAACAGACTGACAGATGGGGGTGGAAACAAACAGAAATAGATATCAAATTGAATAGGAATCATTCAGACTTCTGAGAAATATAAGGGTTAATACCATTCAAAATAAATCCTCCAGAACATTTCCTGAAAAATAAAAGAATTTTTTTTTCTTAATGAGGATGTCAAAGTGCATGAAAACATTGCCATATTTTCAAACATTAGGAACATGGTTGTTTTGGAGGGCTGGTGGCTCAGCGGTTAAGAGCTAAGGTCAGCAGTTGGAACCCACCAGCTGCTCTTTGGAAACCCTGTGGGGCAGTTCTACTCTGTCCTATAAGGTCATTATGAGTCAGAATGGGCTCAAAGGCAACAGGTTGGTTGGTTTGTTTTTTGGTTTTAATCTTGCCTCATTAACCAGAAGCAGAGATGAGGATTTACAGCACAGGATAATCACATCAGATCACAAAATGGAGGACAACCACACGATACTGGGAATCATGGTTTAGCCAAAGTAACATGTACTTCGGGGTGACACAATTCAATCCATGACAGAAACAAAAAAATTAATTTTCAGTTCTGTATTCAGGATATAGATTTTGACTGTATTCAGGTATCACAACCATTTAAAAATCCTCAGCAATAAAGATTGTTTGCATGGTATACATGCTGGTTGATGGGCAGAGAGATCAAGCTATAGAAGCATTATATTCAGAATATGTTACTTGGTGGGGTCGTTTCCCAAGTATAAAGTACGTGTGGGTTGCTGTTAGTGGCCCTTGAGTTGATTCTGACCCATGGCCAATCCCTGCGCGCAGAGTAGAACTGCTCCATAAGTTTTCCAAGGCTGTAACCTTTCGGAAGCAGATCACCAGGCCTTTCTTCCAAGGTACTTCTGGGTGGATTCGAACGGTCACCCTTTCAGCTAGTCATGAAGTGCTTCACTTTTTGTACCACCCCCCCAAACCAACCAAACTTGTTGTCGGGCCAGTCAACTCATAGCAACCCTATAGGACAGAGCAGAACTACCCCGTAGGGTTTCCAAGGAGAAGCTGGTGGATTTGAACTGCTGACAGTTTTTTTGGTTAGCAGCCATAGCTCTTAACCACTGTGCCACCAGGGCTCCCTTGAAAGATTATAGCTTTGGAAATCCTGTTGGATAGTTCTACTCTGTGCTATAAAGTCACTATGACTCAGAATCAACCAGACAGCAATGGATTTGGTTTTTGGGCTTTTTTAATAGGCATTAAGTAGTGGTGCAAAAGGTTGCACTGCTAACGGAATGTCTGGAGTTTCCAGTCCACCCAGAGGTGCCTTGGAAGAAAGGTCTGGCAATCTGCTTCAGAAAAATCAGCCATTGAAAACCTTGTGGAGCAGTTCTCTGACACACATGGGGTCACCAGGAGTTGGAATCAACTCCAAGGCAGCTATTTTTTGTTTTTATTTTTTATTTTTAGGTAGGTCTAGACAAAATGTACCACACACTCGATGGATTGACAGCGGCCACAATGATGCGCTCAGGCATAGCAACGATTGTGAGGATAGTGCAGGACAGGGCAGCGTTTCCTTCAGTCATACGTAGGGTCGCTATGAGTCGGAACCGGCTCGACAACACCTAACAACAACAAGATAAAATTCAAGGGAGAAGGGGAAGCAAGAGGCCAGAGACTGACCTGATTCGTGCCTACAAGATGCCAACTAAGTGCCAAAATAGAAAGCTAGCATGACTGGGCTCTGCTCCACGTGGTCACTCACCCTCCAGTGGGCTAGCCTGAACAGTGCTGGCATCCAGAAGAGGAAGCTGCAACAGAGAAGTGACTTTTCCAGTTGGCTGACACTGTTGCTCAGACACATCACACGGCAAACCCAGTTTCAAAACATGGAGAAATAGGTTCCATCTGTGGATGCCAAGGGGTATAAAGTCTTGTGGAAAGAAGCAGGGATAAAACGAGGAGTGCAAATGGGGCCGTTTGTGACATCAGTCTACCATAACAATTTTGCAAAATGCATGCAACACCTCACATGAAATAAGTTATCTGTTAGTAATGTTTGTGTCTGGCCGTGAGGTTGTTGTTGTTAGGAGCTGTCGAGTTGCTCCCTGATTCACGGGGACCTCATACCCAAGAGAATGAAACGCTGCCCCGTCCTGCACCATCCCCGTGATCGGTTGCGGATTGGACAGTTGTGATCCATAGGTTTTTCGTTGGCTGATTTTTGGAAGCGAATTGCCAGGCCTTTCTTCCTAGTGCATCTTAGTCTGGAAGCTCCACTGAAACCTGTCCACCACGAGTGACCCTGCTGGTATTTCAAATACTGATGGCATAGCTTCTAGCACTATATCAGACATTTTTCTGTTGTGAGCCATAATGGTTTTTATTGGCTGATTTTCAGAAGGAGATTACCAGGCTTTTCTTCCTTGTCTTAGTCTGGAAGCTCTGCTGGAACCTGTTTGGCATCATAGCAACATGCAAGCCTTCACTGACTGATGGGTGGGTGCTGGTGGTTAGCTTACAGGTGAGATTTTTCATCTTTCTCCTCACCTGAAATTTTATAGCATATGTTCACCGTAGCAATTAGAAACATCTTTTTAGATTATCCAAGGGAAATCCATTCATGCTTTTGTGTTTGAGTTACAGGGTGCCCTATACAATATCTGATATAAACTAGGTACTCAAACTCTTGAGGGTTGAATGAATGGAAAACAACATGTGAAAAGAAGTGTAAAACTGTCTGTCCAGATACTTTATTTAAAAACAAAGTAGATAAATATACCAGTGACTGTCAAGTTGACTCGGACTCATGGTGACCCCATGCGTATCAGAGTAGAACTGTGCTCCATAGTATTTTTAGTGCCTGATTTCTTGCAAATAGATTGCCAGGCTTTTCTTTCAAGGCACCTCTTTGTGGATTCGAACCTCCAAGTTTACAGTTAGCAACTGAGTACATTAACTGCACTACCCAGGGGTCCAGATAAATATAGAAGACATAAAATCAGAGTGTGGCTGCAGTTTGAAGGGCTACTGTTTGCTGCTGGGTGGAAAGCAGAAATAAGTCTCCTCAGGGGGCTTTTGAGGACATTTTCACTGAGATTATGCCTTTAATGCCTCTTGTTTGGGGCAGAGACTGCAATCAACCTCACAGCAGTAGTTAGCCCTGGCATCCGAAAACCTCTCCCATTTGTCGAAGCCAGAAAAAAAAAAGTGGTAAGGTAATTAGATTAACACAATGTTGCCAATGACGAAAAATTAGTTTCAAGTAGATCTTTGCTTTGTTCTATTATACCAAACAAGTCAGGCCCACTTTGATAATCGTTTGCCTTGTAGTTATTTTAAGTGAAAATTATTTTAATCAGTGTGCAATTTTAAGGTGAATCTAATACCCAAGCAAAACCAGACACCGTAATATTGCAATTCACTGAGTAGGCAGTACAGTTAATTTCATGGTGCATGTTCTTCCTGTAAAGTCAGTCACAAAAGGACAGATATTATATGATCTCACTTATATGAAATGAGAAGAGTAGACAAATGTATAGAGGCCAACGTTGGTTAGTGGTTACCAGGGGCAGGACGGAGGGGGAAAGGGGCAATCATTGTTTGGGAAGCATTGAGTTTATGTTTATGGTGATGGAGATTTTGGCATCAGAGCTCAGCTGCTCACCAAAAGGTCAGCAGTTCGAATCCACCAACCGCTCCTTGGAAACCCTATGGGGCAGTTCTCGTCTGTCCTACAAGGTCGCTGTGAGTCAGAATCGACTCGAAGGTAATGGGTTTGGGTTTGGTTTGGTTTGGTCTCATAACACGATTCATGTAATTAATATCACTAATTTGTACACATAAAACGAATTGGTTAACGTTGTGTTATATATATTTTTACAACAATAAAAAAATCGGGAATTTTTTTTTGAGAAAGTCACACATTTTATACAAATGATAAATTAATGTGTCCTTTAAAAGCAGGTGCTTTGCAGTTTTATTTACAAATTATATATGGTTTTCTTCTTGGGTTTCCAAAAATTAGATGGTAAAAGTCAAATGTACCAAAATATGCATTATATGTTCAAAAGAAAAAAACAAAAACAAAACCCATTGAGTTGATTCTGACTCATAGCGACCCTATAGGGCAGAGTTGGACTGCCCCATAGAGTTTCCAGTGGTGTGATCTTTATGGAAGCAGACTGCCACATCTTTCTCCCACAGAGCAGCTGTGCAGACCTTTTTGGTTATCGGCTGAGTGCTTAATCACCAAGCCACCAGGGCTCCTACATTTTAGGTATGTATTTGGACCGCTTATTTCGAAGTTGTGGGACGGAAGACATGTAAGGAGACAGGGAGAGTATGATTTCTTTTAAAAGCTCAGGCTATGCTTTCTTCTCACAGACCTTACACTCACCTCTTGGTGCCTTCAGGGAAGGTACGTGTACTCAAGTACTCACTTTGTATACATGAAATCTTAAAGGATACCACCGATAGAATGGATGAATTAACAACAGTTTAAAATCTTTCTTAATTTCCAGTCTGACAACTGTGAGAAGCAGTTGGCATGGAATTCCCCCACAGCCCACTGCCTGTCCACCATTCCATGTCCGTATGTCTCTAGAAAATACTTGCTATGCTATTAAAAAAAAAAAAATCGTCACCTTTTAGAGCAGTGAATATAGTGCATTTTATGTTCAACGCTAACTGAATTTTGAGACAAATTCCTGGCTTTTAATAACAAAAACGTAGGGGAATTTCAAAACGATGACCCAGGGATGTCTCAATGGGGAGGGGGGAGACTTACTAGTGCACAATGCGTTCATGCTCCAGATGTGACCAGGACTGGGGGAGGGGGGGCAGAGGAAGAAGAAGTTTATGGCTTTTAGAGGTGGGAGCTCCTTGTCTCACGATCTCCCCCCATTCTTGGCTGCTTTCAGCAAGCCAGCTCACCTCTCTAAGTCAGGGGTCTTCCAATTTCTGTAAAGGGTCAGAGAGTAAATATGGTGGGCTTTGCAGCTGTGTATCTGTACTGTGACAACTCAAGTCTGCTGCTGCAGCATGGAAGCAGTCACAGAATATATGTAATCAAATCGGAGTGGATGTGTGCTGATAAAACTTTATTTATAAAAACAAGCAGTGGGACTGATTGTTTATGCATTGCTGACCCCCACTCTAGGCATCGGTGTTAAATATGTAAAACACTCCTCATGAGAACATAGGAAGAATAAAGAGTATATTGGTTTCCTAGGCTCGCCATTGCAAATTACCACAACTTGTGTTGTTGTTGTTAGGTGCCGTTGAGTCGGTTCCGACTCATAGTGACCCCATGTACTACAGAAGGAAACACTGCCCGGTCCTGTGCCATCCTCACAATTGTTATGCTCGAGCTCATTGTTGTAGCCACCGTGTCAATCCATCTCCTTGAGAGTCTTCCTCTTTTTCACTGACCCTCTACTTTACCAAGCATGATGTCCTTCTCCAGGGACTGGTCCCTCCTGACAACATGTCCAAAGTATGTGAGAAGTCTCAGCATCCTTGCTTCTAAGGAGCATTCTGGTTGTACTTCTTCCAAGACAGATTTGTTCATTCTCTTAGCAGTCCATGATATATTCTATAGGTCACAAACTTGGTAACTTACAATAACAGAGGAGCCCTGGTGGTACAGTGGTTAAGAGCTCGGCTACCAACCAAAAGGTCAGCAGTTCAAATCCACCGGCCACTCTTTGGAAACCCCATGGGACAGTTCTACTCCGTCCTATAGGGTCACTGTGAGTCAGAAACAACTTGACTGTCAAGGGCTACAGCCTGGAGCATCTGAGAAGGGGGAGGTCAAGTAAAGACAGGAGTAGGGTATGGGGTCTTGGTTCAAGTGCTTTAAGGTGGGCCTTTGGTGTCTGTGTCTGGTTTAATTTGAGTGAAATCTGGGTATAATAAGTAATGAGTAGATTTGATAAGCAACAGGGTTTGTCCCACTGAGTGAATAATTATCCTAAAGTAGGCAGTTTACCTAGAGGAGCCATATATATATATATATATTTGATAGACCCATGTTCAGGAGGTTCTTGAGTCTAACAATGACCTTAGTTACTGGTGTACAACCTTATCTTCCTTCCCATGCAAAAATTTTCTGGAACAAATAGTAAAGTCAGCTTGACAGAGGGAACTTAGTTGACACACTTCAGCTTTGGGTGCAGACATTTTAATTGACACCACGTGGGAAGATTTATAGCATACTGTAACACCAGCGGTGAACATTTAGACTGACGAGGTCTGGCCATCTGCTTTTTTTTTTTTTTTTTTAATAGACTTTATTTTTTAGAGCCGTTTAGGTTTACAGAAACTTTGAGGGAAAACACAGAGAGCTCCTATTAGCAACGTCTTTATTCCTGCGATACATTTGTTACAACTGATGCTCGGATACTGATGCACTAGTATTATTCAAAGCTCGCATTAAGGAGCCCTGGTGGCGCAATGGTTATGTTCTTGGCTGCTAACAGAAAGCTTGGCTATTTGAATCCGCCATTGGCTCCACAGGAGAAACACCTGGCTATCTGCTTCCATAAAGATTTTTTTTCCCTGCTGCCATTGAGTGGATTCCAACTTATAGTGACCCTATAGGACAGAGTAGAACTGCCCCATACTGTTTCCAAGGAGCGGTTGGTGGATCTGAACCACTGACCTTTTGGTTAGTAGCTGAGCTCTTAACCACTGAACCACCAGTAAAGATTGTTGTTGTTAGGTGTAGTCGAATTAGTTCCGACTCATAGCGACCCTATGTACAACAGAACAAAACACTGCTTGGTCCTAGATTACAACCTAGGAAATCTTATGGGGCAGTTCTACTCTGTCACATGGGGTCGCAGTGAGTCCAAATCGACTGGATGGCACCTAGCAAGATCAACAACCTAGTTTACACCAGGGTTCACTCTTTGTTTTATACAATTCCATGGGGATTGACAAATGTCATGTGTCCATCATGACAGCATCTTACAGAAGAGATTCACAGCCCCCCCCCCCAATGCTCTGGGCTCCACCTAGTCACCTGTCACCCCTCCCCTGAACCCCTGGCAACCACTGGTCCTTTCACTGTGTCGATGTTTTGGCTCCTCCAGAATGCCATATAGTTGGAATCATACATCACACATTTTTCCGACTGGCTTCTTTCACATAACAATATGCGTTTAAGGTTCTGCCATATCTTTTTGTGGCTTGGGAGCCCATTTCTTTTTATTGTTGAAAAATATTCCATGGTATGGATGTACCACAGGGTACATCTTTATTCACCACCCATTTTTGTAAATAAAGTTTTACTGGCACACAGCTCCTTCATTGAAGCATCGCCTAAGGCTACCTGTGTACAAGGACAGAGTTCAGTAGTAACAACAGACCATATGGCCACAAAGCCAGTGTTATTTACTGTCCTGCCCTTTACAGAAAAAGTGTGCGACCTCTGGTCTGAAGTATCTGAAACTGAGCAAATATTTTCCGCAAATACATGAGTTAGTGCAAACTCAGCTGTTCTTGTTATTAGGGGCCTTCGAGTCAGTTCCAACTCAAAGCGACCCTAAGTGCAACAGAACCAAACACTGCCAGGTCCTACGTTATCCTCACAATCTTTGAGCCCGTCGTTGCGGCCACTGCGTCAATCCATCTCATTGAGGGTCTTCCTCTTTTTCACTGACCATCCTGATAACATGTCCAAAGCATGTGAGATGTAGTCTCGCCATCCTTGCTTCTAAGGAGCATTCTGGCTGTACTTCTTTCAAGACAGATTTGTTCATTCTTTTGGCAGTCCATGGTATATTCAATATTCTTCACCAACACCACAATTCAAAGGCTTCAATTCTTCTTTGGTCTTCCATATTCATTGTCTAGCTTTCGCATGCATATGATGCCATTGAAAATATCATGGCTTGAGTCAGGTGCACGTTTCTTCAAAAGTCATCTGAAGTGCTGTGTATTAAATGAAGCCCACACATGTTAAGTGAAAGTATATCATATTCATTTGTACTTAAAAAATGATTCCTGCTCCTCACCTCACCAAAAAAAGTGTATGTATTATTCAAAACTGGAGTATTTGCATATTCTAAGAAAGGCCAGTGTTGATTTCTTTTAAATTAAAAAGAGGAAAAGATAATATATGATATACAATATAATAATATATAACGGAAATAATATATTATTTTATATATTATATAATATTGTAATTACCAAGTATCAAATATACATGTATAATAACATATTGATAATATGATTATATATGCATATATCGAACAAGATGGATAGAGTCATTTTAAGTTTATAAACTAATCCCCTTCCCTTTTTCCTATAGAAACATCTTCCTTTCCTCCAGTCATCCCTAAAACACACTCAGGGGAATAAATATTATAACTCTAAAAATCTTAGATGTCAAGAGGAGAAGTGCTGACAACCTGTCAGAAGTACTTGCATTAAGATGAGCCACATATCAAGGAAATGAACTGTAATGTGAATATAAAAACTTTCTTTCTGAACTAAATTCAGAGCAGAGTTGGTTGTATGCAGGGTTTAGATGAGTTTCCAACCAATTTCAAGTTGAAGAAAGAAAAAAAAATTATCCTGAGGATCAAGAGAGAGAACCCCCAGGTCTTTTTAAGTGCTATGATTTCTGAGCATCATTTCCGTGAGAATCAATGACAAGCAGTGAGGAACATAATGCTAACTCTTTTCTTTTAGTGTTTGCTGCCTGCTTGAATATTGTCAGAGGGGGCAGTTGATAGAAACATACACAATCATGTACCCCCCTGTGCAAGTGTCACAGAGAGACACACTTTGCACATGTGTGGTATTCTAGTCATTCTGTCTTAACTGGTTGCAAGGAAGAAAAAAAAAAAGGAATATTGTACCATTGGAATTAGTCAAAACACTCTTTAATGCCTGATAGGTATTTTTTTCTGGAGAAAAATCATAGTTTTCTTCAAAGGGAACTATCTATGTATTAAAACATAAACTTTATGGAAAAAAAGTTGCTGCTGAGTCAACCCAGAATCATGGCACCCCCATGTGTGTCAGATTAGAACTGTGTTCCATAGGGTTTTCGATGGTTGATTTATTGGACATAGATCACCACGGTTTTTTTCCCAGGCAATTTGGAAGGACTGGAATCTCCAAAGTTTCAGTTAGCAACTGAGCTTGCTGGCTGTTTGCAAAACCCAGGGACACCAAGTTTAAGAAAATAATTTCAAATGAACACACGAGCAGTATCAGAAAACAGGACCTGATTTTTTTTTTTTAATTCTATGCTACATACTTCTGCAGTATATAATTCTCTATATTGCCCATTTCTGAAGGTTAAGTTACTTTAAATGATTAATATTATTCACCCATCAATAAATTATGAATACAACATCTATCTTATGAGATAGAGCAGCACATAGAGATCCAAAGTGATTAAAAATCTAATTGGTTAAAAACAAAACAGGAGTGGAATGAAATGTTTGGGAGGACGTCTACTTCAATCTCTCAGTTTGCTTTTTTACATGAACCTCCTCCCCCAGCTCAGTTCGGTTCATGCCGATGTATTCACATTTTCAACAGTCAATGAACTACAAGAAGGGCGTTGTCTGCCCTCAGTAGATGATGGATGGATGGGTGGATGGATGGGTGGATGGATGGATGGATGGATGGATGGATGGATGGATGGATGGGTGGATGAATGGATGGATGGATGGATGGATGATGGATGGATGGATGGATGGATGGATGGATGGATGGATGGATGGAAGGATGGATGGATGGATAGATGGATGGATGGGTGGATGGATGGATGGATGGATGGATGGATGGATGGGTGGATGGATGGATGGATGGATGATGGATGGATAGGTAGGTAGGTAGATACGTAGATGGATGATAGATGGATGGACGGATGGATGGATAGATTGTTGTTATTGCTAGGTGTCTTCAAGTTGGTTCCGACTCATAGTGACCCTGTGTACAACAGAACAAAACACTGCCCCTTCCTGCACCATCCTCACGATCGTTGTTATGCTTGAGCCCATTGTTGCAGCCACCATGTCCATCTAGTTGAGGGTCTTCCTCTTTTTTGCTGACCCTCTACTTTACCAAGCATGATGTCCTTATCCAGGGACTGGTCCCTCCTGATCACATGTCCAAAGTACATAAGACAAAGTCTTGCCATCCTTACTTCCAAGGAGCACTCTGGCTGTACTTCTTCCAAGACAGATTTTTTTCATTCTTCTGGCAGTTCATGGTATGTTCAATATTCTTTACCAATAGCATAATTCAAAGGCTTCAATTCTTCTTAGATCTTCTTTATAATGAAATTGGAGCCCTGGTGGCCCAGTAGTTAAGAGCTCAGCTGCTAACCAAAAGATCAGCCTTTGGAATCCACCAGCCACTCCTTGGAAATCCTATGGGGGCAGTTCTACTCTGTTCTATAGGGTTGCTGTGAGTCAGAATTGACTAGATGGCAACAAGTTTGGTTTGGTTTTTATGATGAAATTATGGAGATCACCATCAGTGAGCTCCCACTTAAAAGTGTATGAAGACGATTGTTTTCTCCCGTAAATTTTATACAACGTGGCACACTTCTTCAAGGTCAAATAAACTGTGTCAGAATGTGTACGTTGTTGTTGCTAGCTACCCTGGAGTCAATTTCAACTCATGGTGACCCCGTGTGTGTAGAGAAGTAAAGCTTTTAAAGCCTTATTCTATGAACGTGGCACAACTGATACCCCAAACTATAGATGAAAATGATGATGACTGATGATGCAGAGTTTCATCAATAGCATGTAGATACCAGCAGGGAAAGCAAATGAGTTGTTTTCAGGATGCTAGTGGAGCTGATTCCAGCCAGGCAGAGATGTCTTCATGTGAGAAATTGTAACAAGGTACCACACGGTTTTAATCACTTAAAGGGAAGACATTCTACCACGTAAAATTCCACATCCAATTCTTAAAAAATATAAATAGTAACAGAAACACTTGCTTCCTTGCCAGCAAAATGGAGCGCGATACAGTAAAATATGACCATCTGACGTGGTTCCAGAGGCAAGAAAATAGACTAAGCAATAGAATTATGCAAGAGAAAGGAATAATGGGCATTCAAATTGATAATGCAAATTTAAAATCTTATTCTTTATGAGAAAGTCTAAGAAAATTTATTGTGAAATTATTAGAAACTAAATAATGTGTTAATATGACAAATTTTAAAATTAATATAGGAAATTAATACCTTCCTTACATACAAAATACATAATTTAGTATAATTATATATTAAATATAATTATGTAAGGGATTCAATTATACTCAAATGTCAAATGGTCAGTGGTGAGCTTATTAAGAAATTTCTATAACTGACTTTAGCACTTTGAAAGATGTTATATAATGTATAAATTCATGGGGAAACCCACTTTTTATCCACTAAAAAACCAAACCAAACCCGTTGCTGTCGAAATCAGCTCATAGTGACCTTATAGAACAGAGTAGAACTGCGCTATAGGGTTTCCAAGGAACACCTGGTGGATTCCAATTGCCAACCTTTTGGTTAGCAGCCATAGGTCTTAACCCCTGTGCCACCAGGGTTTCCTTTTGTCCACTAGAAGCCGTTTTCCCATAAATACTAACTCATTCTAATTTAGGTGTCGTATGATCTCGGTAAACATATCTGCAGAACGCGAGAGTGGGGAGGATGGGAGAAGATGCTTAACACACTATTTTTTTTTAATTTAGAAAATAAATTGTATGAGAATTGGCTTGAAAGTTCTAAAAAAGCAAGACTATTGGAGAGAGGGAGATGCGTATTAGCCCTGCCTGTTATTGAGAGGTATCCTGTGCAGTACATTGCTACAATAATTAAAAGAGACTAGTGCAGAAATTCATCACTAGAACAGTCTAGAAATAGTTCCAAAGAAGTGCAAGAATGTAATTTATGATAGGGAAGAAATTTCACTTCAGTAAGGGAAATGAATTATTCAATAAACAGCATTGGTAAAGACTTGTTACCAGATGTATTAAAAATTTAATTATATCTATACCACAAAGTTCCAGATGGATCCAGAATCCATCTGATTAGAAGCTTTACAAGGACAGAACAGAGACCCAAGACTCCTGACTTTATACCAGAGACTTCTCCAAAATGCCAGCATGCCTTGGAATTGTATAAGAAAACATGAGTTGTATAAAAGCTAATCAAACTCATGTCGGCTTAGTGGAGATGTACTTCATCCCTGACACAAACCCCAGATGCTACAGTGAAACCCGTGAGAGCTGGAACTTGATGGGACTGCCTTGTTTTTCGGGGTCTTCCGAGTTTTCCACCTCTGACAGGGTGCAGTCTTACCACTTTTGTATGGCTTGTTTTAAGGGAAAATGTTTGAGTTTTCCTTCTGACAGGTTACTGCCTGACACAGTTTCCAGCTTTTGCAGGTTTTACTATATGAGAAGATACATTCATTAACTTGACAGCCTAAAATAATAAATTTTTGTGTGTTAAAAAAGGATACAGTCCAAGAAGAAATGACAACTTGAGAAAACATATGCAGAATGTAGAGCAGAAAAAAAATACAGTTGTCTTAAGATATGAAGAAAATATTCCACAGCACCATTGAAAATATTGGGCTCGGGTAAAAATGAACAGATCAGAGAATAAGATGTGTAGGTAATTCATAAATATTTGAGAGAAAGCTCAACCTCACAATTCCATAAATGCAAATAAAATAATTTTGATACCATCCGTCTCCTTTCAGCTTAGAAACTAAAATATTTCATATTACGGGGTGTTGGCAATGGTGAGAACTCAAAATGTAGATGCATGTTCAATAGGCGTAGGCTTTGAAAAATCGCCTTGGACATTGACAGCTGACACGAAAGATCTACTACTAACTGCAAGGTTAGCGGTTCGAACCCACCCAGAGGTGCCTCAGAAGACAAGCCTGGCAGTCTGCTTCTGAAAGGTCACAGTGTTGAAAACCCTATGGGGCAGTTCTCCTCTGAAGACATAGGGTCATCACCTTGAGTTGGAATCGACTTGATGGTAACTAACAAAGACACCCAGCGAGTGTTACAGATTGAAATGTGTCCCCCTGAATATACGTTGGCATCCTAACCTCTATACCTCTAATTCTGCTTTGTTTGGGGACAGGGATTTTCTTTTGTTATGTTAAGGAGGTTGTACTGGAGTAAGGTGGGTCCTGACCCTAATCCTTTCTGAGTTACAGAACGACAGGATGGACTTCTAATTTCTCCCCCTCATTTAGGTCAGCTCTGCTTACCTCATCCTGTCTATGTAACTGAGATGCCTTTAAAACCAGTTGTCATCACACCCTTCCCCCGCAAAAAATGTCCAGAACCATTCCAGGGACACCCAACACAAAGGGAAATTTGAAAGGGGGACGTCTGAATGGAAAGAAACAACAATATCAACCAATTATAACTAAAGTAAATTCTAGATATGTATTCAACGCTTAGATTGCTTTGAACAATTGAATGCCAATAGTTATCTCAGTGGTAATTCACCCCCCAAAGACAATTCGGTAAGTGAAATAAAATGCAAATGAGCTCAAAGGAAATAAGGAACAATGTGTAAAATGTCTGTCTAGTAAGGCAATTTTTTTCATGTATTTCAAATGGATGATGGTGGTATCAAATGTATATGAGATTTAAATTATCTTTTATAACTTAAAAAAAAATGTCACTGAATCGACTCCGACTCATGGCCACCCCGTATGTGTCAGAGTAGAACGGTTCTCCACTGGGTTTTCAATGGCTGACTTTTTGGAAGTAGCTCACCAGGCCTTTCTTCCAAGGCCCCTCTGGGTGGGATTGAACCTCCAACCTTTCAGTTAGCAGTAGAGTGTGTTAGCTGTTTGCACCATCCAGGGTCTCCATAGTCATCATTAACCAAAAATCCAAAACCAAACGTGCTCCTATTACAAAGGAGAACTGTGCTCCGTAGGATTTTCAGTGGCTGATTTTTTGGAAGTCGCTCTTCAGGATTTTTGTCTGAGGCACCTCTGGGTGGACTCGAACTGCAACCTTTCTTTTAGCAACCCAGTGCATTAACTCTTTGCAGTACAGCATGCCTCTATGTAGAACTGCATTAGCCTAAAGGGTTTGATTTCCCAGTAAATCCGTGGGTCTCATGAGCAGTGCCTCTAATTACATCTCAGGTATTTAACGCCCTCACTGATGTTAGTCTGAGTATTTTGATAGGGAATAAAGCTCCTCATTAATTATCACTTTATTTTTTTTTAAATCCCCACATGTGTACGAAGAATAAATATAATCTGTCATCCACTGTCATCCCAAGGAGGCAGAATAGAGAAACCCTATAACATTTTCTCATTTGAGCACATTGAAACTCAGAAGTTTATTTCTGGAAAACACTGTATTGAATAAACCTATCAATATAAATAACTTGAAATAATGTTTAAAAGAAAAAACACTCAAGTTCAGGTGAAGGACTTTTGCTAGATAAAAATAGATAGTTCAGGGACATATTGGGAGGACAGCCATCTCCTTGGATCATGGTGGAATTAAGGAGGGTTCACGGGGAATTGATTGTCTCAAACCAGAACAAAATCATGTTGTTAAACCCTGGCGTTTTCAGAAAGTTATAGCTGTGGAGTCCCTGGGCTTTGCACATTTTTGGAATATGGGGAAGAGGGAGGGATCATATAAATGGGAAAAAGAATACATCTGAGGATTTTTCTTAGAAAAATCAAATCAAAACAAAACAAAACAAAACAAAACTTAGTATGTCTTTTAAAAAACGAAAAAAATGGCTTTATTGAATAATAATTTATATGACATAAAATTTACCCATTTAAAGTGCACAATTCCCATGGCTGGTAGTAAATTCACAGAGTTGTGCAGCCAACCATCAGCACAATCAATTTTAGGACATTTTTAATGTAAGTCCCTGGATCATACAAATGGTTTGCACTAGACTGCTAATCTAAGGTTTATGGTTTAAACCTACCCAGCAGCAGTGTGGAAGAAAGGTCTGGCAATCTGCTTCTTTAAAGATCACAGCCAAGAGAATCCTCTGGGGCAGTTCCACTCTGTAACACATGGGGTCGCTATGAAGTCACAGGCGACTCAGTGGCAATGGTTTGTTTGTTTGTTTTTTCATTATACTAAGAAATCCCATACCCATGACCAATCACTCCCCCTTCTCCCCTTCCCTCGGTCCTTGGTGACTACCAGTCTGCTCTCTGTGTCTATGGATTTGCCTATCCTGGGTATTTCAGGTAAGTGGGATCATACGAGTGGCTGTTTGCATCTGTCTTCTTCCACTTACTATCAAGGTTTCAAGGTTCATCCATGTGGCAGCATGTGACAGAACTTCACTCCTTTTTATGCCTGAATATTATTCCATCTTTGGATAATACTGATTTTACTCATTCATCGGTGGATGGTCATCCGGGTTGTCCCCACTGTATGGCAAAGAATCTGCGTGCTGCAAGCAGTTTGCACTCAACTACTAATTCGAATGTTGGCCGTTCAAAACCACCCAGCAGCTCCCCAGGAGAAAGACCTGGCAATCTGCTCCCATAAAGATTACAGCCTAGAAAATTCTATGGGGCACTTCTACTCTGTCACATGGGGCCACCGTGAGAGGGGGGCCCAACTGGACGGCAGCTAACGAAAATCCCTATGGAGCACAGCTCTGCTCTGACACACATGGGGTCACCAAGAGTCAGAGTCGACTCACTGGAAACTGGTTTGTGTGTGTGTGTGTGTTTTAAATTTGAATTGTTTGAATTGTTTCTCTTGCAGAAAAGCACTTTAAAGACCTTTACTTGCCTCCTGCCCCAAAGGATTTACCCATTCTTTATACTTCCATCGTGACTTTTAATTTTCTTTGTAATTCTTACCCTAGTATCTCAGAATGTGCATGGGAAAAGGGCCAGAACACCAGAACAACTGCCCCCCAACTCCTCCTTCGTCAATCCCCATCGTGATCTGAAATTGCTTATTAGCCTCTATTCCAATTATTTTCAGAAGAACCTACTGTAAATCCTGAGAAACTTCTAAGTGGTGTTTTCTGCAGTCGGCCAGTTTTTGCAGTTTATGAGAATTTTACAATGCAAAGAATTCAAAAGCAATTAATTCTTATAGGCCTCTGATTGAAGTTTACCGTTGGTGGGAGAAAAAAAAAAATAGGTAAATTAAGAATATAGACACGGTTGGATTAGGATCCCAAATGCCTGAAGATTTAGCTCCCCCCTTCCCCAAGAGTGGAGACCTGGTGTCACAGTGGATAAGAGCTCGGCTGCTAACCAAAAAGGTCCGCAGTTCGAATCCACCAGGTGCTCCTTGGAAACCCTACAGTGCAGTTCTACTCTGTCCTACGGGGTCGCTATGAGTCAGAACCGACTGACGGCAATGGGTTTTGCATTTCTTCCCTGGAGCACTTGAGTCCCTCAGCGACCTCCATCTCCTGTCTGATTAGCATGATGTTTGCAGAAGTAAGTGTGGTAGTCTGGGGGATATCCAGGCAGTCCCTATCTCTTTTTTATTTATTTATTTTTATTGTTGTAAAAAAATAACACCGCATTTTTCAATTCAACATTTTTCACCTGTAGAATTCAGTAAGGAACCCTGGTGGCACAATGGTTAAGCGCCTGGCTGCTCACTGAAAGCTTGGCTGTTCAAACTCACTCCACTGTGCTGTGGAAGAAAGACCTGGGGCTCTGCTCCTGGAAAGATTTACAGCCCAGGAAACCCTATTGAGCAGTTTTACTCTGTCACATGGAGTCACTATGAGTTGGAATCAACGTGACAGCACACAACAGTTCCACACCACCATTCAGTGAGATCAATGACATTGATCATGTTGTGTAATCATCACCAATATCCTTTGCCACATTTTCCATCCCTATAAACAAACCTCAATGCTTCCTAAAAAATAATTCCCTCCACCACACCCCCGCCTTACCGCCTCAAAACCACTAACAGACTTTGGTCTCTATACATTTGTCTGTTCTAGATACTTAATGGAGCCCTGGTGGCCCAGTAGTTAACAGCTACAGCTGCTAACCAAAAAAGTTGGCAGTTTGAATCCACCAGCAGTGTGATATTTAATATAGAAGGATCATACAATCTGTGTGTGTGTGTGTGTGTGTGTGTGTGTGTGTGTGTGTGACTGATTTACTTCACACAGCATGATGTTTTCAAGGTCATCCATGTTGTGGCAGGTATCGACTTCATTTCTCTTTATGGCTGAGTAATACTTCATAGTGTGGATGGACCACATTGTGTTTATCCGTTCATTTGTGGGTAGACATTTAGGTTGTTTTCACATTTGGGGTATTGGGACTAATGCTGCGATAAACATTGGTATACAATTTCCTGTTTGCATCTCCCCTTTCAAGTCTTTTGGGTATATACCTAGAAGTGGGATTGCTGGCTCATGTGGTAGTTCTGGAGCCCTGGTATCACAGTGATTAAGAGCATGGCCGCTAACCAAAAGGTCGGCAGCTTGAACCCGCCAGCCGCTCCTTGGAAACTGAATGGGGCAGTTCTACTCTGTCCTATAGGGTCGCTTTGAGTAGGAATCGACTCGATGGCAACGGGTTTGGTTTTGGTTGTTATGGTAGTTCTATTTTTAGTTTTTCGAGGACCCGCCACACGGTTTTCCACAGCAGCTGTGCCATTTTGCTTTCCCACCAGCGACGGATGAGGATTCCAGTTTCTCCACATCCTCTAAGCCGTTCTTATCTCTTAAGACCCAAGTTAACACAGCCCTGCAGCCAAACTGCAAATGAAAAGCCTTCTCCATTTCACACACAGGGGAACTATTTCTGATCCTGTGTTCTGATTAGAACAGAAAACAATTCATTCGTTAAACCAATGGCCGCATAAGCCTTATGGGTCTGCTTTAGCAAAGAGACCTAATCTGAATGTCAAATGGTACAGCCATTCTGGAAAACAGCTTAACAGTTTCTTATACAGGTAAACACAAGCTGATTGCATGATTCAGCCATCCTACTCCTAGGTATTTACCCTGTGTCTTAGTCATCTAGTGCTGCTATAATGGAAATACCACAAGTGGATGGCTTTAGCAAATAAAAGTTTATTCTCTCACAGTCTAGGAGGCTAGAAGTCTGAATTCAGGGCACCAACTCCAGGGAAAGGCTTTCTCTCTCTGTTAGCTCTGGGGGAAGGTCCTTGTCATCAATCTTCCTCTACTATGGGAGCTTCTCAGCACAGGGACTCTGGGTCAAAAGGACACGCTCTGCTCCCAGTGCTGCTTTCTTGGTGGTATGAGGTCCCCTTGTTTCTCTGCTCATTTCTCTCTTTTATATCTCAAAACAGATTGACTCAAAATATAACCTGACCCTGTAGATTGAGTCCTGCCTCATTAACATAACTGCCTCTCATCCTGTCTCATTAACGTCATAGAGGTAGGATTTATAACACATAGGAAAATAGCATCAGATCACAAAATGGTGGATGATCACACAATACTGGGAATCATGGCCTAGCCAAGTTGACACACATTTCTAGGGGGCACAAATCCGTCCATCACACCCTAGAATAGTGAAAACTAGTATTGTTGTTGTGTGCCATCCAACTGATGCTGACTCATAGTGACCCCATATGACAAAGTGGAACTGCCCCATAGGGTTTTTAGGCTGTAATCTTTAAGGGAGCAGATGGTTAGATTTTTTTCTCCTGTGGAGTCACTGGGTGGGTTCAAAGCCCTGACCTTTTGATTAGCAGCTGAGAGCTTAAGCTTTGTGTCACCAAAGCTCCTCTGGAAACTAATAGTTACACAAAAACCTGTCCAAAAAAGAAAAAAAAAAGGAAACAACAAACCATTTGTCATTGAGTCGACTCCAACTCACCGAGACCCCATGTGTGTCAGAGTAGAACTGTGCTCTGTAGGGTTCTCAGTGGATGATTTCTCAGGAGTCGATGGCCAGGACTTTTTTCTGAGGAGCTTCTGGGTGGACTCAAACTTCCAACCTTCTGGGGGACCATGGTCTCGGGGAACATCTAGCTCAATTGGCATAACACAGTTTATAAAGAAAATGTTCTACCTTCTACCATGGTGAGCAGCGTCTGGGGTCTTAAAAGCTTGTGAGCAGCCATCTAACGAGAGACTCCACTAATCCCACCCTGTCTGGAGCAAGGGAGAATGAAGAAAACCAAAGACACAAGGGAAAGATTAGTCCAAATGACTGATGGACCACAACTACCATGGCCTCCACCAGACTGAGTCCAGTACAGCTAGATGGTACCCTGCTATCACCACTGACTGCTCTGGGCAGGATCACAACAGAGGGTCCTGGACAGAGCTGGAGAAGGATGTAGAACAAAATTTTAACTCGCAAAAAAGACCAGATTTACTGGCCTGACAGAGACTGGAGAAACCCCGAGAGTATGGCCCCCGGACACCCTTTTAGCTCAGAGGTGAAGTCACTCCAGAGGTTCACCGTTCAGCCAGGGATTGGACAGCCGCATAAAACAAAACGGGACTAATGAGGCACAGCAGTCCAGGACAAGGACTAGAAGGCAGGAGGGGATAAGAAAGCTGGTGACAGGGAATCCAAGATTGAGAAGGGACAGTGTTGACATGTCGTGGGGTTGATAATCATTGTCACAGGGCAATATGTGTACTGTTTAATGAGAAACTATTCTGTAAATCTTCATCTAAAGTACAAAAGAAAAAGGAATTATCTATGTTAGATCAAATTGACAACAGCAACTCAAAAGGTTTGATGGGAAGCCTAGGGGGCAGTGAGTTGAAGATAATGGTGATGGAATAATTTGGAAAGGATAGTGAGAACAGCAGCACAACTGGAAGAATGTAATCGATGTCACTGAATTGTACATGTAGAAATTTCCAAAATGGTATATCTTTGGCTATGTATATTTTCACCAAAAAAAAGGTCCTCCATGGTCAATAAGGGAGAGTGTTGACATATCGTGGGGTTGTTAACCAATGTCATAAACCAATATGTGTAATGACTGTTTAATGAGAAATTATTTGTTTGGTAAATCTTCACCTAAAGTACAATAAAATAAAAAATAAAAAGCCTCTGACCTTTCCATTAGCAGCCGAGTATACTAACTGTTTTCACCACCTAGAGACTCCTGTTTATGTCAACTCTGTTTTTAATCACCGCAAACTAGAAATGGTGCAGATGTTCTTCCATGGGTGAGTGGATAAACGAACTATGATACAGCCATTCAGTGGAATACTAATCAATCATAACAGTGAACAAACTCTGGGTACACAGATAATTGGGATGAATCTCAGTGATGTTGTACTGGTTGAAAGAAGCTAGGTTCAAATATTGACAGACTCTATCATTACACTCATAAGCAATTCTCACAAATGCAAAACTATAATGAGGCACAAAAAGTTCGGGGTTGCTGGCAGTTGCCGGCGGTTAGAGAAGGGAGTAGGGTATAACTTCAAGGGGGCAGCAAAAGGAAGATTTGGGGCCTAATGGAAGTGCGTTATCCTTTTTATGGTGATGCTTGCACAAGTACATAAACCACAAAATCAAACTGGAGTCAATTCCAACTCATAGCAATGCCATAGGATGGAGTAGAACTGGTCCAGAGGGTTTCCAAGGCTGTAACCTTCACAGAAGCAGACTGCTAGGTCTTTCTCCCAAGGAGAGGTTGTTGGGTTTGAACCAGTGGCATCACTAGGGGGACATAGGGGGTTTGGACCACACCAGGTAACATTGTCAGAGGGGGTAACCCAAAAATGACCATCTATAAAATATTGTGCAGTGTTTCAGCAGAAATTTATTATTTTTTAAAAAATATCCTTGTAGTTAGTTATAACAACAAAAACATTTTTCATAAAGCCAGCTTACATGTGTCAACAAACCTACAAGGCTAACACTTTATGCTAATTTAATTTTTAAACTTTCTAACACGCTCTGGTCAGAGCCGTCACTATTAGCCAATCACAATGATGCTTTGAATCACGCGCTTTCATCTGCACCCGCTACAAGCATGCTCCTTTTTTCTTGGTGCCAGTGTTTTTATAGTTACCGATTTTGTCAAATTTTATGGTGTTTCAGCTACAGTATTGTGGTAATTAGTATTTGTGAACCTGTATCAATAACTTTTTTGAGAGTGAAGTAGTAATTAAAGGAAAAGAAGGGGCGATATACAGGAATTAGGATTCAGGAGTAACATTAGTGCAACAAACATTACTAAGGACTCTGTACGGTCTGGTAGTGGAGGAGGTCCATGGGGTGGGGAGTGACACCATGAGTTACCACACTGGGTGACACCAACCCTTCTAATGTCACTGGTTCGAACCACTGACCTTTTAGTTAAGTGCACCCAAGTAGTGCTTTAACCACTGTGCCACCATAGCTCCTTGCACAAGTCCATACATGTGTTAAAATTCATAGACGTGAAGAAAGGAAGAAAGAAAGAAAAAATATTTCCTCATTGGACCCTGCAGATATTGTGGTTATATCATGCAGTACAGATTACAGTCATCCACATCCGCAGAATAAACCCATTTTCTTCAGGGGTCAGGTAGGATTATTTAATATCTACAGGACAGGGAGAAGGAGCCCTGGTGGCACAAAGTTAAGAGCTCAGCTGCTAACCGAAGGGTTGGTGGTTCAAACCTATCCAGCGGCACTGCAGGAGAAAGTCCCTGTGATCTGCTCCGATAAAGATTACAGCCTCGAAAACCCCATGAGACAGTTGTGCTGTCATACAGGGTTGCTATGAATTGGAATCCATTCAGTGGCACACAACAACAGCAACAGGGTAGGGAGTGGCACAAACAGCAACAATGTAGCTAGAGTTGTATCGCGTGTGGCACAAACAGCAACAATGTAGCTAGAGTTGTATTGTGTGATACAGTGAAGGAAAGGATGTAGAGATGAACATGGTCTTAACATGCAAAGGCCATTCTATGTGTAAGTCCAGAGGCAGAGCCCATAAAGGGGCTGTGATACATTTTTCTTGAGCCCAATAGATCAGAAAGAATCATTGGACCTCAAAGAACAACCCCTCTCCCAGCATCGAGCCTCAACATGAAACATTTCCTTGTTTAACCACTAAATTTTACATTACTAATATTCTAATCATCCAAATAACAAGCTTCCCCATCTGCAACCCCAACTTTTATTGAATTATGTACGACAAATGAAATTGATATCTTTATTATTTGCACTTCCTCTGCAATAAATTTATTGAGAAAAAAATATTGCAAGGTTCATGGTATAACTAATCATTTTTGAAACAGAATGGTACAACTTTCCTGAAGGGATATGGAGCTAGAAGCCTTGTAATTACAAGTAAAGTATACTTTTCTTGTATTTAAATTAAGACTAATACAACTAATTTGACAGTACCAAATGATGTATAAGTATAATAAAGATTTACGTTTCTAAGAGAGAGCATATATCACTGAAATTGTATGAAGTCGCGGAAGCAGAACCATCAATGACAATATAAAATAAAAAGGGAAGCAAAAATTACAGGAAGATATTGTTTAAAACAGTCAAATTATTACACAAAAGTGTATATTTGTGTTCTGTACACTCCTATTATAGAATAAAAATATAATTTTAAAATATTGTGATTAATAAAATATGCTGATAAATATTTAAAATACCCCTCACTTGGAAGTATGTTAAAATTGACTAATAATTGGGCAAATGCTTGCAATGTTATTATTGACAGAATACTACTGTTATTGAATTGCTTAGTTTTGTAAATGGCAGTCATCAGCCAAAAATTATGTGATTTTTCTATTGGGGCAGACTCGGTTTGTTGCCTATCCAATGTCTATCTCCCCACCCCACACTGTTTCTTCTGGCCAACAGGAACCCTAAATTTGTTTGTTACAGTAATGTTACTGGAATCAAGTAATAAATCAACATTAATCCAAGGCTGGAACAAAAAGAAAGAAACTCAAGAATCAGAGAAGCAACTGGACTACAGGACTAATTGTAAACATGAACCACCGTCTTCTTGAGACAGGAAGAACTAGATGGTGCCCAGCTACCACTACTGAATATTCTGATCAGGAATACTGTAGATCAATTCTGTTAAAAAGGGAGAAAATAGTGGAACAGAACTTCAAAGTCTAAGAGAATTCAGACTTACTGGATCTATTGAGGCTGAAGAAGTCCCTGAGACAATGGCCTTGAAGTCATTCTTCAGACCTTGAATTGAAACTACCCCCTTAAGTCACCTTTAAACTAAGTAACAGTTTAGCTCAACGAGTTAAGATTGTCCCCTTCAATATTGTGTTTCTTAACTTAAAAAAAAAAAATCTATACGAGACCAAAGGGTCGACAACTATTTTCAAGCATAGAAGAGAAGGCTGGGGGCAAGGGAGATGAAGTTAATGAAAGTGAACAAACTGGAACAGAAATAGGAAGAATGTTGCCACAATGTGAAGAATATAATCAATGTCACAGATCACTACTTCTCGATACTGTGCCTTAGTCATCTAGTGCTGCTATAACAGAAATACCACAGGTGGATGGCTTTAACAAACAGAAATTTACTTTCTCACAGTTTAGGCATCTAGAAGTCTGAATTCAGGATGCCAGCTCTTGGGGAAGGCTTTCTCTCTCTGTCAGCTCTGGGGGAAGGTCTTTGTCTCTTTTCAGCCTCTGTTCCTTGGTTCCTTGGCAATCTCGTGCTGTGGCGTCTCTCTTCCCCCATCTCTGCTTGCTTCTTCTGTGCCTTATCTGCTCTTTTTATATCTCAAAAAGAGATTGGCTTAAGATACCCTATACTCATATGATCTCATTAACATACAAAGACAACCCATTCCCAAATGGGATTATAACCACAGATATAGGGGTTAGAATTTACAACACATATTTTTGACACACACAAGTGGTTCCATAAAACTGGAATGGAAGTATGTTTTGGTGTGTATATTTTCACCAAAAATAAAATTAAATATTAAAAGATATATGTTAACCCAAAGCATTCATTACAATTCTCTGCTTGCTTTGTAAGCCTCTCTTGCACCACTCAAAAGGATGATTTGACAGGGGAATCTCATTGAGCGAGAGGTTCTGGGAAACATTTTAGTTTCATAATAAATGGAAATCACCCCTTCCTGAATGTAGATACAAAACAGAGGTGTACCAGCCTCCTTGGGATCATGAGAAAACAGGCCAAGAAAATTCCAGAAACATGGATCTGGGCACCATGGAGCCCCTTATCGATCACCAGTAACATTCCACCTCCAGGTTCTAGTCATGTGAGAAAACTAGTCCCCTGTACGGGTAAGCCAAAGGAGCCCTGGTGGCACAGTGGTTAAGTGTGGGGCTGCTAACCGAAAGGTCTGTGGTTTGAATCCACCCAGCTAGTCTGTGGAAGATCTGGCGATCTGCTCTAGCAAAGATTCCAAAAACCAAACCTGTAGCCATCTAGTCGATTCTAACTCATGATGACCCTATAGGACACAGTAGAACTGCTCCAGAGGGTTTCCAAGGTTGAAATCTTTATGAAAGCAGACTGCCTTTATCTTTTTCCCTCAGAGCGGCTGGTGGGTTCGAACCGTCGGCCTTTTGGTTAGCAACTGAGCCCTTAACCACTGTGCCACAGCCTAGGAAACCCCGTGGGTCAGTCCTACTCTGTCACACGAGGTCACTACGAGTTGGAATCGACTTGATGGCACCTAACAACAATATATAAAAATAATACATATAAATGTATACTAGAGTAAATCAGAAACAATGAAAGATACGCAGCATTTAAGAAAATATAGTGTACATATCCCATGCCTGGGATATGCTTTTGATTATTATTTATGAGTGTAGGCTTACATAAACAATTGGATTGCCTAAATATTAGGGTACACGCTGGTTTCCAAAGTCTGATGCCATCTGTAAGTTCATGCAATTATGAGTGTTTATTTAGTGTACATTCTGATGGACCCTGTGCTATAGATCCTAAAATGATAAACAGATGGGTTTGCAGTCCTCACAGAGGGTATAGGTAGGGGAGGCGACAGACGATAAGCACGCAGAAAGTATAAACGAAACTTGATGAAGGCAGCCATCTGAGTCTCATTCTACAGAACTTGTAACGGTGCAGATAGTAACACTTCATTTTATGAAAAATGAATGACATAGCTACATACCCAGAATATATAAACACACTGAAGATGAGACTGATAAATTCTTGAAGTGTAAGAGGCGAAATACTCTTAATGAAGCTTGTATGGCAGATGGAAAAATCCTTGAATAGTAACCCCAACTAGACACACCCACACACACCCACACACACACATGCACACACTCACACATTCAGATGCATGCTACACAGTAACTATGTAACATAAGTAAACTCACAGCTAGATTGGCAAGCAACATAGTAACGTTATTGCTGTAGTGTGCATACATTTTTAATACGGTCCAAAGGATGGGTTTTAAAACTTTGGAGGCAGGGAGTAATCTGAAACCAAGACGCTATTTGTCTAGGTTCAGCCTGAAGGGAATTTTTTACAGCCAAATGCTGAGCGCCCTGGAAATAGGGCTAATGATTGAGAGGCTGACAACTGTTCGCAGGGTCCCTTATATAAAATTCCATAACGAGAGGATGTTTCCAGGTCCTGTTGTAGCTTATGAGAGGCTGATGATTAGATGGAGCTGCCTAAATCACCGCTGAGCCTTTCCTGATCACTGACATGAACGTTTGGGGGCAGCCATCCCTTTGGAATTCATCATACCAAAGTGCAAGATGATGTCTGCATCCTGAAGCTTTCGGCTTCGGTGGATTTCATTACAAAACCTGCTATAGGATGCTTCAGGTCAAAGCCAGCTGGCAATGCTTTTACTGCAGGCAGCCAGTGTGGCCTGGGTTGCAAATGAATCAAAATTAAAATTGAATCACATGGCAGGTGAAGAAATTTATGATTTTGCCGGTGGCACTTTTCTTCTATCATTTCAGGTTTTTCTTTTTTTTTTGATGTCTGAGTATGGGCTCAAGCTTAGGATAAAAACTATTTAAAAATCAACGCTTATAAATATTTAACAACGTACACTTCAGTATATTTTAAAACAATGGGAAAGTGGTTTAGCAGCTGGGGTAAACGATTCCCTTTGATATTCTTCCACTTATTTGTAGTTCGATGGGAATATAAGTGAAAATCAGCTGCCATTGAGTCGACTCTGACTCATGGTGGCCCCATGTGTGTCAAAGAAGAACTGCGCTCCATAAGGTTTTCAGTGTCTGATTTTTCAGAAGTAGATTTCCAGGTCTTTCTTCTGAGGCACTTCTGGGTGGATTTGAACCTCCAATCTTTTGATTAGCAGCTCAGTGCTTAACCATTTGCACACCCAGGGACTCTTAAAAACATCTTAATAGTCCTAAAACATTATAAATGGTGTATATTTTAAAAATGTGGTTTTTGTTTGTTTGTTTGTTGTTAGGTGTCCTCGAGTCCATTCCGACTCCTGGCGATCCCATGTGACAGAGTAGAAGTGCCCCATCAGGTTTTCTAGGCTCTAACCTTTCAGGGAGCAGATTGCCATGTCTTTCTCCTGCAGAGCTGCTGAGTGGGTTCGAACTGCTGACCTTTTGTTTAGCAGCCGAGTGCTTAACCTTTGCGCCACCAGAGCTCCTTTTTTCCCTCCTTAGAGTTTGCACAGTACCCTAATCTGAGATTGGCCATCTTGGTTTGCGTTTCAATTGAGTTTTGTATTTTCATTAATTAGGTTATTTTTCTCTTTGGAAGTTTCAACGGCTGCCAGAAGTGAGCTCTTAAAAGAATAAATCTCAGAGGGAAAATCACAAAGACTCCCTCTAACTCTGAATAAAATATTCTAACACTGATCACAAATGGGGAACTACTGCCTTGGGAACTTTACCCAGCTCCACAAATCTCAGAATAGACGAGCATTAATTATCTCATTGGACCATGTGAAATTGTCATATTTGACCTATAAAAGTGGCAATTTCATGATTCCACCTATTATAATCCTAACAAATATGAACAACACACCCTTATCAAAGACAAACTGTAACTAATCGTAGCTTTATTAATCCAAATCATGGCTTCTGAACATGACAAAATGTCCTTTGTAACATTTTTTCCAGTACCAAGCTTTAGAATTGTGTCTACTCAATCCAGTTGTTAATGAGTAAGAGGTCTATTACAACACGCGTCTTTTTCCTACTTTTTTTTTAAAAAAGACATGGCATTAACAAGTATGTTTTAACACTCCCTTTATAAGCTCTGGGGCCCTGGTGGTGCAGTGGTTAAGAGCGCAGCTGCTCACCAAAAGGTCGGCAGTTCAAATCCACCAGTCCCTCCCTGGAAACCCTATGGGGCAGTTCTACTCTGTTCTGTAAGGTCGCTGTGACTCAGAATAGACTAGACAGCAACAAGTTTGGTTTTCTGGTTTTATAAGCTCTTGCACGAGCACGTTTACAAGCATTTTTCTTGTATGTATAAAATTCACTAGCTGCTTGCAAGTTAAATATTTAAACCCTGAGCAAGCACCAGGACATGTACCTTTTTGTAACTTGCTCTCGTGCAGAAAAAGAACGCTTTAGTTGTTTGGGAATGAACATCCCCGAGCTGCCCTGCAAGATAGCAAACCGATGATGTTGACAATATGTGGAGGATTTAATTTATGGCTTTGCTCTGATTATTGAAGTTTATCCATGGATGTAAATTGTTATTCAAAGTACAGCTGTGTCCACTGGTCTCACCACCACGGAAGTGAGGTTGTATCCTTATGAGGTCTCATAACAACTGTTCGAATGCCCCACATTTGGGATATTTAATTAGTCTCTGTCAAGAAGAGATATAATGAAGAGTGTGATAGATGTATATTTTGACACAAAAGCAATTTGATTACATTCTAATGAAAAGAAATGATGTTATTTACATCCATGGGAAAAAAAATCCTGCTTACTACACTGACTTACAATAACCCATTGCTGTTGAGTCGATGCAGATTATAGTGACCCTGTAGGACAGAGTAGAACTGCCCCATAGGGTCTCCAAGGAGCAGTTTGTGGATTTGAACTGCTGACCTTTTGGTTAGTAGCCAGGCTCTTAACTACTTTGCCACCAGGGCTCAGCTGGTTTCTAATAGAGTCACTAGAGTGGCAGCGACTTGGACATTCAACAGTTACGTGCTTACGTTGTAGGTCTGTGGTCATTTTTACCCCATAGATCTAAACCATAAATACCCTCTGTACAAGGGAATAAGATCTGTCTATCAACTACAGAGATTGTAATAAAACTGGAGGAGTCCCTAGGTGGTGCAAACGTATACGCGCTCAGCTAGTGGCCAAAAGGCTGGTGGTTTGAACCCACTCAGAGGTGCCTCGGAAGAAAGATCTGGTGACCTGCTTTCAAAAGGTCCTCGTTATTGTTAGGTACCATCCAGTCGGTTCCAACTCATAGCAATGTTATGCATAACAGAACAAAACACTGCCCGGGCCGGCATCACGCTCACAATCGTTGTTATGCGTCAGCCCATTGTTGCAGCCACTGTATCAGTTCATCTCACTGAGGGTCTTGCTCTTTTTCTCTGACGCTCTACCTTACCAAGCATGATGTACTTCTCCAGGGACTGGTCCCTCCTGATAACCTGTCTGAGGTACGTGAGATGAAGTCTCGCCATCCTTGCTCCTAAGGGGCATTCAGGCTGTACTTCTCCCAAGACAGATCACAGCCTTGAAAACTCTACGGAGCACAGTTCTGCTCTGTACACGTGGGGTTGCCGTGAGTTGGAATCAACTCAATGGCAACTAACAGCAACAATTTTAACTCCCCATATTTAGGGTATTTAATTAATCTCTGTCAAGAAGAGATTAAATAACAAGGAGGATAGATGCGTATTTTGATTACATTCTAAAGAAAAGAAATGATGTTTTTTACATCAATGGGGAAAAATATCCTTACTACACTGTCTAGTAATCATGTGACTATAATGGAAGTGACTTGGACATCAAGGGTTACATACTTACATTGTGGGTCTGAGGTCATTTTTACCCCATAGATCTAAGCCATGAATACTCTTGTATAAGGTAAAATAAAACCAGCCCCCCTCCAAAAAAATTTAGAAAAACTCCTTGCTATTGAGTCAGTTCTGACTCATAGGATTTTCTTGGCTGCAGTCTTTAAAGAAGGAGCCCTGATGACTCAATGGTTAAGCACTTGGTTACTAATGGAAAGGTTGGTGATTTGAACCCACCCCGTGGCTCCACAGGAGAAAGACCTGGCCATCTGCTCCCATGAAGATGACAGCCTAGAAAATCCTATGGGGCAGTTCTATTCTGTCACAATAGTAAGCTTTATGGAAGCAGATCGCCAGGCCTTTCTTCTGAGGTGCCACTGGGTGGTTCGAACTGCCAACCTTTCTGTTAGTATCGAGTGCAAACTGTTTGTGCCACTCGTCGACACTTCCATGAGCTGGATTGTGGTATGACCTGTCAGGATGCTAAACTAGGGCTCAATCTCTCTTCTTTTCTAACTGCAAAATATTCGATTCTTTGACAGGATTGGAGAGATTTCTCTTCACAGGAGTTTACAGAACAGAAAGAAAAACGGGTTTGTCCTTTCAGCTTCAAGGGTTATAAATGAAGCTGTGTCGCTGGAGACAAATGAACATCCTCGATATTTTTGTTTTAATCGAATAATTTCAGATTTTCCCCTTTGTTTTATTAAATCAGTCCCCAAAGAAATAGAGTCTTGCCTGTATTTAATTAAGCTATTTGTTTGTTTTCTCCCTGCTCTGTGGGGACATGTACTTAGATCTGCTCATCAAAAGAATAGAGATAATCATTTTTTAACGGGCTCTTGTTCTTAAGTTTTGGTTTATTTTTATTTATTTCATAGGCTCGACAAATATGCCCAATATGAAACCAATTGCCTTTGGTGCACATTCATTTCAGGCACATCATTTTTTTTTTCCTACAAAAGTTAGCTCTTCTGTTGATTTTGCTTTTACGCCTCTTAATATTTCCAAATGTTTTGATTATTCTCTGATGCTGGTTTATAATTTCAGTTCCACTCTTATGATAGCCAACATTTTAAAGACCACGTTGATCTGTAAACAGTCTAGTTATAACCCTATGGCAAGACTGATATTGTTACAACAGATGACAGCTCTGTTACATTCTTTTTTAGTAACTGTAGATTCTCATTTAAATTGAAGTCCTCAACCTCTGATCAAGTTAAAAAGAAGACATGATTATTTATATATATACATACACACACATACATACACACATGTATAAACCTACTGCCATCGAGTTGATTACAACTCATAGTGACACTGTAGGACGAAGTAAAACTGCCCCATAGGGTTTCCAAGGCTGTAAATCTTTTCAGAAGCAGATTGCCAGATCGTTTCTCCTGCTGAGTGGCTGGCGGTTTCTAATGGTTGACCTTTTGGTTAGAAGCAGCTGTGTCCTACAGGCTACATAGGCATTTATTTATTATGTTTGTTGTTTATTGTCAGTCTGCCCACTATCAAATTGTGAACTCCAAAAGTGCAGGGACTTTTATTCTCTCTGGTTGGTGATGAATTCATAACTATTCAGCTCTGAAAACACTGTTCAATCAATACTCTTCAATTACACGTTATCCAGTGTTGTGGATTGCACTGTGTCCCCCTAAAATGTGTATCAACTTGGCTAGGCCATGAGTCCGTATATTGAGTGATTGTTCACTGTTTTGTGATCTGATGTGATTTTCCTATGTGTTATAAATCCTAACCTCAATAATGTTAATGAGGCAGGATGAGAGGCAGTTATGTTCATGAGGCAGGACTCAGTCTACAAGATTCGGTTGTGTCTTAAGTCAATCTCTTTTGAGGTATAAAAGAGAGAAGTGAGCGGAGAGACAAATCTGTCTTGGGAAAAGTACAGACAGAGTGCTCCTTAGAAGCAAGGATGGCAAGGCTTCGTCTCATGTACTTTGGACATGGTATCAGGAGGGACCAGTCCTTGGAAAAGGACATCATGGTTGGTAAAGTGGAGGGTCAGTGAAAAACAGGAAGACCCTCAACAAGATGGATTGACATGGTGGCTGCAACAATGGGCTCAAACACAGCAAAGATTGTAAGGACATGGCAGGACCAGAGAGTTTCCTTCTTTTGGGCATAGGGTCACTATAACTGGGAGATGACTCAACGGCATTGTAACAACAACACTAATGATATGAGGGTGAAAATAGAATATTTTCACATATATGTATATTAAACCAACATCCAAACCAATTCTGCCCAGTTGACTCCGACACATGGTGACCCCGTGTGTGTCAGAGTAAAACTGTGCTCCGTAGAGTTTTCAATGGCTGATTTTTTGGAAGTAGATCACCAGGCCTTTCTTCTCAGGCACCTCTGGGTGAACTCAAAGCTCCAGCCTTTCGGTTAGCAGCTGAGCTAACCCTTTTGGCCACCCAGGATGGGAATGCAACATCTCTTATGGTAACTGGTCCAACTCTTTCTTCTATTGTTGAACGTCTCCTACTGGCAATATTGTGCCATATAGATATACCTCTTATAAATTTTTGTAGTTTATATTATACCGAGAGAGGGAAGCATGAAAAGAGAAGTGACACGGTTGTCTGAATTTTGGGTGGATTTTCATGATTTTTGCTTAGATAACCAGTCTTCCCTTTTCCTTATGAACTGACTTCTCAGTCCAAACAACCTGGATTCAATTTTCAATCTGCATAAAGGCAGCAAAAAATAGCTTAAAAAATGAATGTGATAAGGAAATTATATTCAGTCTTCAGATTTTACCTATAGCACCTAATTCAAGTGTAAGAGAGGTGACGGTTGGCATCAGGATTCTTTCGTGTGTCAGTAAGTCCCTTTATGCTTTTAAAGTGAATTTACTGATTGAAATGTGTAGTAGAGAGGAAACCAATTAGTTCTAGCTACGAGTAAAAACATAATAATGTTTGAAATTATTAAATGAAAAGTTATACTGTTTCAATGAGCAATTCTGTTCTTTTTCGATGTTCATGATAATTGCGTAATTTAGATATAATTATAAGGGGTCATTTGCTTTCTGCTACTTTCTATTTTCATTTAGGTAAGTAAAGTTCAATGATGTGTGAACATTTTAGAAAACAGGGTAAAGAAAATGAAACTACTTTGACCTAGAATACAGATATTCTTGCCTGATTACTACATAAAACAATGGCACTATGTGACGTAATTTAAAAAACAGTGGCTGCAGCAATGGGCTCAAGCATAACAACGATCGTGAGGATGGGGCAGGACCAGGCAGTGTTTCCTTCTGTTGTACATAGGGTTGCTATGAGTTGGAGTCAACTGGACAACACCTAACAACAACATGGACACCTAATCATCATAATTTATTTTCTGTAAGTTTTGCTTTTCAGAACAAAACGTTAACTACTAGAAAGTACTTGCAAAGTTTAGTCCTCTACTCATACATCATTATACTTGCATAATCTTTTTTTTTTTTTTTTTTTTGCTTGGTATAATATTGTTAAATGAATATTTTTGATTTTACTCCATTTAAGTGTAGGGTTTCAGCGTTGCTACAGAATAAACTTTTCAAGTGGAGCAAAGAATTTTGTTTCAAATTGCAGACTTATGAGTTAAACACTTTTCCAGATATATTTATTTAATCTTTTTGTAGGAAAAAAGAATCAAAAGTAGAATGGTTTACAGAATGAATTTCTATGTACCAATCACACAGTTTTAATAACTATCAATTCATGGTCAAACTTGACCCATCACTATTTCCCCTTTTCTTCCTGCTCTCTTCAGATTATTTGGAAGCAAATCCCAGATGTGGCAAAAACATAATTCATTATTCATAAGTAAACATTTCAGAATTCTCTCTGAAATATAAACCCTTTGCTTTCCAGTCAATTCTTACTCACAGTGACTTTTATGGGTTGAACTGTGCCCCCAAAATATGTGTTGTAAATCCTAAGCTGTATGCCTGTGCTTTGGGAATGGGTTGTCTTAGTTATGTTAATGAAATAGGATTAGCGTAGGGTGTGTCAAAATGAGTCAATCTCTTACAAGATATAAAAGGAGCAGATTCAGGAAGCAGGGGTGGACAGAGAAAGATGTCAAGTCACAAGAAGATCACCCAGGAGCAGAAGCTCAAGGATACAAGAACCTTCCTCCAGAGCCACCAGAGAGAGAAAACCTTCCTCTAGAGCTGGCACCTGGAATTTGGACTTCTAGCCTACTAGACTATGAGAGAGTAAATTTCTGTTTCTTAAAGCCGTGAACTTGTGGTATTCCTGTTACAGCAACACTAGATAACTAGGAAAGTGACCCAGTAGAGTAGAACTCCCCCACAGGGTTCCCATGGTTGTAATCTTTACAGAATCAGATGGCCACATCTTTCTTCCATGGAGTGGCCAGAGAGATAGAACCACCAACCTTGAAATATAGAGTCCATTATAAAAAACGAAGCCACAATTATATTACCAAAAAAAAAAAAAAAACCAAACCTGTTGCCGTTGAGTTGATTCTGACTCATGGTGACCCTATAAGACAAAGTAGAACTGTCCCATAGGGTTTCCAAGGAGCAGCTGGTAGATTCAAACTGCCGATCTTTCGGTTAGCAGACGTAGCGCTTAACCACTGCACCGCCAGTAAGTACTCATAAATATATTAAAAATGATAATATCAAAAAAATATCTAATCAGTGGCCAATTTCTCCAGTTGTCTCACAAATTATTATTACTGTTATTAATAGCTTGTTAGTTTGAATTGTTGTTGTTGGATGCCATTGCATCTATTATCAACTCATAGTGCGACCCCATGTGACAGAGTAGAATGACCCCATAGGTTTTCCTAGGCTGTGCTCTTTATAGGAGCAGACCACCAGGTCTTTCTCCTTCAGAGCTGCTGGGTAGGTCCAAATTGCCAACATTTTGGTTGGCAGTTGAGCACTTAACCATTGTGCTACCAGGATCCAAGCAAGTTTCATGCTTTTCAGTTGGCTGGTATTCTCTTAACTTTCTTATAATTGTAGACTTTCCTTTCATGTCTTTCTCTAGCCCCCATTACAATGATTTACTGCAGAAATAGGATCTTTTCCTCCATAGACTGGGCTTCCCACAGTCCATTGGTATGTCTGTGATGCTCTTCTCATATCTATTGGTCATTTGGTTAATTGAGGATCGGTAGACAGGCTCTGAGTCTTGACCAGATTAAAATCTGATTGTTTTGGCATGACTACTTCATCCAGAGGCACACATTGTTTGGATGTCTTTCTTTATTGATATCAGCAGTCATCGGTAATCGTTAATTGTTGTTGTTGTCAGGTGGACTCAAGTCAGCTCCGACACAGTGACCCCATGTACAACAGAACAAAACCCTGCCCAGTCCTGCGCCATCCTCACAGTCATTGCTATGTCTGAACCCATTGTTGCAGCCACTGTGTCAATCCATCTCATCGAGGGTCTTCCTCTTTTTTGCTAACACCTCTACTTTACCAAGCATGATGACCTTCTCCAGGGATTGGTCTCTCCTGATGATGTGTCCAGAAAATTAGGATTTGCATGACGGCGATCTACTATTTCCATCTTTCTTTTGCCTTTATTGCCTGGAATATTTCCATGATGAGAAGCTTTCTTTCAGCAACAGTTTGGTGAAACTGCTTATGTGTTGTAGAAGAAAGTCAGGGGACATGGTTGCCTCTTCCACATCATTTACCAGGTTCCAAATTTGCTTTCCTGTTCATTTCTGTATCTGTTTAAACAAAATACCAACATTGGCAAGTACATGTGATAACTGTTGGTCTAAAACCCTTGCCCCACACAGCCCAAGCTCTGTAATTTAGGAATATCTGCCATTCACATTTGTTTTTACCTTGTGCACATCTGGGACTGTCTATTACTCTGAACTAGATAGGATAATTACCTGAAAAATTGCATCTAAGAGTGTTGAGCTGGGCATTGACGGGTGAAGCTGGCAGGCTCTCTCTTCTAGTGCCTGGTCTCAGCTCCTTGGAGTATTCCTCACCTCACTCAGGGGTGCCATAGATGGTTTCGGCTGTCTTTGTCCCACATGACAGCATAATTTATTCATGGAGAATCACATGTGGTGTTTTTCTTCCTGATGTTTCAGTAGTGTCTGGCAAATGCTTAGCTGTACAACGTTTGGCTTAATCTCTCCAAATATTCTTTTTTTTCTTTTTTCTTTAACAGCTTTATGGAGGTAAAATTAATGTACAATAAACCACACATATTTAAGTGTAAAATATAAGGTTTGATTTATGCATACCCCCATAAAATCATCTCCACAATGCAGATTATACATATTTTCATCACCCCAAAAGTTTACTTATGTCCCATTGTAATGATCCCTTCCCACCCCTCCCCAAAACTCTCCCCTTGATCAGGCAAACATTGATACAGTTTCTATCACTTTGTTATTATTTTCTTTGATAATTTATTTTATTGTTCTTGTTGAGGATATACACAACAGGATATACACCAATTCAACAATTTCTACATGTACGTTTCAGTGACATTGATTACTTTCTTCAAGTTGTGCAACCATTCTCACCTTCCTTTTCCTAATTGTTCCTTACCCATTAACATAAACTCACTTCCCTCTAACCTTCCCATCTAACCCTTTGAGCTGCTGTTGTCAAATTGATCCCATGTAGATAGTTCTTTAAAAGATGACGGTGCTCAAGGCAGACATTCTTTACTAGTTAAGCTAAACTATTGTTTGGTTTAAAGAAGACTTCAGGGGATATTTTTGATTTTATGTTTAAAGATTATCTAAGGGCAGTAGTTTTGGGGGTTCATCTAGCCTCCATGGCTCCAGAAAGTCTGATTCTGTGAGAATTTGAAATTTTTGTTAAGCAGAAAATTCACAGTCTTTATGGAAGGACAAGGGAAAATATTAGCTCTGTTTACCAGATTCAAACTTGTCACCCCACACTTCACCTCATCCATACATTCATCTACATTAGTCAACAAATTCTCCTCTTTACTCTGCCCCCCTAGGACCTCCCCATTTCTATACTAAGCATTTTCTCTACTTTTACCTGATCCTCATTTGCCATCAGTGCTTCTGGATATACTACTCACTTTTTATCCTGGAAACTGAAATAAGAAATTTGGACTTTATTCTTAGGGTCTTGGAATACTATTGAAGAGTTTTAACCCAAGAGTGATATGATGAGGTGTTATAGATTGAATTGTGTCCCCCCAGAAAGATATGTTGAAGTCCTAACAGAACCCTGTGTATGTAACCTTGTTTGCAGAAATAGGATTTTTCTTTGCAAATATTATCAGTTAAGTAGCCATGGTGGCGCAGTGGTCAAGCACCTGGCTGCTAACTGAGAAATCGGCAGTTGGAACCCACCAGCCACTCTGCAGGAGAAAGATATGGCGGTCTGCTTCCATAAAGATTACAGGGTTGAAAACCTTATGGGGAAGTTCTACTATGTCCTACAATTATCAGTTAAGTCATACTGGAGTAGGGTGGGTTCTTGTCCTAATCCCTTCTGAGCAGTGTCTCATAAAAGGGGAGAACAGAAATAGAGTCACACAGAGAGGGAAGATATATACCATGTGAGGATCTGTCTACAGGTCAAGGAACGCCAAGAAACAATCAGAGATACCAGAACCTGAGAGAGACAAGGAAGGATCTTCCCTTATAGCCAATAGAGAGAGAGCACGGCCCTTCTGACACCCTGATTTCTGATGCGCAGCCTCCAGAACTGTGAGACAATACATTTCTGTTCTTTAAAGCCGTTCACTTTGTAGTAGTTTGTTTCCGTGGTCCTAGAACACTAAGACATAAGATTTTGGCATTAGAAAGACCCTGCTCGGAGGACTCAGTTGCCCCCTGCCCATACTTCTGGCCTACAGAAATGTTGAGATAATAAATGTATGTTGTTCTGCTTCCTCTGCTTTGAGACCAGAAGAACTAGATGGTGCCCGGCTACCACTAGTGAACATTC
Source organism: Trichechus manatus latirostris (assembly GCF_000243295.1). Lineage (NCBI taxonomy): Eukaryota > Metazoa > Chordata > Mammalia > Sirenia > Trichechidae > Trichechus > Trichechus manatus. The sequence continues at coordinate 4,252,978 of NW_004444070.1, read as the reverse complement.
TTATCAGGGACACGATAGGTAGATCTCGATAGAAAGGGAGAAGAAAGTCCCAGATCATTAGGTCTAGAAACTGTTGAATGGGAGCAAGTGTTACTGTGTATATTTCCATCAAAAAGAAAATATTAATATAAAAAAAACTACCTTCAAAAAAATAACGTGTTATTTTAAGGTGCAAAGTTTGCGGTAATTTGTTACAGAGTAACAGAGTAAGAGGTTGACTGTAATGCAACATGTTGAAATAAGGAAGTCAAGCCCTTCAATCTTCTGCCAGGCATCCAAGGACAAATGGGTCGGCCCACAGTCCAATACCACCACGACTGGAAAGTGGTTTTTTGACAGAAGTTTGTTCTAGATCTCATGAGGTCTTAGGTTCTACATTATCTCATTACTCCTGGAGTATTAGGAGTTACTCTGTCCCTCTAGAATTTTGTATCTTCACATCTCAGTTACTCACATGTTTTATTTCTGGTTTAGGGCACAAACCTATCAGTCATTTCAAAGAGAAAATCTCATTGGTCCACTTGGTCCTCATGATCCCTTCTTTGAGATAACCATCTCATTAACCTCATTGACTGCTCTTGCTTTCAGAATACATCACTCATATCCACTTAACCAATAGAATCAACTTCGGCTAAGGTGCTGGTTGTTACATGGCATCCATATGTCTCTATATGTATAAGGTGGACTTTAAAAAGGGACTAGGAGTCCCTGGGTGGTGCACATGGTTAACAAGCCTGGCAGTTCACCAAATGATTAGTGGTTCAAATCTACCCAGAGGTGTCTTGGAAGAAAGCTTGGTCATCTACTTCTGAAAAATCAGCCATCGAAAACCCTATGAAGGACAGTTCTTCTCTGACACACATGGGGTCGCCATGAGTTAAAGCCAACTGGATGGCAACTGGTAACTGGTAGAAAGGGACTACAGACAAGAATGTTTTGAAGGAGACTTTGTCGAGCATTTATAGTCTTCATTTTCCAAATAATACTCTTAAGTAAATTTGATATTGGTTTAGTTTATCAAAGAGATTCAGTAATGATGCATTCTTTATTGTCTAGAGGAACCTAGATAGTTCTATCAGTTGTCTAGAGGAATCCAGGCAATTCTATCATTTGAATGGGCTGTCCTGCCTTGCCATTTGTATTGCTATAAAAAAAATCTTTATCCTGAACTCCTGCCCAGAATAATTAGCTCAGAATCCCCAAGGATGGATGAGGCATCGATGTCGACGAATTGTTTATTCCGTGAGGAAGTGTCCCATTTGAAGGAAGAACACGACTCCAAGTTGGTTGCAAGTTTTCAGAACAGATACTAGGAAAAGGAAACGTTTTCAACACAAGAATTTTTTTTTTGGAGGGCTTGGAAAGTTCTGTACTCACACTTTTGTTGGTGTGTGGGAGTTTATGCTGTGGGGGAAAGTTAGCATAGAATCGAACTCTTCAGCTGGTTTCTCCAGGAAGAATGAGTGGGATGGTGAGAGGACAAGAAGACCACAGTCTTTGCACTCAAAGACACCTAAGGCTGAGAAAACCAGGAGACCAGCAGAATTCAATATGGAAGGGAGATAGGGCACAATGGAATTGGAGTTCTATTTAGGAACTCTAGGGTCTGAGCTTGCTGTCCCATCCACCTGTCACTTACCACCTATGTAGTACCTTGGAGTCTCAGTCTCCTCACACGTGCAGTGGAAATAATAACTGCCAACCACAAGGGGTTATTGTGAATGTTAAAGAGATAGTATATGCAGAGTACTCTATTTCTATAACAAGGATGGGAATTTGAGGCAATATTTGTCCTACACGGGAAAGAGTGTCCTGATCTCTCAGAGAAGTTCTTCAGTTAAAGGAATGTGTCTTAAGGCATCACATTTTTCACCTCCTGGGTGAGCTCAAGTGGAGAACGAGTCTTAGGGGTTGAATTGTGTTCCCAAAAAGTTATTTTGAAGTCCTAACCTCTGTTCCAGTGAATATAGCCCAGTCTGGAAATAGAGGTTTTCTTTTGTTATGTGAACAAGGTCATACTCGAGTCAGGTGGGTACTAAACCTAGTCACTTTTGAGTTAGAAAACAGAGCAGAACACACATGAGGGGAGATGTCATGTGAAGATAGACACGTGAGAAATGCATCTACAAGTCCAGCAACGTGAAGGATTGCCAGCAGCTACCAGAAAGCCCTGATGGTACAGTGGTTAAGAGCTCAGCTGCCATCTTAAAGGTCAGCAGTTCAAATCCACCAGCCACTCCTTGGAAACCATATGGGGTAGTTCTACTCTGTCCTACAGGGTCACTATGAGTAGGAATCGACTCGATGGAAAGAGGCTCGTTTTTTTTGGTTACCAGAAGCTGAGGAGCCCTAGTGGCCCAGTGTTTAAGGGCTGTGACTGCTAACCAAAGGGTCAGCAGTTTGAATCCACCAGCCACTCCTTGGAAACCCTAGGAGACAATTCTACTCTGTCCCACAGGGTCACTATGAGTCAGAATCAACTGGAAGGCAATGGGTTTGTCATTTCTTTTTTTTTTTTTTTTTTTTTTACTAGAAGCTGAAATAGACAAAGAAAGACCCTGAGTTCAGACTCCTAGGCTCCTGAACTGTGAAAAAATAAGTTTTTGTTCTTTCCAACCACGTACGGAGGTATTTGTGTTACAGCGGCACACGGTAATTAAGACAATGGGTGACCACGTTTTTTAATGTGTATTCGTTTTTGGTGGCAATATACACAATCAAACATCCAACCGTTCACTATTTCTCCATGAAGAGTTGAATGACGTTGGTTACACACTTCACACTGTGTCACCATACTCACTGTCTCTGTCTGTATTGTTTCATCACCATTAATTTAGGCTCTTGGCCTCTGATGGATTGAATTATGGATTGAATTGTGTCTCCAAAAAATAAGCGTTGTAAATCCTCACCTCTAAGCCTGTGGTTGTAATCTCATTTGGGAATGAGTTGTGTTTGTTATGTTAATGAGGCAGGATTAGTGTAGGGTGTGTCTTGAGTCAATCTCATTTGAGATATAAAAGAAATTAAACAAGCAAGCCAGAGAAGCAGAGATGGGGGAAGAGGGATGCCAAACCACATGAAGATCATCGAGAAGCAGAAGCTCAGAAAAGACAAGGACCTTCCTCCTGAGATGACAGAGAGAGAAAGCCTTCCCCTTGAGCCAGTACCCTGAATTTGGACTTTCAGCTTTCTGAACTGTGAGAAAATAAATTTCTGTTGGTTAAAGCCACCCACTTGTGCTAATTCTGTTTTAGCAGCACTAGATCACTAAGACATTGTCTTTCAACATTCTCATCTGTGTTTCAGATTAACTGTTGTCCGGTTAAGTCACAGAGACAATTCTTTACAAGAGCTCTATGCTTACGGAAAAATTTTTTATTAATTAGTCAAAACTGTTTTTAGTTTAATGAGGGCTTCATGGGATAGTTTGGGTTCAAGATTTAAAGATTATTTCTGGGCTTGAATTTGGGGCTCCTCCAGTCTCAATGGATCCGGTAAGTCTGATTTCCATATGAGTTTGAAGTTTTGTTCCACAGTTTTCCTTCTTTTGATCAAGATCCGTCTTGTGGGTCCTTGTTCAAAACATTCCATAATGGTACCCAGACACCATCCATTTCTCCTGGTCTGACAGTAATGGACATAGTAGTTAGTGGAGGCAATTAAACCTACAGTCTGTTCCTAGGTTTCCTTCTTCCTCTTCTGTTCCGGGAGAATAGAGAACAATTGTTGTATCTTGGGTGGCCTCTCACAAGTTTTTAGTCCCCAGATGCTACAGGGTGACCACATTTTCTAAAAAAAATATTTATTTATTTATTGTACTTTAGATGAAAGTTTACAGAACAAGTAGTTTCTCATTAAACAGTTAGCACACATATTGTTTTGTGACATTGGTTGCCAGCCTCACAACATGTCAACCTTCTCCCCTTCTCAACGTTGGATTCCCCATTACCAGCTTTCCTGTCCCTTCCTGCCTTCTCGTCCCTGGCCCTGGGCTGGTGTACCAATTTAATCTTGTTTTGTTTTACGGGCCTGTCTAATCTTTGGCTGAAGGGTGAACCTCAGGGGTGACATCATTACTGAGCTAAAACGGTGTCCAGCCATACTCTTGGGGTTTCTCCGGTCTCTGTCAGGCCACTAATTCTGGTCTTTTTTCATGAATTAGAATTTTGTTCTACGTTTTTCTCCAGCTCTGTCCAGGACCCTCTGTTGTGATCCCAGTCAGAGCCTTCAGTGGTGGTAGCCAGGCACCATCTAGTTGTACTGGACTCAGTCTGGTGGAGGCCGTGGTAGTTGTGGTCCGTTAGTCCTTTGGACTAGCCTTTCTCTTGTATCTTGTTTTCTTCATTCTCCCTTGCTCTCGAAGGAGTGAGACCAGTGGAGTGTCTTAGATGGCTGCTCACAGGCTTTTAAGACCCCAGATGCTACTCACCAAGGTAGAATGTAGAATATTTTCTTTATAAACTATGTCATACCAATTGAGATAGATGTTCCCCCAGTCCATGGCTGGGTGGCCGCTTTGTGCTGATTCAGCATGTAATGGTTGGGTCTCCATTCTTGTTGTATATTATTGTTAACTAGGGAGTTTTTAAAAATACCTGTATCCCAGAAAGCTCCATCCCAGAGTAATTAACTCAGAATATCCAAGACTTTCATATTTTATGAAGGATCCCCAGGTGGTTCTTATGTATAGACAAGGTTGAGAATAACAAATTAGGGCTTTGGAAATATGGCAAGTAAAACTAAATCTAGCTCCAAAGTTCTCTGAAATCAATCTGAAACATAGGGGAAAAAAATCCTCATTATGTACATACAAATTAAATTGCTTGACTCAAGGCAAATCGTAAGGGGATGAGAAAGCAAGACAAAACAGATCCCCAGAATTAGAAAATAAAATTGCCCACCTAAAGATGTTTGTCCTTGTAAATTTGGAAACTCGGAATTATGAAAGTGCCAAGGGGCAGAGAAATATGCTTGACATACGCTCAGCCTTATAAGGGAAAAAATCATGATGTATCCCACAATTGGGCCATTAAAGATGTTTTTGTGACAGAAGATTTCTGGAGTAGAGTCCATATGGTGTGGTGGTTGGTGGATCTGCTAAAGTGACAGAGATTTTTCTAACATTGTTACGTTCCCTATAGTTGTCAGTGCTCAGTAAGAGGAAAATGTCCCGACAATTCCTTACACTCTATTAATGATTAAGTTTTTAGCAGCCATAATTAAATCCCACCATAACTCTTATGGCTAATCTAAAGAAACAGCAGATTTCAGAGGGGAGGAGGGGGAGGGAACCAGTTAGAAATAATTTAAGATGACAAAGTGAATTCTCCTGGAAGGCTCTAGGGCATGCGTCTAGCAGTTGGACTTTCATTAAATTAGCAAGTATTGAGTGCCTACTGTTTGTGAAAAGCCTTCACATATACTATTTCATCTTAAAATTGGCCAACACTAAAGTTAGTTTTATTATTTTGAGTTCACAAACAAAGCTGAGAATTAAGTACGTTAATTTTTTTTTTAATCAAGGTCATAATATTAGTCATATCCAGAATAAGTCTATAAGGTTAAGAATGACAGTTGTCAAAATTAATTTTGGAAGATCTCTTACATCATTCATAAATGAATATATACATGTAGATAGATATATAGACAGACAGACAGATAGATAGGTAGGTAGATAGACAGACAGCTAGATAGGTAGATGGATAGACAGACAGACAGCTAGACAGGTAGATAGATAGACAGACAGGCAGCTAGATAGGGAGGTAGACAGACAGATACATACATACAGTTTAGTTTTAGTTGTGGTTGTTGGCAGTTGCTGTTGAATCAGCTCCAACTCATGGCAATGTGATGCACAACAGAACAAAACTTTGCCCAGCTGTGCCCATCTTCACCACTGACAGTATGTTAGAGTCCGCTGTTGAGGCCACTGTGTATTCTGAGTGCCTTCCACCCTAGGAGGCTCATCTTCTAGCACTATATCAGACAATGTTTTGTTGGGCTCCACTGGGTTTTCATTGGCTAATTCAGAAGTAGATAGCTAGGCCTTTCTTCCTAGTCTGTCTTAGCCTGGAAGCTCTGCTGAAACCTGTCCACCACGGGTGACCCTGCTGGTATTTGAAATACAGGTGGCATAGCTTCCAGCATCATAGCAACAC
>NW_004444070.1:4242379-4246587 GCF_000243295.1 Trichechus manatus latirostris | reverse complement strand
TTTACACAGAATTTTGAGCACTATAAAGCTTAGTGCCCTGGTGGCACAGTGGTTAAGAGCTACGGCTGCTAACCAAAAGGTCAGCAGTTCGAATCCACCTGCCACTCTTTGGAAACCCTATGGGGCAGTTCTACTCTGTCCTATAGGGTTGCTATGAGTCGGAACCGACTCTGTGGCAACGGGTTTTGTTTTGACTACTCAGATAAAGGAGCCCTGGTGTTGCAATGGTTAAGCACTCAGCTGCTAACTGAAAGATTGTTGGTTTGAACCCACCTAATGGCTCTGTGGGAGAAAGACATGGTGATCTGCTTCTGTAAAGATTAAAGGCTAGGAAACCCTATGGAGCAGTTCTACTCTGTCACATGGGGTCACTATGAGTCAAAAATGACTTGACGGTACCTAACAACAACAACAAGAAGCCCTGGTGGTGCAGTGGTTAAGCACTTTGCTGCTAACTGAAAGGTTGGTGGTTTGAACCCACCCAGCAGCTCCAAGGAAGAAAAGACCTGGAGATTGGCTCCCATAAAGATTACAGCCTGGAAAACCCTATAGGGAAGTTCAACTCTGTCCTGTAGGGTTGCTATGAGTCAGAATTGACTTGATGGCAGTGAATTTGGTTTTTGATTTGGTTTAACAACAACTAATCAGATGTGATCTAATTAACATAACAAAGATCCTATTTCTAAATGGGATGACATCCACAGGTATAGGAATTAGGACTCCAACACATATATTGTTAGGACACAATTGTATCCAAAACAATACCTTAAGAAAAGCTACTACTGATGAAGGAAACCCCCAAGACCCCAAATTGAGAAATTAGTAGTTGTGTGGTTGTTGTTTTTGGTGAAAATATACACAGTCATACACCATTTCAATAATTTCTACATGTACGTCTCAGTAACATTGATTATATTCTTCAAGGCTTGCAAACATTCTCACCATCCTTCTCCAAATTGTTTCACCATCAACACAAATTCACTGCCCCCCTAAGCTTCTCATCTAACCTTCTCTTTTTTGTTGCTGTTGAGAATATACACAGCCGAACATCCACCAGTTCAACCATTTCTACACGTACAACTCAGTGACACTGATGACACTCTTCGAGTTGTGCAGCCATTCTCACCCTCCTTTTCTGTATTACTCTTGCCCCAATAACATACCTCTTTCAAGTGTTGAAAAGCAAAGATGTCACCTTGAAGACTAAGGTGTGTCTGACCCAAGCATTATCTTTAAGACTATTAGTGAGAAGCAGGTAGATACTGTTATTGTTCCATACTTTCTTGTTAAACAAAGACATGGATACTCTGACAGTCCGAAATTCTAGGAGCCGTTTAGAATTTTTGTTGTTGTTTCTGCTTTAATTGAATTAACATTTTGACTAAACAAGAGGAATTCTCAAAGACCCTCACTTTTCGAAAACTTAATTAATAAAATAATCTAAAAGCATCACGAACCAAAGGTTTAGCACCTGTTAAGTCTTGGTTTTGAACCTTGGCTCCTCTGCTCAGCAGCCGGGTAAGCACAAAACAAATAAAAATGACATGGTTGTTAAACTCTCCGATTCAAGCAACATTTATAAAATGGGGAGTTAGGATCATAATTCCTCCATTAGAGGTTGTTTCATATTTTAAACAACAGGGTGATGTAAAATGGTTACTTTCTCACTAATGTGTAGCAGATCCTCAAAACTGGTTTATTTTCTTACATAACATCTCTCTCTCTTTCTGAAACATAATAATAGTTACAGTTAGCTAAATACATTTGACTCTAGGTAAAGAGTCCCCAGCTATTCTGGAATAATGTGAGTTTATTATGATGGTAATACATATATCTTCATCTGTAAGCATTTTTAAAATTATGTTTGATCTTCATTAGCTTAGTTGACTTGAAAACCTCAACCAATTTTTAGTGAGTCAGAAAGGCCAAACATTTTTGAACCAACATGGTCCAGATATCACAGAAATGGTTTGTTTCCTGTTTTACTTCACTGCAAGTTTCCACCCCAAAAAGGAGAACATAGCTCTGTAAAAAGATTGCCTGTTTTCTTGGAGCTGTAAACCAGGAGGGATCTGCTCCTTAAGCGAAGACAAATACTTGGTGCAATTGGCTGCGTCCAGCTGACTTTCTGAGGACTCCCTCTCTCTGCTCCTGCTGTCTGACCAGGCTATAATTGCTGCCTCAGTATGTGAGCTCTCCTTGCCAGTCTGCTGGTTGACCCCATTGAAACCTAAACGAAGAATAAAGAAACTAGAAAAGGCTGAGCACTGGCATTCTTGCCGAGCTCTGGTACCATCCACAGCTTTGGATAACACTGCTGCAAGTTATGCTGGCCTCTCACAACTGTTTATTTAGTGACCCTTTTACCATCCAGTGGGCCCTGGTGATGGCAGCGGTTAAGAGCTCGGCTGCTGACCAAAAGGTCAGCAGTTCGAATCCACCAGCTGCTCCTTGGCAACCCTATGGGGCAGTTCTACTCTGTCCTATAGGGTTGCTATGCGTCGGAGTTGACTTGAAGGTAATGGGTTTGTTTGTTTGGTTGGTTTTCACCATCCAAATGAGAAGTGGTGGCACAGTAGTTAAAGCTCTCGGCTGCTAATCATAAATGTAGGCGGTTAGAAAGCACCCGTCACTCCTTGGGAGAAAGATGTGGCAGTGTGCCTTCTGTGAAGATTTACAGCCTTGGAAACCCTGTGGGACAGTTCTACTCTGTCCTATAGGGTCGATGTGAGTTGGAATTGACTCAATGGCAACAGGTTTCACCACCCAAGTCAAGAAGGAGGGATATTGCAAGAGACATACGGAAATGTCCTTGGCAAATATCTCCAGAGAGAACCAGCAAATTATTTATAGCACTTGCCTTCAAAGGATAATTTAACCACACATGTACAATGCAGGTTGGTGCAGGGAACACAGAAATTAGTACATGTAGCTTAAATATTAACCAGCCCTAAAAATAACTGCAGGTGGAAGAAAGAACAACCTCCGAGGCCGATTTTACACTTGAGCAGTGGTCTGGTGGGCGGAATGGAATTCTGGTTTTATAACAAAAGGCATCCTATTAAATGCTACTAGGGTGAGTGTGAGGCTGGCTCCAGATGAGTGCCTGGAGGGGCTTCCAGCACCTTCTAGAGATGCGTGTGTTGTCTCCAAAAGCCAGCCAACGTTTTAGGACAAGTGGCGCAGGTGTAAATTCCCCTGGAGCTCAGCGAGGGTTTGTCAATTACGGGCCTCTGTTTCAGATCTTTAAAGAATGGCTATCAACAAATATTTGGAAATCAGAGGTGTGCATGGAAAGTGAGAAGGGGCAGGTTAAGATATTTAAATATAAATGCCTGTTTGAAGTGTTGGGAGCCCATGGGTGTCACAGATGGTTAACTGCTAAATTGGCAGTTCGAACCCATCCACAGGCTCCACGGGAGAAAGCTGTGACAGTCTGCTTCTGTAGAAAGCTTACAGCCTTCCTGGGGACTTTGGTTTCAGGGGACATCTAGGTCAATTGGCATAGCATAATTCATAAAGAAAATGATCTACATCCTGCTTTGGTGAGTGGTGTCTGGGGTCTTGAAAGCTTGCGAGCTGCCATCTAAGATACAGCTATTGGTCTCATCACATCCAGAGTAAAGGAGAATGAAGAAAACCAAAGACACGAGGAAAATAGTAGCCCAAAGGACTAAATGGACCACATGAACCACAGCCTCCACCAGCCTGAGCCCAGCAGAACTAGACTGTGCCCAGCTACCACCACCAACTGCTGTGAAAGGGATCACAATAGAGGGCTCAGGACAGAGCTAGAGAAAAACGTAGAACAAAATTCAAATTCACAAAAAAAGACCAGACTTACTGGCCTGACAGAAACTGGAGGAACCCCTGAGACTATGGTCCCCAGACCCCCTGCTAACTCAGAACTGAAGCCACTCCCAAAGTCCACCTTTTGGCCAAGGATTAGACAGGTCTATAAAACCAACAATAACACAGGTGAGGAACGTGCTTCTTAGTTCAAGCAAGTGTACGAGACCAAATGTGTAACACCTGCCCAGAAGCAAAGACAAGGAAACAGGAAGGGTCAGGAAAACTGGATGAATGAACACGAGGAACCCAGGGTGGAAAGGGGGAGAGTGCTGACACATTCTGGACATTGCAACCAATGTCACAAAACAATTTGCAAACAAATTTTTTTTTTATTTTATTTTTTTATATATTTTATT
>NW_004444070.1:4234325-4241212 GCF_000243295.1 Trichechus manatus latirostris | reverse complement strand
CCTTTTGTGATTGACTTATTTCACTCAGCATAATGTCCTCCAGTTTCATCCATGTTATGAGATGCTTCACAGATTCATTGTTGTTCTTTCTCGTTACATAGTACTCCATTGTGTGGCAAACAAATTTTTTTGAATGAAAAATTAATTTGTGCAGTAAACTTTCACCTAAAACTAAAAACAAACTAAAGATTACAGCCTGGGAAACCCTGTGGGGTGGTTCTACTCTGTCACATGAGCTCACTATGAGTCGTAATCAACTCAATGGCACCCAGCAGCAATATGATAATTATAAAAATGGTTAATTATGCTCTTAGAGTCTCCGAAAAAGCACAGATCAGAGATGTATCATTGTAAATTTTGGCCCCATGAAATTCAACCAAGGTCAAGACAACAGAGCCAGAAAACAGCTAGCCTTCCTAAAATGCCAGGGCCTTGCAAAATGGCAGCCACTTATCCACTTTCTGTCCTTCATTCTTTCAAGTTAAAATTCAGGCCTCAGCAATTCCAAGATAACAATCTATTTCTCCTGTATAAATCAGACATGATGATTCTTAAATAGGGATCAGCCAGGATGTATGCATAATCATTTAGATCAAGAGCTGAAAAATGGATCTTGATTAGCAATACATTGAACCAAATGTAAGGGGAAAAAAATCAGAATGCTTCTCTGTTCATTTTGTGCCTAGAATACTTGAGAGTCGGTTAGATGGGAGTATTTGTACAAATGAGCCCAGTAAGTACCCCGTTTGACTCAGGATTCTTTTTTACCCAAGTGCCCTTTCACCTCTCAGAAATTTGAAATAGTCCTATTAGCTGGGCTCTAGGAAGAAAGAAGATAGGATATTGAATTTTTAATGCAGTACATTATTCTACCAGTAATTTCTAATATTCTCTCATCATGTCATTTTCAAAGGCTCGGTAAGATCTTAACTTACCTGCCTATCCTTTGTTTAAATTGATTACCGATTGAATAACATGTCTACTTAGAAACAGAAAAGTTGTGGTGTGATGATATTTCTTTGTGTATGTCCGTTTCAAACCCACAAGCCATGAATGCACTCTAGTAAAAAAAACATTTAAAACAGATTTTTCAAATTTAACAATATCTGAAGGCATTTTCGATTGTATGCATCTTAAATATACTATCAAAAAACCAAAAAAATCCCATTGCCTTCGAGTAGATTCCGACTCATAGAGACTCTATAGAAGAGAGTAGAACTGCCCCCATAGGGTTTCCAACGAGTGGCTGGTGGATTCAAACTGCTGACCTTTTGGTTAGCAACCGAGCACTCAACCACTTTGAAACTAGGGCCCCAACTATACTATGGTAGAATTTTATTTGTAGAGAGGGGCTTAATCACACCTCTCTGCCTTGTAAGTCTTGAAAAAGTAAAAATAACAAGGAGTGCCCATTTTTCACCCAGAATCATAGTTGGGAAGAGTGCAGGCAGATGTAAGGCTAGTTTTCAGCATCTAAAGGAGTGGGTCGTTGTTGGATGTTGTCCAGTGGACTCTGACTCATAGCAACCCTCTGTACAACAGAACAAAACACTGCCCGGTCCTGCGCCATCCTCACAATTGTTGTTATTCTTGAGCCCACTGTTGCAGCCACTGTGTCAATCCATCTCATTGAGGGTCTTTCTCTTTTTTGCTGACTCTCTACTTTACCAAGCATGGCATCCGTTTCCAGGGACTGATCCCTCCTGATAACATGCCCAAAGTACATGAGACGAAGTCTCACCATCCTCGCTTCCAAGGAGCATTCTGGCTGTACTTCTTCCAAGACAGACTTGTTCGTTCTTCTGGCAGTCCATGGTATATTCAATATTCTTGGCCAACACCACAATTCAAAGGCATCAATTCTTCTTCGGTCTTCCTTATTCATTGTCCAGCTTTCGCATGCATCTGAGGCGATTGAAAACACCATGACTTGGGTCAGGTGCACCTTAGTCCTCAAAGTGACATCGTTGCTTTTGAACACTTTAAATGGGTCTTTTGCAGCAGATTTTCCCAATGCAATGCAATCTACTGCGTATAAAATAGAGAAGGCAACATTCACACACACACACACACACACTCACACACGTGCATTCAACAAACAAGAAGGAAAACGTGTATCAACTGTAGTCTTAACACTTGAAATAGCTTTCCCCCACCAACCATTCCATGTCTCTCTTGTCCTGTGTGTATCCTCAGAGTCTTCCCCTGGTGGGGTGACCCAGAGCTGCCTTTCTCAGGGATCAGGACCCTTGGTGGCTCTGCCATTGCTGAGTTGCCTTAATGTTCCATCTGCTTTTTTTTTTTTAAATAACATTTTATTGTGTTTTTTGTGAAGGTGTACACATCAGTTAAGGTTCCCATTCAACAATTTCTGCACAGGTTGTCCAGAGACATTGGTTACATTCTTCACAATGCATAAACATTCTCATTATTTCTGTTCTGGTTGTTTCGTTTCCATTAATCTAGTTTCCCTATTGCCTTATATTTTCATCTGTGTTTTAAAGTAGTTGTTGACCATTTGGTCTCATACAGGTGATTTTTTAAAGGATCATAGAACTTATGGGTGATAGTCATTACCTAATTTTTATGCAAATAATATGTACTTTTTATGTTTGTTTGCCAACCGCACCCTCCCCCAACAAGGTATTTTTGTAAGTATGCTATGCTAAATTTTTTACAAGATGTAAAAAAAAAAAAAAATGAAAATATCTAGCAGGGGGAGGGTGCAGTTGTCAAACAAACATAGAAGTGTCATTTTTGTAAAAAATACAGTATTTTTTGAGCTCATCTGTTATTTAGCTGGAAATCCTGTTGGCATAGTGGTTACGAGCTATGTATGCTAACCAAAACATGGACAGTTCGAATCCATCAGGGACTCCTTGGAAACTCTATGTGGCAGTTCTACTCTGTCCTATAGTGTTGCTATGAGTCGGAATTGACTCGACAGCAATGGGTTTGGTTTTTTGTTTGTTTGTTATTTAGCTAAAAGGTGACCTGGGGGGCTAGTTTTGGTTCATGGTTGAAAGAGTATCTCAGGACAATAGTCTCAGGGATTCTTCTAGACTCAACTCGTTCTGTATGTCCGCTTTTCTTCTTTTTTTAATAGGAATTTGTGGTTCTGGTCCATATTTTCCTCCCATTCTATCCGGATCCATCTATTGTGATCAGAAGAGTTGGTAGTGGTAGCTGGGCACCATCTAGTTTCTTCGGGTCTCAGGGTCCATGAGACCATGGTTTGTGTAGACTATTAGTCCTGTAGACTATTTTCCACCTGCTTTTACCACTCAGAGTACCAGCATTAACAGGTAGTGCAGAAGATAGGCTGCATTCCCATTTGTAACAGCTGCTTTGTTTCATCTGGATACTCAGGACAGATGGATTCCCACCCATTGCAGAAATCCTTCCCCCTTTTTTCCTGTTGGGTCAATAGTCTGAAATAATTAAAGCCACGAGGTGGCAATCTTGACTTTTTTTTTTTTGGTGCCCCTGGTGGGAACATTTCTCTGGCGTCTACATCCTTGTGTTTGTTTTCAGCTATGCTATAGGGTCTGTGTGAGCTGGAATTGACTCGATGGCAATGGGGTGGGTTATAAGGTCGCTGTGATTTGGAATCGACTCGATGGCAATGGGTTTGGTTTTTTTGGTTTATGCTTTTATTTATTTCATTTTATAAAACCAGCAGTGTAGATTTTTTTTTAATAGAATTTTTTGCTAAAGCAAAGTAAGGTTGAATAATTATTTTGTTCATAGAAAAATAACTTGATATAAAAGGGACAATTGTTCATTAAAAACAACTGCCTTATTTTTCTACCTCTTTCAATATGGATATTCTAAATACAGGCATACCTTGGAGATATTGTCGGTTCAGTTCAGACCACCGCAATAAAGCGAATATCGAAATAAAGCAAGTCAGAAGGATTTTTTGCTTTCCCAGTGTGTAGAAAAATTATGTTTACACTCTACTGTAGTCTATTAGGTGTGCAATACTATTATGTACAAAAAAAAGTTCATACCTTAATTAAAAAATACTTTATTACTAAAAAATGCTAACCATCATCTGAGCCTTCAGCAAGTCGTAATCTTTTTGCTGGTGGAGGGTCTTGCCTTAATGTTGATGATGCTGACAGATCAGGGTGGTGGTTGCTGAAGGTTTAAGTGGCTGTGGTAATTTCTTAAAATAAGACAACAACGAAGTTTATGCCATCTATTGCCTCTTGCTTTCATGCAAGTTTTCTCTGTAGCATATGCTGCTGTTTGATAGTATTTTACCCACAATAGAACTTCCTTCAAAATTGGAGTCAGTCCTCTCAAACCCTGCCTCTGCTTTATCAACTAAGTTTAGCAATATTTAAAATCCTTTGTTGTCATTTCAACAATGTTCACAGTGTCTTTACCATTAAGTTCACCATCTTATATGGGTGTGGTTCCTGGCTCCTCAAAACAATTACAATAGTAACATCAAAGATCTCTGATCACAGATTATCATAACAGATACAATAATAATGAAAAAGTTTGAAATATTGCTAGAATTACCAAAATATGACACAGAGGCACAAAACGAGCACTTGCTGTTGGAAAAATGACACTGATATAGACTTTCTTGATGCAGGGTTGCCACAGACCTTCAATTTCTAAAACAATTGCAGTATCGGAGAAGCGCACTGAAGTGAAGCACAGTAAGATGATGTATGCCTGTAACTGACATCTACAAAAAATTCACTCAAAAAATAAAAAGAAGAGTTTGTACAGTTACTAACTGATGTTTATTGACGTCCTAGCTTCCTAGAGGCACAGTGGTTAAGAGCTCAGCTGCTAACCAAAACGTTGGCAGTTCAAATCCACCAGGTGCTCCTTGGAAACCTTATGGGACAGTTCTACTCTGTCCTATAGGGTCGCCATGAGTCAGAATTGACTCGACGGCAATGGGTTTGGTTTGGTTTTAGTTTAGCTTCCTAGGGCTGCCCTAAGAAATTACCACAAAGTGGGTGGCTTTAACGGAAGAAAAATTAATTTTCTCACAGTTCTGGAGGCCAGACATCTGAAGCAGTCTGTTAGATGTGTTGATCCTTTTCGAGAGCTTTGAGGGAGGAACTGTTCCATGCCTCTCTCCTAGTTCTGGTGGCTGCTGGTGATCCTTGATGTTCCTTTGCTGCTTATAGAAGGATCTGTCTCTATTGTCACATGATGTCTATGTTCCCCTCCTTGTGACCCTGTTTCTGTGTCTGTGCCAAGGCTTCAAACCAGTTCAAAACAGTTCAGTCGTAAACAAGGGCAGCGTATGAGTTGCATAGCAACCAAATCTATTGACAGTGGGAATTTGGCCCTAGTAGGAAACAAATGGCAGTGCCCTGCTCAAAGATGGCAGCTGATCACAACACTTGGAATGTGTGTCGCTCTCCACAGTCCTGCCAATAATCCAATTTCCCATATCAGGTCCCTGAAACTTTCAAGAGATGCAGTCGGCTGCCATCTTTGAGATGAGCATCGCTGTTTATTTCCTACTCGGGTCAAAATCCGACAGGCAACAGATTTAGTTGCTACACAATGTGTAATGTGCCCTTATTTAAAAAGGCCATGCCTGAACCATTTTGAACAAGTTTGAAGCCCTCGTCTGTACTACCCTTTTATAAGACATCACTGAGAAGGGATTAGGATTACGATCAACCCTACTTCATTTAATGACCTCATTGAATTTAATTCAGGACAAAAGAAAGACCCTATTTGCAAACAAGTTCACATTCACAGGTACTTGGGTAAGGACTTCAACACATCTCTGTGTCCCCCAAGACACAATTCAATCTACAACAATCGATGTAACACAAGCATCAATAACTGTAAAAATATATATACACCCATTCCTCACTAGTCAATATGGTTAAGTTCCGAAGACCAGGTCATTATGTGAAAAGTGGTATTGTGCAAAAATGGAGGATGACCACATCATTACATAACTGCCAAATTATATCATTATGTAACTGCTGAACCGCTGGCCCATCCAAGCTGACACATAACCTTAACCATCCCAGCCAGTGTTACTTTTGCTTGGCACCTTGGCGTTCATTAATGCTAGATGTACATTGATAATGAGCAAAAGAGTCAGACAGTGGATTTTTTACTATTGTCATAAATGTGAAATGTCGGTTAATGACATAGTGGGTAAGTGAGGAGTAGGTGTATTTATTTTCATGTTCCATTTCTTAGAGAGTAAAAATGATGATATTCTACACAATCCTTGCAGGTAAAGAAATCCCACAATACTGAAAATATATTGTGTGTTTTTTTAATTTTTCCCCAAGAAATAGTCAGAATTTTTCAATTTGGTGCTTTTTGAAATAAAAGTCATCATTTCTTTCAATCAAACCAATTCTTTCTTTCTTTCTTTTTTTCCCCTAATAAAACCCAGCTTGATAAATTGTGAAAGGAGAAGATCCCTCTTGCTCAACCACTGAAAACATAATTTAACCTGTGCTGAGAAATAGCAGTAGGGAAAACTGCCATTTATTACATTTTTTTGAACTATTACGAGTCCAAATAAATGCGAAAAATGAATGCTTCAGTTGAATTTAATGAATATGTGTAAATATATATGTCTAAACTGGAACACCATCCAGGTTCTGAAGGGACTAAATAAAACATTACCAAACAGCAACAAAAAAGGTAAAGCTAAAGTGGATTATTTGAACGTACAAAATGTATACAAAACTATGAAACGGAATGTGCTCAACTGGTGACAATCATACAACCACACAAACGAAAGAAACAATACAAATTGCAAAGTTGAATAATATTTTTGTAATATTTTCAACCTAAGCCAACAAAATATAAAGTCCTGTTTTTGGTTAATGAGCTGTTTAATCTAGATATTGGAGTTATCTAGGTAGTCAAAA
>NW_004444070.1:4191875-4234225 GCF_000243295.1 Trichechus manatus latirostris | reverse complement strand
TTCAACCTAAGCCAACAAAATATAAAGTCCTGTTTTTGGTTAATGAGCTGTTTAATCTAGATATTGGAGTTATCTAGGTAGTCAAAAAAAAAAAAAAAAAAAAACCCACTATGCATTATTTTTTTTAACAATTAGCTACCATTTTTTAGAGTCCAAAATAATTAAATAGGTGAAAAATCTGCACAATTCCAAAACTATGATGCGCCTTTTTAAAAATTAAACAAACAGTCTGTTCAATTTTTACTTAGCAATATGTGTTTCTGTAGGTGTTACAATTCTGTTTCAATTTTACCTGTATGTTTAGAGCCAATTTCTCCTGTCTAAAAATATTTTCCAACCTGTATCTATGATTTGAATGAATTTTTTTCCTGAACCTAAAGTTAATTTTATTCCACCACTGGTTTAAAATATATTATAAATGTTATGACAATAGACTAAGCAGATGTAAGTGTTTAGCAATGTGTTGGGAGAAAATTAACATGTATCTACATATCTACACTTAGGAGCCTTGGTGGTGCAGTGGTTAAGCACTCGGCTGCTAACCAAATTGTTGGCAGTTTGAACTCATCAGCCCCCCAGGGGAGAGAAATGTGGCAGTCTGCTTCCTTCCTTAAAGATTACAGCACTGGCAATTTTTGCTGCTGCAAAAGACCTCTTTAAAGTGTTGAAAAGCAAAACTGTCACCTTGAGGACTAAGGTGCGCCTGACCCACGCCAAGGTATTGTCAACTGCCTCATAGGCATGTGAAAGATTCACAATGAAAATGGAAGACCAAAGAAGAAATGATGCCTTTGAGTTATGGTGTGGGTGAAGAATATTGAATACCATGGACTGCCAGAAGAAGGAACAAGTCTGTCTTGGAAGTAGTATAGCCAGAATCCTCCTTGGAAGTGAGGATGGCAAGACTTCGTCTAGCATGTTATCAGGAGGGACCAATCCTTGGAGAACGACATCATGCTTGGTAAAGTAGAGGGTCAACAAAAAAGAGGAAGACCCTCCATGAGATGGATTGCCATAGTGGCTGAAACGATGGCTCAAACATAGCAACGATTGTGAGGATGGACAGGACCGGGCAGTGTTTCATTCTTTTGTAGATAGGGTTGCTATGAGTTTGAACTGATTCAGTGGCACCTAACAATAACAACAGATTTTTATGGGAGCAGATCACCCAGTCTGTTCTTCTGCACAGGTACTCAAGGGGTTTGAACCAATGACCTTTCAGTTAGCAGCTGAGCACTTAACCATTGTACCATCAGGGTGCCTATATTAATGCATAGAAAAATGATAACAGAAAAGTAAACACCAAGATGTTAACATTGTGATTATAATGGACAGAGGAGAGGGATGACCATTACTGTAGGTTATGAAAACCACAGCTGGGGCAAGGGAAGATTTGCCGTCCTATGAAATGAGGAAATATTGTAAGTTCTTCCTCAAAGCAGAGGGCAGAGAATACCAGTTTGAGAAATTTAATCACCAACTCAATTCTTCTCATTCTTCTAATTTGTTGTACAATGACAAACCAAAAATATAATCAATTATAAATACGGACCTATCGTATATGAATGTTGCTTGCATTATAAGAAATTTTAGGAACATTCCCAAAATGGTGGTTGTTTCAATGTACTTTAATTGAAAAAACAATAATGAGGAAATCCTAATTCTTTTTTTTATCATTGTCTCTTTGAAGTTAGCAACAAACACAGCTCATAAGGAAGAAAAAGCCACTGCAACAGAGGCTTGGAGAAAGTTCTACAAAAATAAGTGTTTTATCGATGATGAGTCAGGAAAATACAAAAACAAAACAAACAAAAACCCCAAACTCGTTGCCGTCAAGTCGATTCCGACTTGTAGTGGTTAATTTCTGGAGACCAGCGTCTTATTCAACCATAAATTCCAAAAGCGTTTACTATATTCTGAGCCCAGGAAAGCATGATAGTTAGAACTTTCAATCAACTGCTGTTGTTGGGTGCTGTCAAGTCAATTCTGACTCATAGTGACCACATGTGACAGAGTAGAACCGCCCCATAGGCTTTCCTAAGCTGTGATCTTTATGAGAGCAGATGGCCAGGTCTTTCTCCTGGGGAGGAGAAGCTGGGTGGGTTTGAACCTACAACCTTTCGGTCAGCAGCCAAGCGCTTAACAGTTGCGCCCTCAGGGCTCCTTAGGCTGAATTTAACCTGTTGCCATCAGACTCAATTCTGACTCATAGTGACCACATGTGACAGAGTAGAACTGCCCCATAGGGTTTCCAAGGAGCGGCTGGTGGAGTCTAACTGCCGATCTTTTGGTTAGCAGCCGAGCTCTTAACCACTGCACCACGAGGGCTCCTTTGGTTGAGATTAGCGGGAAATAATTACTTAAAACGGTGCCTAGCATATACTAGGTTTTCATTAAATATTTATTTATTCACTAGCTTTAAGATGAAGCAGACTGCCACATGTATCTCCCATGGAGCAACCGGTGGATTTGAACTGCTGGCCTTTGGATTAGCAGCTGAGCTCTTAACCACTACACCACTAGGGCTCCCCCCATAAAGATGACAGCCTATAAAACCCTATGGGGCAGTTTTACTCTGTCACATGGGGCCGTTAGGAGCCGGAATTGACTCCTCGGCAACAGTTGGTAAAGGAGCCAGCCCCTTGAAAGTAGACTAACATACAGTTTTTTATACTGAATATAGATTTAAAAAAATGCTGAAGCATTGGGTGTATGTTCCTCATAATGAGTGCTGCTGTTTGTCCCTTGAGTTTCAATTAGTAGTAGTTTCTGAGCGCGATTAAAAGAGAAAAAAAAGGTCCATCTACTTTGATACAAAAATGCAACACTTGCAGTTTGTGTTTCTACATCAAGCATGCCCCAAGCGGGGAAAATCATCTCTTCCTTTTAAAAGCATTACTACAAAATGATTAAAGTTGGAAAACTCTGGAAATAGCTCTTCCGTGTTGATTTTGTCTCTTTCTTTAACAGAAGCCTGTGACTATCAAGAAAAGGCTAAACATATCAATGTGTAGTTTATGAAGAAGGCGATTCTACAGCCCTCAACGAGTTTTTCGCAGTTGCTTAATTCAAAGCAAACAGAGAAAAAGATGACTTTCCTTCACAATAATCAAATAAATCTGACTGATATTCAATGTTTAAATTATGGTGCATATCTTTAAGAGTAATCATTTTGGAAAACAATAAGTTTAATAATTTTAGTCCAAATATGAGTTTATATCACTAACTTGAAGCTTTCTCTCCTCTTTACATATATATAGTGCAATTGGATCTGTTATATTGTCTATATTAACATACTTCCAAATTTGAGTTCAACTGAAATTTTTTAGGAAGGAAAAGAAAAAAAAGAAAGACTTATGCTATTGGAATTACATGCTAATCAAATATTGTTGAATTACAGGTTGTGTTTGCTCTATTTAACAAGATAAACAGAATAAAAAGAAGTAATTTTCTATGCAAAAATCTAATATATTGATCAAGTTGTTCTATAACTGAACATGAGCAAAGATACTGCGCAATTACAAAATTTAACTTGAGTGATACACCTCTCTTATATTAATGCTTTGGAGGAAATGTAGTTTAAGGAATAGAAATGCTGGTCTTAAACTGCATATTTTAGAATGCCTTTAAGATTTCCATGGGACATATGAGCTTTTTTGTTTTTTTCTTTAAGTTTGTTGTTCACATCTTCATACCCATCTGTCAGTGGAGGCTTGCATGTCGCTTTGATGTTGAACATGTTTCAGTGGAGCTTCCAGACTAAGACAGACTAGGAAGAAATGCCTGGCGATCTACTTCCAAAATCAGTCAATGAAAACGTTACGGATCACAACAGTCTGATCTCCATTGTGCATGGGCTCACCACGAGTTGGGGCTGGTGCAAAGACAGCTAACAACACCACCAAATTGGTAATTATTAACAACACGTTGTATTTACCATCAATCTTTACAAATGCATGTCAGTACTAATTTCAGTCTCTATGTACCTATCTTTATATATCTATCTATAGCTATGTCTATATCCATATCCATAGAGAAAAAAAAAAATCACACCCATTGCCGTCAAGTCAATTTCAACTCATACTGCCCCTATAGGATAGAGTAGAACTGCTCCATAGGGTTTCCAGGGAGCACCTGGTGGATTCGAACTGCCAACCTTTTTGGTTAGCAGCCTGAGCTCACAGCCACTGCGCTACCAGGGCTCCATCCACATCTGTAGCCAAATCTATATCTATATCCATATCATCTCTTCCTCTATCTCTATATCTTGCCTAGACACACATGGTCCTTAAAATTGGTGTACTGCATCTTTAGGATAATCTTGCTGCAGTGGGGCCAGTTTGGGCTGTCATCTATTTCTGAGCATCCCTGATGGTTTTGTCCATGTTGCATATAACGTACAGCTGCTTCCTCAGATGGTTCTTGCAAACTACCTAGATCGTCCTGGCTAGAACTCTGTTTGCCTGGAGCCTACCGACGCCATATCTCCTGGCTTGCACACTGAGCCCATCTCTTAATCCTTCTCATATCTTTGACCATGACCAAAAAATGTAAAAAGCTTGCCAGAAAGTGTCTCATACTCAAAAGCAATGGTTACAAGAGCCCATTTTTAAAACACAGCATATGGACCCAGCATCTGCCAACTATACCCCAGAGCAAGGAGATATGATGGGGAAGAAATTGACCATTAGAAAGATGATTCATAGGTGCAAATTTGGTCCAAATTACACATATGCCCATGTGTATTGCAAATGAACTCTTTATCAGAAAGAACTTGTGGGCTTTCTTTTATTTTTCTTTTCAAAATTGCTTGTCAATCTAGTTTTTTTTTTTTTTAATTTTTTTTATTGTGGTAAATACATAGGTAACACAGTATCTGCCATTTCTACAATCTTTTTTTAAATTTATTTCATTTATTTTGTTATTGAGAATATATGCAGCAAAACAGACACCATTTCAACAGTTTTTGTGTGTACGACTCAGTGACATTGATTACATTCTTTGAGTTGTGCAACCATTTTCACCCTCCTTTTCTGTTACTTCCCTATTAATATAAACTCACTACCCCTGTAAGGTTCCTGTCTAAGCTTTCAAGTTGCTGTTATCAATTTGATCCCATATAGATAGATCTTGAAAGAGCATGGTGCTCAAGGCAGACATTTTTTACTAGTTAAGCTAAACTATTGTCTGGTTTTAAGAAGACTTCAGGGGATGCTTTTGGTTTGAGGTTCATTTCTGCAATCTTCACATGCACACACAACTCAGTGACAATAATTGTGTTCATCATGTTGTGCTACCATCACCATTAACCATTTCCAAATTTTTCCATCACCCTTAACAGAAGCTCAGTGTCCCCTAAGCATTATTCTTCTCTTTCCCCTCCCTCCCACCATCCCTGGTAACCACTGATGAACTTTGATCTTTATACACTTGCTTATTTTAAATATTTCATATTAGTGGGATCATACAATATTTGCATCTTTGTAACTGACTTATTTCACTCAGGAAAGAGTATTCAATGTTCATCCACACTGTAGCATGTATCAGGACTTCATTTCTCTTGATAGCCAAAAGAGAGTCTACTCATAATTTAATTCAACTGTTTTTTAATCACAAGAGAGGGTAAGATGTGTAATACAAGAGTAACAGAAAATAGAAAATTATAAATTGAATGTACACCCACTCCTGACTTATCGACATGGTTAAGTTCCACAGTCTTTATGCAACAGTGGAGGATGACCACATCAGATCACAAAATGGAGGATGACTACTTCATTACATAACTTCCAAACCACTGAGAATCATGGCCCAGCCCAGTTGACATATAACCTTAACCATCTCAGCCAGCGTTACTCTCACCTCACACCTCGGCGTTCCTTACTGCCAGACATACGTCATTAATGCACAAATAGTCAGAGAATAGACTTTTACTATTGTCATAAATGCAAAATGTCGGATAATATGATAGTCAATAAGTGAGGGGTAGGTGTATATCATTCTTAGAGTAAATGGGCTTAAAGTTAATTCCGACTTCTGAATATTAAAGCACTAACGGTCTACATGTTTATCTATTACAAGAAAGCAACTGTTATTCTGAGGCCAAGTATTATAATCCTAGAGCAATAGAAAGGGTTGCAGAAGCCTTTCGTGTTTATGGGACAAAACAAGTCATAGAGATGAGATTATAGAAAGACTGCAGCTGCCTGCCCAAATCAGCAGGACTGCTACCACCAATGGCTGCCCACAACTGTTATGACTCATGACCGTGCACCCTTACACTTGCATCTTCTCTCTTCCTCCTGTCTTCTGATCCCTCTGCCTCCAGACAGAACCTACCAGGGAGATAGCTGTAAGGAGTCAGGAAATGCAATCTGCAGACTGCCCGCCCCAGCATTACAATCAAAAACCAGTAGGCATGAGCTGACTCCAACTCACCAGCATCTTATGCGTGTCAGGGTAGAACTGTGCTCTGTAGGGTTTCAGTGGCTGGTTTTTCAGAAGCAAATGGCCAGGTCTTTCTTCTGAGGTGCCTCTGAGTGGATTTGAACCTCCAACTTTCAGTTAGCAGTGGAGCAGGTTAACCATTTTCACCACCCAAGGACTTCCAGGACGTGATTAGGAGAGTAAATAACCCTAATTAACCAAAAGCCCTGGAGGCACAGTGGTTAAGAGCTTGGCTGCTAACCAAGGAGTTCAGCGGTTCGAATCCACTAGCTGCTCCTTGGAAACCCTACAAGGCTCTGAGTTGGAATCAACTCAACAGCAATAGGTTTGGGTTATTTTTATTTTTTATTTTTGGTTAATCAGGAACTCATAGGCTGGTATAGATAGAATTGTGATGAATCTAAAGATTTTAGAAAGACATCTCTATTACCAGTGCCCGTGGTCTAGAAGTTGACCCCGACTCCTACTCATGGCAGCCCCACGTGCAGCAGAGTAGAGCTGTGCTCCACAGGGTTTTCAATGGTTGGTTTTTTGGAAGCAGATGGCCAGGTCTTTCTTCTGAGTGCCTCTGAGTGGACTTGAACCTCCAATCTTTTGGTTAGTATTTGAGCATCTTAGCTGTTTGTACCACCCAGGGACTCCAGCATTACCAAAGGGAGTATAAAAAGACTGGTAAAGAGTTAGGGGACAACAAATAAATAACCGGAGCTTGTTTAGTTCTCTGTGAGTCACAGCATTAAATCTGCATATGCATTTAAACAGAAACACGCATCATAACAAATCATCCAAATTCTGTGGTTGGATGACTCCGTGCCCTTATGCAGAGAGCAAACCATCACTATTTCCTAATCTAAATTGGTTCCGGGAAGTCCCCACTTTCTAAGACACTGTTGTGAAGGCTTCTCCTGTACTATCACGTGACGATTATACTTTCTCCCCGTAATCTTTGTTACTCTACTTGGTATAACATAGTAGCAATGACTCTGTGTGAAAAAGTAGTCATTTCAAAGAAAGTTGTTGGTCCAAAGTTCAGTGAAATTCTTGGCAAAAAAATAACACAGAGTATACTATTTTATTTTTGTCTGTCATTGCACATCCTCTCTGGTCTATAATTTGCCAGGTTTCTTCAAGGTGGGCAGGGTTAGGATGAGGGGTAAAGTTTAAAGGCAGAGCAAAGCAAGATAATTTTCCACTTTACCCCCCGGGTGCTGAAATAGCATAATTATTCTATGCCAACAGGAGAGAAATCATTTCATATTATGGATCGTGCCTATGACTGTAGCTATTTTTGGCTTGTATTTATTCATTTGACTTTAATTAGCAGTAATCTCTGAATTTTAAAGGTAATTCTGTTAAAATATGCTCTGCTGCAATTTAAAATTTTCAGTAACACCACCTGAGATTTTGTTTTATCTTTGTTTTAATAAGTTCACAATTTATTTTCTGATTTAAAAAAATAACAGAACAGAAGAACAAATTTATATTCTTGATTGGAAAGGTCATTGCATATTTTAACACAGACGGAATGGTAATCATTTTTGAAATTACTATAACAACTAATTTTCTCTTCAAAAGTCTATCTTTTATCCAAAATAACGTGTTAGACCCATTGCCATGCAGTTTGCATATTTCCCTGTTAGTGATCATTTAGACTCGCTTCTAATCTTGGACAGCTGGGAAACTTTCTGGTAAGTGTCTATGTTGCATGTCTGCAAACTTTCATTGTGCTCCCAATTTATCCAATTGTCTTAGCATCTTATCATTGTCTATGCACTGCAGAGCTTACCTGTGAATGTGAAAATCATAATGCTGAATTGTGTCCACTGCAATGAGCACATTGAAAGAAAATCTGGAAAGAAAATGTAGGGGTGAGGCTGTTGGACCTAGTTTTTAATGACGCTTTATCACACATGCCAACAAAAGCTCTACATCAAAGAGACAAAATAGATAAATGGGACCTCATAAAAATTAAATAGTTTTGTTCATCAAAGGACTTATCAAGAAAAAATTGGGGGAACCATATATCTGATAAGGGTATAATATCCAAAATATATATAAAGCTTTTACAACTTAACAACAATAAGACAAAAAATCCAATAAAAAAATTGGGTAGAGGATTTGAACAGAGATTTCACCAAAGAGGACATTCAAATGGCCAACAAGTCCATGAAAAGATGCTCAAGGTCATTCGCAATTGGGGAGATGCAAATCAAAACCACGATGAGATACCACCTCACCCCTATTAGAATAGCAAGGAAAACAAAAGTGTTGATGAGGATGTGGAGAAACTGCATCCCTCAACCATTGTTGATGGGAATGAAAATGGTGCAGCCACTATGGAAAACAGTTTGGTGGTTCCTCAAAAAGTTGACCATAGAACTACCATATGACCCAGCAATCTCAATCCTAGGTATATACCCAGAAGAAGTGGAGGCAGGAATACAAACAGAAACCTATACATCAGAGTTCATTGCAACACTATCCACAATCGCCAAAGGTGGAAACAATCCAAGTGTCCATCAGCAGATGAATGGATAAACAAAATATGGTCCATCCGGACAATGGAATATTACTCAGCCATAAAGAGAAATGAAGTCCTGATGCATGCCACAACATGAATGAATGCTGAAAACATCATGCTTTGCAAAATAAGTCAGTCACAAAAGGACAAATACCATATGATCTCACTTATACGAAATAAACAAATACGTAGAAACCAAAGATTACTAGTGGTTTCCAGAAGGGAGGGAAAAGGAAAGTTTTTGCTTACGGGACACTGAGGTTATGTTAATGGTGGTGGAATGCTTTGGAAAAGGATAGCAAGGATGGTTGCTGGACGCAAAGAGCATAATCAATGTCACTGAATTGTACATGCAGAAATTGTTGAGATGGTGCATGTTTTGTTATGTATATTTTCATCACCATAAAATTAAAACAAAAAACAAATACTTGAAGCATCCTGGATCTACATGAAAAGAAAAAAGAAAAGAAAGAAACCAAATGTCCATTCACCTCTCTTCACTCTATTCACACATTTCTGTTATTAAAAAAGTAAATTTTAAATTATTCTATGTGACCAAATCTTGGCCATTTTTCTCTTGATGGAGTGGCTGGCATGGGAATTGTACTAACTGATCTTCAGCTTGATTTTACTAAGTTGTATCCTGGGCAATGCCCCTGCATGGAATGATTCTATGGAATCTGCTGGATCAGGGTATCAACTAGACAGCACAGATGTTCCAGCTACAATATTCAAATTCCCTGACGCAGGCACTATGCACTTTCTTTTTTACTTGTTTGGTAATCTTTGATTGGATGCCAGACATCGTGAATTTTACCTAGCTAGGTGCTTGATATTTTTGTACTCCTGTAAGTAGTGCCTGGGGTCTTAAATGGTTGCAGGAGACCATGCAAAGAACAACAATTGGTCTGTACTCACCTGGAGCAACAGAGGAAGAAGCAGAGTCAGGAATAGGAGGAGGAAATGGAATGTATGGCTAATTGACTCAATGAACAACTGTCCTTTGCCATGAGACTGGAAGAATTGAATGGTGTCCAGCTACCATTACTGAACATTTTGAGAAAAGATTCTATAGAAGAATCTTGATCAAAAGGGGGGAAATTCAGAACAGACTAGAAAATTTTCATGGAATCCAGACTTTCTGTAGCCATGGAGCCTGGATAAACCCTGAAATTATTGCCCTGAGGTAATCTTTAAACCTTAAACCAAAAATATGCTCTGAAGTCTTCTTAAAACCTAACAATAGTTTAACTTTACTAGTAAAGAATGTCTGTCTTGAGTATTGTGCTCTTTTAGAGAATTGTCTCTATGGGATCCAATTGACAACAGCAACTCAAAAGATTAGATAGGAAGCTTAAGAGACAGTGAGTTTATGTTAATGGGGAGGAACAGTTGAGAAAAGGAGGGGAGAATGGTTATACAACCTGAAGAATGTAATCAATGTTACTGAATTGTATATGTAGAAATGGTTGAATTGGTGTATGTTCAACAATGAAAACAAAACAAATTAAAACAAAATTTCCTGAACTTTCTTCTGGGATTCAGTTACATTACACGGAAACATTTTGATTCTTTCGAGTATTGCTTTTAACATTGGTTATGTGGTGCCAGAGCATGGCTTACTGGAGGGAAAATCCTGAGGCTAGAGCCCTCTGTGCAGGCTACCCGATCGCATTGAACCGTGAGCTTTCAAACCTGTCAGGTTAAATAAACTAGGTGCTGCTCCCAGACTTGTGCAAGCAACCGGCACTATTCTCTCTAGTCCTGGGTGGTTCCTCCCTAGCCTCAAGCCATGTCCTTATATGCACACGCCACTAAGCAGCACTCCGCTGGATACTTGAGGGGAACCCTGTGCAGTTCTCTGAATTTGCCTCTTTTCTCTAGGGATCTGTTCTGCAGATTCTCAGCCTCTTGGTCTTCCTAGATTCTCAGCTCTGTCTCCTCAATTAGCTCTGCTGGGCCATGCCTGCAAATGTATTCCCTGTCCTGCGCTCTGCCATGTCTCTCCTCCAGATGGTCACCTGGGGCGATGGTAGGGCGCATCTCCATGGGTTCCCATGTATCAGGGATCACACTCCTGCTTTGCCTGATGTCTGGTATCTTGAAAAGTGTTATCTTATGTATTGTATCTGAGTTGAGGAAAGTGATGCCTGTGCATTTTGTGATGACGAACTGTACAGGTGAAAGGGATGAGATTTTTCTCAGATTAGACCTAGAATCCTGCCCATCGTAGTTTTCATTTTTTTGGATGCATGGCTAAGGGACATCATGACCCATGCCTTTAACTATCAAATACAAGACATAAGGCAAACATAATCAGGTTATTTATTACACATCACAATAGTTTTTGTTCACATGCAGTGCTTGGAGTACGGAGTGGAATGCATTATTTAAAATGATATGAAATATAGCTGGAACAAGGCTTAATTTTACAGTATGTTTTTACCGCAGACTGATCTATTTGGTTTTCTTGCCTTTCTGTACGTGTCTTGCATTTTCATGAATTTCAGTGTTTTTCTGGGCAACTGTGAACTCAAAGTTTGGTGGATCGAACCCACCCTGCACCTCTGCAGGAGAAAGACCTGGAGATCTGATCTTGTAAAGATTATAGCCAAGAAAACCCTGTGGGGCAGTTCTATTCTGTCACTTGGGGTCGCTGTGAGTCAGAATCAACTTGACGGCACCCAACCACAACAACAACAAAGGCATCAAACAAGTGTAATTTGTAAGATACAATTAGAAATTCATTTTATTCTTTCCCTCCACTGTGCACTCATTGTTTCTGTTTTTCTGCAACCCTTGACAGGCAGTTTCTATCAGATGAACAAAATACTCTCTAGTTATTTCAGTCCCAAGAATAATCTAATTGCAGAAGAAATACCCAATGTATTTAAAAAGCAACCTCTAGATTGTATTCATTGTTACACCAACGTGGTCATACTGTTGATGTTAGGTGCCCTTGAGTTGATTCAAGTTGATTTCGACTCCTAAACAAAACCAAACCCTTTGCCGTTGAGTTGATTCCGACTCTTAGTGACCCTATAAGACAGAGTAGAACTGCCCCATAGGGTTTCCAAGGCTGTAATCTTTACAGGAGCAGATTGCCAAGTCTTCCTCCCAAGAAGTGGCTGGTGGGTTTGAACCACCAACCTTTTGGGTAGCAGCCGAGTGCTCAACGATTGCACCACCAGGGCTCCTTCATAAGGTCACAAAATATAATTTTTAATATTTTTTTATGGAGAAAGGGGCCAATGAAGGCAAAAGCCCCTCAACCCACAGAAGTCATAATGTGTCCCACTGTGTAGAAGTCCTTCCAATATCTAAGCTTTTATCCTCCTTTAACTAAACTTTGTAGTCACGATTGCGGTTCTTTTCGTGTTTAGCTAATTAGTTTACTCGTTGAAATAAGCAAATGATTTGCTTATTGGAATAAATTCCTTGGAGCCAGTTGTCATCAAGTCGATCCTGACTCACGGCGATCCTATGAGTGTTAGAGTAGAACTGTGCTCCACAGGGTTTTCTATGGCTGACTTTTCAGAAGTAGATCACCAAGCCTTTCTTCCAAGGCACCTCAGGATGGACCTGAACTGCCAACCCTTTGCACTGCATGGGGATTCCCAGTTGTCTGGTAGGAGAGTGCTATCTTGTTTTCCATTTTTTTATTCTCCGTAGAGCAGAGAATAGTGTCATGTAGTGTTTGAATTCTGGTGGAGTGGGTTCTGTTGCAGTGTTGATAATAGCACTCATTAATCAAGAATCGAGGAGCCCTGGTGGTACAGTGATTAAGCACTCATGCTAATCAAAAGGTCATTGGTTTGAACCCACCAGCCCCTCTCTGGAAAAAACATGTGGCAGTCTGCTTCTGTAAAGATTTACAGCTTTGGAAACGCTGTGAGGCAGTTCTACTCTGTCCTATAGGGCTGCTATGAGTCAGAATCGACTCAGAGGCAATGGGTTGTCAAGAATCAGTGTGAGCCCCACACATATGCACACAAACACACACACACAAACACACAGACACGGAGGACATCTGTTGTGTTGTTAGGTGCCGTTGGGTCCATTCCAGTTCGCAGCGACCGAATGTACAAGAGAACAAAACAGTGCCCAGTCCTGTGCCATCCTCACAATCGCTGTTCTGCTTGAGCCCACTATTGCAACCTCCATGTCAATCCACATCTTTAAAAGTTGTCCTCTCTTTTGCTGACCCTCTACTTTACCCAGCATGATGTCCTCCTCCAGGGACTGATCCTTCCTGACAACATGTCCAAAGAATGTGAGTCTCACCATCCTTGCTTCTAAGGAGCATCCTGGTTGTACATTGTACAATAAAGACATCTAGGTACTATGAAAATGTGAAATGATAATGAGCTCATATAAATTATGCAATTTTATTTCAGCGCATAAAATTGTCATTCTACTTGTGGAATCCTCTTAAGATAAATAGAGCTGAGCTTTGAGAACACGGGGAGAATTGTTCCTATTTGTTTCATTAGAAATACTGTGATAACATGTGATGGGTTACCAAGAAAAGCATGTGGAAATTCTATTTCACACATCTTAAATGTGACTATTATAAAAAAAAAGAGTTGTTTACATCAATTCTGGTAAATCCATTCTGCTTTACCTTATCAGGATATGTTAGTCAAGTTCTCATGAATAATTCTAGATACAGTTAATCAAAATTCAGATTATTTGATTACTGTACACAAGCATTCCACTGATATTATAATAATCTGCATTCGTGATTGCCAAACAGTCAAATCATTAATTAAGGAGAAGTCATTGCTATATTGATTTATATGGAAAAAAACAAGACTGATCCATACCCAGTTTTGGAATTGATATTTGGAGCAGCTATACATTTAGCTCCAAATTCACTCTTTTTCAAAGTCATAGAAATATAACTTGCAAACCTGATCATACCACATGATGCTGTATGCTATTGAGCCCCTAGGTACTACTTCTGATTTTTAAATTTAGTCCACCATTTCAATAATCACTGGTTTCCCCAGCAGTAATAAATATCTCTTGTGTTGATATTTTTCTAAATGATTTTGAGAATTTAGTATTCAAGTATACCTTGTGTCCTGTAAGGAAAAAATTATCACGAGATTGTTATAAATGCATTATTTGCTAGTGTTAAATCAATTCCTGATGTAGGCTTAATGCAATTATGAATAAAATATAACATTTCTCTAGACGATGCCTTTAAGATAAAGGGGAACATCAGATCAATGTGTTTGATACGGAGGCTATATTAACCATGGAAGTAGTTGCCCTGGCGTCAACTCAGACTCACAGCAACCCTACGTGTGTCCAAGGGGAGCTGTGCTCCATAGAGTTTTCAATGGCTGGTTTGCTGGAAGTAGATTGCCAGCCCTTTCTTCTGAGGTGCCTTTGGGTTGACTAGAACCTCCAACCTTTCAGTTAGCAGCCATGTTTGTTAACCATTTGCGTCACCCAGGTCTCTGGAGGCTGTATTACCTTATATATTACCTTTCAAATTGTGAAATTTATAAGCAGTACCCAGCTGTTACAGTATGTAAATGAGAAATGGGTGAGCAGATCTGTGAATCACGACATCCTCAAGAGAGATTACATGTTAGAAAACTGCAAATTATGGTCAATTCAGTAAAGAAATGGCATTAACTAATGGAAAAGATACGTTCTTTAGCAATTATCTTGGAAGGAGTGCCAAATCTCCCCTGGTGGTGCTCAATTTTCAGGAAATTTACAGCTGTTTCTTTGGCAACTCTGCAGTTCATTAAACAAACTCAAGACATGGGGTTTACCTCGTTCTGATAGCTCAGCTATTCAGATTCTATTGGGAAGAAATAGAACACCGCGTTTTAAAAAAAACAAACAAACAGCCTGTAAACATAACCATCAATATCTGAATCCTGGCTTATCACTTCTCATCTGCTTCCTTAAAAGGGAGCAGTATATTGTTTTAGCATCTTCCAGAAGCTCTGATATGCCACCCACTTCCTATTGAAAGCCACAGGCTGAGATCCTATAAATAGTTAGATCGAGCTATAAATTAAAAACCATAGACCGACAAAGTGCTAACTTTTGAAATAGGTGTTAAGATGAAATATAAAATGGGTAAACAGTTTCCAGTTTGTATAAAAATAATTGCTCAGTGTGGTACTATGAATTGTGATTCCTAAAATATTCATGTGACTGGAACCAGCAAAAGCTCTATTTACAATAAAAGGGTGCATTTTGAGCACAAACTCCAGCATTGTGTTTGGTTCTTTTGCTGCCTCTGAACAGAAGCCAGTTCTGAGATAACAAATTAATGGTTACACTAGGGGGATCCCTGGTGGTGGCGTAGTGGGTAAGAGCTAGTAGTGGGTAAGAGCTACGGCTGCCAGCCCTAAGGTCTGGACTTCGAATCCACCAGCCGCTCCCTGGAAACCCTATGGGCGCAGCTCTACTCTGTCCTATAAGGTTGCTATGAGCTGGAATTGACTGGACGGCAATGGGTTTCAGTCATGGTACGACCCCGCTATACGTGCTAAACAAATGTAGCATATGTTTGGGATTAAAAGGAATACACGGTCTCAAACCTGTGATTTAAGATGAGGGTTTTGGAAAGAAGTAAGCTAGAATGCATAGGAGGGTGAGAGTGAGAAAATAAAAGTGCACAAAAAGAGAGACTTGTTAGCAAAGGGAAAGAGAATTTTCTATTATTTAAATATTAATAGAAAAATTCACGTGGAATAATGAATTTGGAGAGGGGGCAGTGCCATACAAAAAAAAAAAACAGGAAAAAATTTGTAATGCAAATTACAAACTACTCAATTAGGGGAAAAGAGTAAATAACAATTGGACCAGGTCAGGAAATATAAAAGCTAAAGAAAAAAGCAAAATAAATATTAAAAAGGAATAAAATAAACACGTTGTTAAGACAGCATTTCTAAGAAACATATCTAAAGCTAAGTGATACAAATTAAAAAATAATGATAATAAGACATGCAGAAAATCTAGTATATACAATGGTAAATGTAGGGTTTTTGAAAACGCATGCATGAAAGCACAGTCAGTTAAACATTTTGAGCAAAATAAAAGATTTTAATAAACTTCATTCATGGGTTCACTTTTAATGTTTAGATTTCAGAATTTTAAAATTGGAAAATGTAAGAAAGGTTATGAGTAATAAAACTAACAAGCTTATGTGTAAATAGAGAAAAATGTTCTATAAATTCTTATTTTAGATCCATAGAATATTTATGAAAAAGGTTTCCCATGTGATGACGAAACTTCATAAAATGCAGATATGATGTATTTTGTCTAAAGTTACTGAACTCAATTTATGAAATTAGGAGATAATAATCAAAGATGGCCCAAGTCTCCATTGCTTACAAGTTAAGAAACGTTTATTGAAATGATCTTTTGGTTACCAAATACTAAAATACAAGACTAAATCTGTCCAAAGGCAGGAGATCATATAGCTATAAATTATCTAAGAAAAATATTGACCAATAGCAGCAAAGCATTCATTTTAAGAAATTAGAACATGAGCAATACAATAAACTTTTGGGGAAGGATATTCATGAAAAAATTGGTAAAAATTAAATAGAAAAGAACAGATAGTGGCAATAATGTGCAAATAGAAAAGCAGGTACTTTCAAAAAATCAGTGGGATACGTCCTCGTCATACTGATTTCGAATTAACAAGGAGAGGGGAAAGAATACGACGCTAGTAGTAGAAAGAAAAGATTATCACAGCTAAGGGAGTGTTTTCACCCAAGCATAAATGTTGTTAGGTGCCTTCAAGCTGACTCCCACTCACAGAGAGGGACGCCAAGTGACAGTAGAACTGCCTCCTAGGGATTTTTTGTCTGTAATCTTTATGGAAGCAAATAGCCAGCCAGTGGTATCACTACAGGGATGGGAGGGTTCAGACCTCATCGGGCGACACAGTCAGAGGGGATGACATCAAAATGACTGTCCATAAAACTTTTGTGCAGTGTTTCCCATAAACGTATTATTTTTTTTATAAAAACATCCCGGTAGTTAGTTATAACAACAAAAACATTTTTTGTAAGCCCGTCTTACATGTGTCAATACACCCACAAGGCTGACACTCTGTGCTAATTTACTTTCTGAACCTTCTAAGGAGCCCTGGTCAGAGCGGTCTTTATTACCCAAGTACAATGGGGCTTCAAATTACGTGGTTTCATCTGCACCCGCTGCAAGCACCCGCTGTTGTTTTTCTTGCCCTCAGTGTTTTTATATTGGCAGATTTTGTCAGATTTTCTGGTGTTTTAGCTACAATATTGTGGTAATTAGCGTTGGGGAGGGGGGTGGTGGTGACATCAACCCTAGTGACGCCTCTTTCCCCAGGTCTTTTTCCTGTGAAGATGCTCGGTGGGTTCGAACCGCGATCCTTTCAGTTAGCAGCCTAGTACTTAACCGTTATGCCACCAGGATTCCTTAAGCTTAAATAGACAACCACAGCTTCCAATTAAAGTAGAAAAGATTTGAAAAGCAATTCTTGATTTATCATCGTAAAGGGTTTTAGAATTAGAGATTCTCTCTACTCTCCATATAATAATTTAAATATACAAAAGTAAGCAAACAATACCATGACTTTAATTCCATTTAAAGCAAGTTCCCCAATTCATTCTGTTAAACTATTATAAATGATTATCAAACCTGGTAATGGTAATGATCAAAGAATAACTACAAAGAGATAATGAATCAACACACCCTGAACAGGTGTTAATAAATCACTTTCAGCAATATATTGATAAAATGGTACATTTTTCCCAAGGGGAGGATATTTCAAAAAACAAATGCTCCTTTGTTGAAATAAACTGTTCATCAATAAAATGATAGGGGTGGGGGGAACTGATTATAGCATTAGAAGGCTGATAAAGCAGTTGACAAAATTGAAGATAAAGTTTAAAAATTCTCTATAAGCTAGAAATGAGAAACTATACACAGCAAAATGCTGTAGTAATTTCTATTAAACACAGGTAAAAAGTAAAGCTATCTTTTATTATCATTATTAATCAAGATCATTTTAAAGATTCTTTGTGATACTCTGGAATCCTGGTGGTGCCGTGGTTGAAAGCTACGGCCGCTAACCAAAAAGTCAGCAGTTCAAATCCACCCGCCACTCCTTGGAAACCCTATGGGGCAGTTCTACTCTGTCCTATAGGGTCACTATGAGTTGGAATCGACGGCAACGTGTTTGGTCTTTTTGGTATGTGATACTCTAAGTCAAGAAGAATGACAATGAATGTTGGGGGAAAAGGGGCAAAATTATTTTCATCTATAAATGGCCATACATAGGAAGATTTTATATACATGGAGATTATATGTAAGCATATGTATGTATGTGGAATATAGGAGCCCTGGTGGCACAATGGTTAAGCGCTTGACTTCAGGTCGGTGGCTCCAGGGAGAAGATGTGGCAGTCTGCTCCCATAAAGATTACAGCCTTGGAAACTCTATGGGACAGTTCTACTCTGTCCAATAGGGTTGCTATGAGTTGGAATCGACCAGACGTCAATGGGTTTTTGGTATGTATACGTATAATATAAGGTCCTTGTGTGGTGTAAGTGCTTTGCACTCAACTACTCAACCTCCAAAAGGTTGGAGGTTCAAACCCACCCAGTGGTGCCACTAAAGAAAGGCCTGGTGATCTGCTCCTGTAAAGATTACAGCCAAGAAAACCCTATGGAGCAGTTCTACTCTGTAACACAAGGGGTCACTATGAGTCAGAGTTGACAGCACCTAACATTCGCTCCCCCAGTCTTTCAAACGCCAGATGTGGCTGCTACAGAGAGCAATTTTCTTTTACAATATTTAAATTTGATTAATTAATATAAACATTTAACGTTTCTGTACACATACATGCATTAGAACCATCTAAAATTTAATGTTATGCAATCAAAAGAGATAGATTCATTAACCAAAAACAGATGTTGCATTAATTTCCAAATCTGTACATACCACAGAACATATTGCAGGTAATCACCATGCAATTTCTACATTTGTCGTTCATGCAATGGAGTAAATACACGTGTTGGCTATCTTTTCTTTCACTCAGGTTATTGTCTGCACTGGGTGGACTAATTTATTCATGTTTTAAGCACAAGTATGTGTGGGTGGGTGGTGTTGCTGTCAATTGCTGTTAAGTCTATTCTGACTCATGGCTACCCTACGTGTATCAGAGTAGAACTACTCTCCGTAGGGTTTTCAAGGTTGTGACCTTTCAGAAGCAGATCACCAGGCCTGCCTTCTGAAGTGCTTCTGGGTGGGTTCAAACTGCCAACCTTGTGGTTAGTAGTCCAGTGCAAACTGCTTGCATCATCCAGGGTGTTCTCTGCCATCCACTGCCAGCCAGTGGATTCCAACTCATAGTAACCCTATAGGACAGAATAGAACTGCCCCCATTGGGTTTCCTAGGCTGTAAATCTTTATGGAAACAGACTGCGACATCTTTCTCCCTTGGAGCGGCTGGTGGGTTCAAACCATTGACCTTCTGGTTTGTAGTTGAGTGCTTTAACCACTGAGCCACCAGGGCTCCTTGAATCTTAATATAAACCAAAAAAAAAAAAAAACCAAACCCTTGCTGTCGAGTCAATTCCAACTCACAGCGGTGACCCTGTAGAACAGAGTAGAACTGCCCCATAGGATTTCCAAGCAGCAGCTGGTGGATTTGAACTGCCAACTGTTTGGTTGGAGCCCTGGTGGAGCGGTGGTTAAGAGCTTGGCTGCTAGCCAAAAGGTCAGAAGTTTGAATCCACTCGCTGTTCTTTGGAAACTCTATGGGGCAGTTCTACTCTGTCCTACAGGCTTGCTGTGGATATTAATTTTATATGGTCTAGGTTACATGATTATCACATGAATGGTCTTAAGAGTATGTTTCAGTTGATAATTGCCCGTAAGGTTTTCAAGGAGTGGCTCGTGGATTTGAACTGCCAACATTTTGGTTAACAGCCGTAGCTCTTAACCCCTGTACCACGAGGGCTCTGTAGACCAGGCAGTAACTGCAACAGTCAGTTGTTAATTTGTGATCTTTCAGATAAGAAATCGTGCAAACCACCATAGACTAGAGAAACAATATCATTTATTTAATATTTTTTCTGGACATGTCCCCTCACGATTTTCTTTGGAAATAGAATCCAATATTCAATTAACTGCCAACTTAAGAAAACTCCTTAGCTTTGAAATTTTAAAAAAGACAGAGAAAGTTGTATAAATATGAACTGAGGAAGATTTGGGATATTTTAACTCCTTTCACATTTACTGCAATTGTTATTAATATTATTTTTTTTCTATGACATAATATGAGTAATGATTTTAAGGTTCTATATACATGCTTGCAGAGGAAACAAAGTTACAAGATATATACTTTTTTTTCATTTTTTAAATACCACATAGTTTACTTTTTTGTATTTAAACTTGAGGAATATCCGTATTAAGACAATGAATCAGTAAGAAAAATAACATTAATCCTATGTCACTGTTTTATTGTTGTTGATAGTCTCTATGGTCTCAAGGATTTAAAACCCTTTGGTAATCCGAATTATTCATGTTCTCGAGAGAGAAAAACCTTTCTTGAATAGTGACCAAATAGTCTGAGCTGATTGCATTCTGGTTTACAGTAGCCGATTAAAGAAACCAATAACAGTTCCAAATTGCGTCAACACAGATTGACTTAATTTGATCCCAGTTCATCAGCTACACAAACAAACCCTATTTCCAGAACAAATTGAAATTGGACAAAAGAATATGGGAAGGGCCCGCCCAGCTATGTTTAACCAACACAAAGAGAAAAGCCAGTAGTAGGCATTTCTTACAATTGTGCTGATGGGATAGTGAAGGACAACTCAGTCCATCAGTCAATAACTGACTTGGCTTCCAGTCATTGCTTCCGTGACCATGCTCCTTGGGTAGAGAGACTTCTGCTTTATTTATCTAAAACATCTAATTATTATGTGTTCCAAAGGAATTAATGATATTGCATTAATTAATCTGGATTCCAATGATATTTCAAGTAGAGTATCTAAGTATGAACAAGGAAAGGAATGTGAAAAGATAAATGAAAAGACCTGTAAGTAATAAGGGTACAATAACCACTAACATGTCAACAACGGATGTCTTTTTTTTTTTTTTTCCAATGTATTTTGGTGAAAATATACACAGCAAAACATACCTCCATTAATCGGAGTCTACAGGTACAATTCAATAATATTTGTTCAATTCTTCACTTTATCTCTGCTGGTGTTGTTTCACCGTTGGCTTAGACTTGTGACCCCCTAAACTTCTCGTCTATGTTTTGCGTTACTGTTGGCAATTGATCTCATATAAATGATTCTTCAAAAGTGTGCAATGTTCACATACAGCATTCTTTACTAATTCAGCTAAAGAGTTGTTTAGTTTAAAGATGACTTCAGGGAATAATTTTGATTCATGGTTTGAAGTTTTTCTCAGAGAGATAGATTTGAGGGTTCTTCCAGTCTTAATAGGTCCAGTAAATCTGAAATTCTGTAAAAATTTTAAATTCTGCTCCATAGTTTACCCCTTTTGATCAAGATCCATGTATTGTGTCCTTTATCAAAATATTCAATAATCATAGCTGGACACCATCTAGTTCTTCTGATCTCATGGCAATGGAAGTAATATTTCATGGAGCTGGTGGATTTGAACTGCCAATCTTTCAGTTAGCAGTTGAGTGCTTTAATCATTGCACCACCAGGGCTCCTTCTTAATTACTAGGTGCACAGAAATGCCGCAGGCAGGCAGGGACTCCAGAAGAAGGGGTCATTAGGCAGGATTGCATAATGATTGGCCATTTCTATGCTGGCTGCAGTGGTGATAACGGAGAAAGCACCTTTCAGGGCCAAGGGGACTTTACAGAGACCACGTTCCCAGTCTGCTGTGGTCGTCCCTGAGCCAACCACTGGCTAAGGTTATGGGGACGCAGTGCCTTGCTTGTCAAATATCAGAGGACTGGCCTTTTCTTGTTCAATGAGTTAACTTCAAGTCCTAAACGCACCAACTAGACATTGGGAAAATGACACGGGGTCCTGTGTCATCCTCAGAATCACCAGCATGTTGAAGCCCATCATTGTGGCTGTTGTGTCAGTTCATTTCTCTGAGGGTCTCCCTCAAACGTGTTGGCCCTTTGCTTCACCAAACATGATGGCTTTTTCTAGCATTTGGCCTTTCCTGATGATGTATCCGAAGCAAACAAGTTGCACAGTGTTCTCTTGTGATCCATGGGTTGCCATTGGCTAATAGTCAGAAGTAGATCACCAGGACAATGCTCTGTTGTGATCCATATGTTGACATTGGCTAACTGTCAGACGTAGATCACCAGGACTTTCTTCCTAGTCCATCTTAGTCTGGACACTCTGCTGAAACCTGTCCACCATGGGTGATCCTGCTGGTATTTGAAATTCCACCACGTATGACCATCTGAAAGACGGGTTGTGACTTTTGTCATTATGATACCTTATATAAGACTCCATCTTGCTAGCAGACACATTCTAGAGTCTCCCTTCCATGCTGACTTTGAAGAATCAATCTTCCATTTTGTAAGAGGCTCTTTGGAAAGTTTGTGCAGAGTGGCCTTGGACTGACAGTCAGTAAGAAGCCAGGATCCTCAGTCCTACAACCATAAGGCAAAGCATTATGAAAACAAATGGAATGATCTTGGAAGCAGAACCATGCCCAGCTGAGTTTTCAGATGGGAACACAGACCTGGCCAACACTTTGATTACAGTCTTGCCAAAGACCTCACTGACTCTTCTTACCTGGACTTCTGAGCTACAGAAATGCTGAGCTAGTAAACAAGCGTTACTTTTGGATGCTAAGAGTGTGTTGCTTTGCTCTGCAAACTAAAAAGTCCACACCTTAGATGCAAAATTTTCTCAGCGATCATGGATTCATTATGCCAGCAGAGTCTGAGGGAGTCGTGTGTAGATAATTCACCTTGTGTTTTATGAAGCTGGCTCCTTCACATTTTCTATCATTTGATGTTCAATTTTTCATTTGTTTTCTTTTTTTCCCCCTTAGGTTGATGCTATGTGTCATGGATTGAATTGTGTCCCCCAAAATATGTGTATCAATTTGGCTAGGCCATGAGTCCCAGTATTGTGTGATTATCCACCATTTTGTCATCTGATGTGATTTTCCCACGTGTTGTAAATCCTACCTCTATGATGTTAGTGAGGTGGGATTAGTGGCAGTTATGTTTATGAGGCAGGACTCAATCTATAAGATTAGATTGTGTCTTAAGCCAATCTCTTTGATAATAAGATATAAAAGAGATATAAGAGATACATAAAGATATATAAACGATATAAAAGAGAGAAGCTAGCAGAAAGACATGGGGACCTCATACCACCAAGAAAGTAGTACCGGGAGCAGAGAGCATCCTTTAGACCTGAAGTTTCTGTGCTGGTTCCTTCCCAGACCAAGGGAAGACTGATGACAAGGACCTTTCCCCAGAGCCAACAGAGAGAGAAAGCTTTCCCCTAGAGCTGGCACTTTGAATTTGGACTTCTATCCTCCTAGACTGTGAGAGAATAAACTTCTCTTTGTTAAAACCATCCATTTGTGGAATTTCTGTTATAGCAGCACTAAACGACTAAGACACTATGTTTCTTAAAATATCTTTCCGATAACGGTGTCAAAAGTTATTTCAGAACTAACCGACGTGCTATTTCTTGCCAATGCCACACTATTTAAAGTGCTGTATGTCTGCCATTTGAAGTGCCATTTTCGTTTACTCCTTTGATTTCAAAGCTACCTTGGGTATGGTTGCATGCTAAATTTTCCTTGTAAGTTTTAGCATACCCTGTCAATTTCTACAAAATAAATAAGGTTGACATTTCTTTTAGCGTTATATTGGATTTGATATAAGAAGAGCTATCGTTTTTACAATATTGACTTTTCCCATCTCTGTACATTCATACTTCTCCATTTATTTCTATATTCCATTATTTTTTCAATAATAGTTTGCACTTCCTCCCTAAAGTCCTCGTGCATCTAGGAATAGTATCGGATTCCTTATAAAATATTGCAAACATTAAATGTGCAGAGAATAAGAGTAGATTAATTTTGCTCGAAACAATTTTTTTTTTAAATAAATAAAACAAAACAGATCCCTGTCCCCTTCATCCCGGTATATATTACTACCTTCTTGACTTTGATATATATTGTTTCCATCTATATTTTTAAAAGTTTAAACATATGTATGTATCCTGTAAAGGAAGATAAAACACTTATTTCTTTGATTTCAAATCTGACATTAAATACATTATCCTCTACCTCTATTTACATACATTTTTGCCACTTACTTTTTTAACTCAAATACATGCCTCTGAGACTTATTCTTGTTGACATACGGAGACCCAGTTTGCTCAGATCAACTGCTGTACAGTATTCATTTACATAAAGAAACCATCTTATTAGTCCTGCCCTTCCATGATGCACATTTAGGCTGTTTCTAGTTTTTCATTATTTAAAACAAGACTGAAATGAGCAGCTTTGCTGTGTGTGAGTAAAGGTAGATAGCTGGACATTGAATTCCTGGGTGGACCATATAGCGCCGTGCTTAAAAGCATGGGTGTGTTCCTGCCTGGGAGAGGTGTACATACTGGAAGATACAATGAACCCACGTGACTATGTAAATATAGATACATAGATGTACTTATAGCTACGCAGAACGAGCCCTGGTGTTGCCGTGGTTAAGCGCTGGGCTGCTAACCAAAAGGTCATCAGTTGGAATCGCCGTGGGGCAGTTTTACTCTGTCCAGTAGGGTCTCTATGACTCGGAATCCACTCAGCAGCAACACGTTTATAGCTCTGTAGAGATATATCAGTGAAGACATATCTCATGTAACTAGGAGAAGCCCCAGTGATCTATCCTCCCTCTCTCTTTCCTTCCCTCCTTCCTTCCTTCCCTCGCTACTAAACTCCCTCCTTCCTTTCCTCCTTCCCTCCCTCCCTCTTTCCTTCTCTCCTTTCCTACCTCCCTCCTTCCCTGCCTACTTCCCTTCCTCCTTCCCTGCCTCCCTGCCTGCCTCCTTCCTTCATTTCCTCCCTCCTCCCTTCCTTCCCTCCTTCCTTCCTTCATTCCCTCCCTCCTTCCCTCCTTCCTTCCCTCCCATCTATCTGTCTATCTGTCTATCATCTAGCTCTATAGAGTTAGATTTAGATATTTCTATGACTATCTATCTCTATAGCATTAGGGTTAGAGATAGATATCTCTATAGAGATACAGCTCTGTAGAGATAGATAAAGATGGATAGATGATAGATGATAGATAGATAGACAGACAGGCAGACAGATTTATCAATATCACTAGGACTTCTTGGTTACATATGGATTAAGTTCCACCTCTCTGAGCTTTCCTCACAAATTTTGAACGGTTGAATAGGAGAGATGATATAATGTCTTAATTTCAGGGATTCCCCCTACTCTTTGGACTTTATCAATTTTCATCCAAAATCAAACATTTTATTTAGTGAAACTGCTGTATCAGTTCCTGAAAGTCAATACATTCATCTTCATGTTTGTGGTGATGATTAGCATGGTGTTTGACATATAACACATGCCCTCCGCCCAAAAAAATTGTATCTTAATTTTTTTTTCCTGTGGCAATTATGTTTTGCAAAAACAGTCTTTTTTTTTAAACGATACGTGGTATAAGACTTTTCTCAATTGTCCCTTTCCTTTGATAATGTCATTGTCATTTGCTGCCTTGTCGATCCCATAGGGTTTTCAAGGCTGTGACTTTTTAACAGCAGATTGCCAGGCCTTTCTTCCTAGTTGCCTCTGGATGGGTTTGAACCATCAGCCTCTCGGCGAGTAGTCGAGTGTTTAACCTTTTGCGCCAGTCCTTCCTTTGATGAGTCTTCTAAAACGGTAAAAGAGAGAGCCAACTATAATTTTTGTTATTGCTACAACGGTTTGTACAACCACCGTTGCTCACCAAGTCACACGAGCTGTAAAACGTATCTTTACGTATGCCTCCCTAGTTTATAACTTTCTCTTGGTGAAAGAGAGAGTCAAACCTTTCTTCAACGGTAATGGAACTCCTAATGGCTTTGTTAAGGGCGTGCCTTTGATGCTTCCTCAAGTATCACCATGGACATATGACAAAATGAATCGTTTTGGTATTTCGGAGAAACATTTTCAAAGGAGCCCGCTGGAAAGCTCCCAAACGGATCAAGCAGTGTAATTTTCG
This sequence comes from Trichechus manatus latirostris, assembly GCF_000243295.1. Taxonomy (NCBI): domain Eukaryota; kingdom Metazoa; phylum Chordata; class Mammalia; order Sirenia; family Trichechidae; genus Trichechus; species Trichechus manatus. Next base: position 4,208,039 of record NW_004444070.1, on the reverse strand, counting down.
GGCCCCGGTTTGGAAGAGAGGAGCTTTGCAATAAATGAATAGCTCAACAGCCTTTTAAATTGTTCCTCCCTCTGTCATCTCTCAAGAAGGACAAGATGTATGAGCTGTCACCGTGGCGCCATGGGGTTTCTGAGCTCCACGCTGCCCCCGGCTCTGTAGCCTCCCAAGTTTAGATGACGCAGCATACCTCACCATTACTCATTGTCAATTTCTCCCTGAGAAACCCTCCATAGCTGAGTGTCCAAAAACAATTTTCTATACAGAAGGAGAAGGAAGCGGGTGGGTACATTACTTATCTAGTGCTGCTGTAACAGAAATACCCCAAGTGGGTGACTTTGATGAACACAAATGTATTCTCTCACAGTTCAGGAGACCAGAAGTCCGAATTCAGGGTGCCAGCCCTAGGGAAAGGCTTTCTGTCTCTGTGGGCTCTGGGGGAAGGTCCTTGTCTCTTTTCAGCATCTCTTCTTGGGTTCCTTGGCGATCTTCATGTGGCTTGTATCTTCTCCTCCGTTTGGGCTTGCTTATCTCTATGTCTATGCTGCTGCTTAAAGGGCCCTTCTGACACAGTTGTTAAGCACTTGACTGCTAACTGAAAGGTCAGCGGTTCAAACCCACCAGCTGCTGGGCAGGAGAAACATGTGGCAGTCTACTTCCATTGAGATTTACAGCCTTGGAAACCTTAAGAGGCAGTTCTACTCTGTTGTATAGAGTCGCTATGAGTTGGAATCAAATTCAATGGCAACCAAGTTTGTTTGTTTTTTTTTATTTATCGTGTCAATATTCTTGGAGGTTTTCTCTTCTTCACTTGTTTGGCTGTTGTAGAATAGGAGCAAGGATGGTGAGTGCATTAATTCTTTAGTGCTGCTGTAATAGAAATACCACAAGTGGGTGGCTTTAACAAATAGGAATTTATTTTCTCACAGTTTAGAGGCTGGAAGTCTGAATCCAGGGCACCGGCTCTAGCGGGAGGCTTTCTTTCTGTCAGCTCTGAAGGAAGATCTTTGTCTCAGTTTCTCTAGCCTCAGTGTTTCTCGGTTCCTTGGGGATCTCCAAGTGGCATCTACCTTTCCCTGTCTGTGCTTACTTTTCTCTGAGTCTATGTTGCTCCTTATAACTCAGATGTGATAAGGTTTAGGACCCACCCCACATTGGTATGGCCTCAGAAACACAACAAAGAAACTCCTATTCCCAAACAAAATCACATCCACAGGTCTAAGGGTTAGGATCCCAGCTCACATTTTGGGAGGCACAATTTAATCCATAACAGCTCCTTAAATGCGAGGATGGTAAGACTTCAAACCGCTTACCATATTTTTACACAATAACCTATGCTTACTGCATTTGTTTGCCAACCGTGCCCTCCTCCCACAAGGTATTTTCATAAGTGCCACTATGTACGCTCATTTTTTTTACATGTTGCTGTAAAAAAAATTAGCATAGTGCACTTACAAAAATACCTTGTTGGGGGAGGGCACCGTTAGCAAACAAACATAGAAAGTACACGTTATTTGCATAAAAATATGGTAATCTTTAAGGAAGCAGATTGCCAGGTCTTTCTCCCATGGAGCTACTGGGTAAATTTGAACCACTGATTTTTCCGGTAGCAGCTGAGTGCTTATACACACATAAATATGTGGTTTATGTGTGTGCTATGTGTATATTTCTGCATATGGATTTATATATATATAGTATAAACAGCCTTGGTGGTGCAATGGTTAAGCACTTGGCTGCTAACCGAAAGGTTGGTGACTTGAACCCACCCAGTGGCTCTGTGGGAGAAAGACCAGATGGTCTGGTCCAGTAAAGATTACAGCCTAGGAAACCTTACAGGGCAGTTCTAGTCTGTAACAAGGGGTCTCCCTGAGTTGAAAATCAACTCAATGGACCTAACCACAACATAAATAACATTAGAGATACAATATAAATGATATATATTTATATTTGCATATAATTATTCAAAATGCATCCAAATCCACTGAATTTAGGAAATGCAAACTAGATTCTATGTGTAACTGTATTCCAGATTAATGGTTTGAAATGATTAACTTGCCACAGTTATGAATTATATGGATGCTGTCATGTAAAAAGAAGTAGAGAGTCTTTGGGTGCAAGGATGGGATCAACCCACGGAAGCTCCAGTGAAGCCTTTTCAACTTTCTATATAAAGAAGAACATTTCAACTAAGGAGGTCAGACACGCTGCAGCCAGATTGAACCAATGCATTCCTTTTCACAGACTGCAGGTTGATTGAGTACTGGGTGACCAATCATGCCTTGAAAAGCCTCCAGACATCCAGTCCATCACAGAGCTGGGGCGCTCTTGGATTTCTCCACTTCAGATATTTGGTGATGATAAGATGGGTGTGTCTAGTTTCAGAAGCCTTGCTTACACTCAGTGTCAACCCATCTCCTGGAGAAAAGGTCTTGGTTATGGATTGCACTGAAAAAGTCTTTGCCTTCTGCAGCACAACAAAATTCTAAATATTCTAGAAATCAGAAGAGAAGAAGATGGGTGAATACTCTTTAATCTGACGATTTTTGTCTTTCAACAAATTCAGAGACCTCTCAGTCATGATGTTTTAGTCAATTGCCTCTTTGCCTTTCCCTATATTATCTGCTAGGTTGCCTATTATGTGTATGTTAGACATTCTCATGCTTTTCCGCATGACTTCTGGAGCCTACTTCATATTTTCTCTTTGGGACACATTGCTGTTGAAATTTAGGAAGTTTCATGACATCTAACTTCCTGTTGTCTGAGCCATTTTATTTCTTTAAACGTAGTGAGCATTGTTATTTGACATGATCCTATGGATTTTTACAGGATCTGAAATATTGGCAACCCTGTTGATGCTCATGCATGCTGTGTTAAGCTTCTGTTTCTGGTTAGTTTGGCTCGTGTTTCATGCATTTTGTGCTTTGACAGTGACCTCTGGTTCTCTGAAGCTTTCTCTGGGGAAATACTTTGAATCTTGAAATAAAATTAGAACTTCCCAGAGAGGATAGATCTTTGCTTCTTCCAGTTGCCTGGAGGGACGTGGAACTGTTGTAAATAAAATTCTCTCACTTGAGGTTATTCAGACAACATATACAGGGTGAGTGTGGTCTGCATATACTGACGAGGACCTGTGTTTGGTTTTGAAGTCTCAGGAGAAAATTATATCCTCTATAAAAAATCCAGGTTGAAACAGGGACAGTTATTTTTTTCTCCCCTTCTGCATTAAAAAGCTTATCTTTCTTTCTTCTCTACACTGAGAAAAATCCCTTAGGGCTTGTCTCCTACATGGCAGTCTCTTATTAGATTATCCATCTTGGAAAGGCTCTAAATCTAATCTCCTGTCACCCTCACCATACATTGCCATTAATATGAAATCATGACACTGTTTTTTGGTAGATATTCTCTCAGCAAAAGCTGAATTAAGTGTTTACTGACATCCTGGGATTCTGCTTTATTTATTTGTTTTTTTCTTTTCCTCCTAGAATGTCTTACTTTATTTAACATGTGTTATGGATTGAATTGTGTCCTCCCAAAATAAGAGTTGGAATCCTGAAACCTATACCTGTGGATGTAAATCTAATGCAATATAATATAACAATTTCACTTCTAACATAATGCAATGTAATCACCTTCCATAATGTAATTTAATGCAATGTAATATAATAACTCTCCCCCAAGCAATTTAAGGTAATGTAATATATCAATTAATAAGTTGAAGTCATATCGGTGTAGGACAGATCCTAAACCTAATCACTCCTGTGTTATATAAACAGCAGAATGGACACACACACACACTCGAGAGAAGCCAAACATCACGTGAGGATCATCTACAATCCAAGGAACTAAAGAATGCCCAGAGCTACTGACAAGAAAGGAATTGACATGGCAGAGACCCTGATTTGGACTTGTAGCCACCAGAACTGTGAGAAAATTAATTTCTGTGCTTTAAAGCCATGCACTTGTGGTATTTCTGTTATAGTAGCACTAAGGGTTGCGAGAAGAAGGAACAAATCTGTCTTGGAAAAGGTACAGCCAGAAGGCTCCTTAGAAGCAAGGATGGTGATACTTCATCTCACATACTTTGGACATGTTATCAGGAGGGACCAGTCCCTGAAGAAGGACTTCATGCTTGGTAGAGGGTCAGTGAAAAAGAGGAAAACCTTTGAAGAGATGGGTAGACATAGTAGCTGCAACAGTGAGCTCAAACATAGCAATGTTGTGAGGATGGCACAGGACGGGGCAACATTTCTTTCTGTTGTACATAGGGTCACTATGAGTCAAAACTGACTCGATGGCACCTAACACAACAAAGTAGAGGGTCAGCAAAAAACAGGGGGACCTTCAATGAGATGTGTTGACACAATGGCTACAACAATGGGTTCAAACATAGCAACGTTTGTGAGGATGGCGCAGGACCAGGCAATGCTTCATGCTGTTGTACATAGGGTCGCTATGAGTTGGAACTGACTCTATGGCATATAATAATACCAACAACAGCATAAGGGAACTAAGATAGTGTACAAAATAATTTAATGAAAATATTTACTTTAAATCTAGATCATTTTATTTGTTTGTTTTTAGTGGAACAGTGGTCCAAGTCATCTAATTCAACATATATAACATTTCTTTACTGAGAAAGAGTATCATTTACACTGCTATGAGATAGAGACAGATATAGATAGATAGATGATAGACAGATAGATACAGATAATTATCAATATCAATACATTTTTATGGGAATGCATAGAGTTACTAGATTAACTACCTCATTAACTCTTTGGTTGGAATGATATTCCATGTGCAGGGTTAATGTTTTGGAAATTGTGGGACATAGTATAACTGTGGTACTCAATAAATATGAATTGATACTTGTGTTGATGCTTTTAACATGAGATTGCATTTGCAAAACTAACTTGTCACTAATAGATGAGGAATTTATAAACCAAAGATGACTATAGTTTCTCCCTGTATCAATACTTTTCAATCTATCACCTTAACGGCAAAATGCAATTCACTTATTTGGGATGTTATAGCATCACTGTGTTGACAGTAATTTGCACACTGAGTTAGTGGCTAATAAATTAAGCTTAGCCCTTGTTGATCTCTAACACTACTGTGCTCAAATAATTTTACTGCCCTTTAGTACTTTGTTAAGCAGGTAGAAGTGAAAATTAATGCATCATGCATTTATTTCAGGAAAGTTTGGAATTCCTACATAAATGCATACTATATTTGACACACTATAATGAGAGTGGCATGCAAAAGCTGGACGATGAATAAGGAAGATGGAAGAATGGATGACTTTGAATTGTGGTGTTAGTGAAGAATATTGAATATACCATGGACTGCTAAAAAAATGAACAAATCTGACTTGGAAGAAGTACAGCCAGAATGCTCCTTAGAAGCAAGGAGGGGGAGTCTTCCATTTCATGTACTTTGGACATGTTGTCGGGAGGGATCAATTCCTGAAGAAGGACATCATGCTTGGTAAAGCAGAGGGTCATCAAAAAAGAGGAAGACCCTCAACAGCATGGACTGCACAGTGGCTGCAACAATGGGCTCAAGCATAACAGTAACTGTGAGGATGGGGAAATGTTTCGTTCTGTTGTACACAGGGTCACTGTGAGTTGGAACCAACTGGATGGCACCTAACAACAACAACTTACAGTAGTATAGAGACTAAAAGGGCACACGAGCCCAGGGGCAAGGACGAGAAGGCAGGAGAGGACAGCAAAGCTGGTAATAGGGAACCCAAAGTCCAGAAGGGGACAGTGTCGACATGTCATGGAGTTGGCAACCAAACCCATTGACGTCGAGTCGATTCCAACTCTTAAGATAGGACAGAGCAGAGCTGCCCCATAGGCTTTCCAAGGAGCAGCTGGTAGATTCGAACCGCTGATCTTTTGGTTAGCAGCCGAGCTCTTAACCACTGTGCCACCAGGGCTCCTGCTATACCTCTAGATATATAGAAATAGATACAGATGTAGAACTAGATATAGAAATAGATGTAGCCACAGCTATAGCTATAGATAAGGAGCTCTGGTGGTGCAGTGGTTAAGCGCTCATCTGCTAACTGGAAGGTTGAGTTTGAATACACCAGATGCTGTGAGGAAGAAAGAGCTGACGATTTTCTTCTGTAAAGATTTTGGCCTCAGAAACTCTATGGGGCAGTTCTGCTCTGTCACACGGGTTCGTTACGAGTAAGAATCATCTCAAAGGCAATGGGTTATAGCTATAGATATATAGAGATAGAAATACATAGAAGTAGACATGGATATAGAAATAGATACAGATTTAAGAAATTGAGTCAATAATTAACAACCGTTAGAAAACGAAAGTACCCGTCTGAGGTGGTTCTACTGGTGAATTCCACCAGTCATTTAAGGAAGAAATAGTATCAGTTATCCATGCTCTCTTCCAGGAAATGCAAGCAGAGGAAACAACTTCTAACTCATTCCATTAGGCCAGCATCATTCTAATTCCAAAACCAGATAAAGACACTACAAAAAGGGAAAACCACAAATATTTTTCATGAGCATAGAATCAATACTCCTCAAAAAGTGCATTAAATCCAACAATGGGATAAATAGCATTATGCACCACAAACAAGTGGAATTTATTCCACGTATATGAAGCTGGGTGAACGTTAAAAAAATCAATCCGTTTAATTCAGCACATCAACAGGCTAAAAGAGAAAAATCATATGATCCTATCCATTGATGCAAAAACAACATCTGTCAAAATCCAACATCCACTCATCATAAAAAAAACTCAAATACCTAATAATAGAGGGAACTCCCTGAATTTGATAATAAACATCTACAAAAATGCCTGCGTATGCATATCGTACTTAGTATTGAGAAACTGAACGTTTTCCCACTAAGATCGGGAAGAAGGCAATGATGCTCTCTCTTACCACTCCCATTCAACACAAGTGCAATAAAACAAGGAAAAGAAATAGTAATAAACAGATAGGCAATAAGACGTACAGTGGTCTTTGTCCACAGATAGCATAATTGTCTATGTAAAAAAAAAAAAATCAAAAGAATTGACCAAAAAAAAGGAAAAAACACCTCCTTGAACCCATAAGTAATTATAACAAGGTGTTAATATGCAACAGCCAATTGCTTTCCTATACACCATTAATAACAAAATTGGACTATAAAATTATAAACCAATATCGTCTGCAATAACTCATTGCTATCACGCGGATTCTGACTCATAGTGACCCTGTAGGACAGAGTACAACTGCCCGATAGGGTTTCTGAAGCTTTAATCTTTAGGGAAGGAGACTGCCACATCTTTCTCCTGTGGAGCAGCTGGCAGGTTTGAACTCCTGACTTTTCAGTTAGCAGCCAAGCATGTTAACTACTACACCACCAGGGCCCCTTAATTGCTTACAATCGTATCAAAAATATATATAGGTAGAGCTATGATGAAATACGTACTAGACCTATATGTGGAAAACTATAGCACATGGATGAATGGAATCAAAAACTAAAACCCGCTGTAATCAATTCGATTCCAACTCATAGCCAGCCTATAGGACAGAATACGGTTTCCAAGGAGCAGCTGGTGGATTCGAACTGCTGACCTTTTGGTTAGCAGCTGTAGTTCTTAACTACTGCACCACCAGGGCTCCATGGAATCAAAGATGTAAATGAATAGAGAGGTATTCCTTGTTCATGGATTGGAAGATTCGATATTGACAAGAAGTCAGTTTTTCCCAACTACTTGGCCTATAGATTGAACACAATCAGAATCAAAGTCCCAACAAGTTATTCTGTGGACATTGACACAATTATTCTCAACTTCGTATGGAAAGGCCAAAGACCCAGAAGAGCCAACGCAATGTTGAAGAACAAAGCTGGGGACCTGACGCTATCCGATGCTATCTGACTTCAAAAGTAACTATAAAGCTGCAGTGATCAATATGGTGTGATACTGGAAAAAGAACAAAAAATAGATCAATGGAACAGAGCAGAGAGCCCAGAAATAGACCTACAGAGATACAATCAAGGACTCTTCGACAAAAGAGCAGAGGCAATTCCATGGAGAAAGGATCAAGTTTTCAACAAAGAGTACTGGAACAACTAGACACCCACATGTCAAAAAAAAAAAAAAAAAAAGAATGGAGACACAGAGCTCACATCTTTCACAAAAATTAACTCCAAACGGATCACAGATCTACATGTAAAACACAACCCTATAATAAAACTAGCAGTAGAGAACAGGAGAAAATTCAGGTGACCTTGGGTTTGACGATTACTTTTTAAAATATAACGTGATCCATGAAAGAAAATGGATAGGTTGGACTTCCTTAAAATAAAATATTTTGCTCTGTGAAGGATACTATGGGGGTGGGGGGAGCCAAAGATTGGGAGAACAGCCAACTTGGAAGACAGTTTGGCAATTTCTTACAAAATCATGCTCTAGCAATCATACTCCTAGGCATTTACCCAGCAGATTTGAACCCTATGTTCACTCAAAAACTTGCACGTGAATATGTATAACAGCCTTATGCATAAATTGCAAAAACACAAGTGGAAGCAATCAAGATATCCATCAATAGGTGCATGGATAAACAAACCATGGCACATTCATACAAGAGAGAACTATTCAGAGCTAAAAAAAAAAGTGACTTATGGAATCATGCAAAGACATGAACTAATCTTGAATGTCTATTCCAGAGGGGAAGAAGTGAACCTGGAAAGGCTACTACAGTAGGATCCCTTTTATAAGATGTTGTTGTTGTTGTTAGGTGCTGTCGAGTGGGTTCCGACTCAGTGACCCTCTGCACCACAGCATGGAACGCTGCCCGGTCCTGCGCCATCCTCACAACTGTTGTTATGCTTGAGCTCATTGTTGCAGCCACTGTGTCAATCCATCTCGTTGAGTTTCTTCCTCTTTTTTGCTGACCCTCTACTCTACCAAGGATGAAGTCCTTCTCCAGGGACTGATCCCTTCTGATCACATGTCCAAAGTATGTGAAATGTAATCTTGTCATCTTTGCTTCTAAGGAGCATTCTGGCTGTACTTCTTCCAAGACAGGAAGAAGGACCCGGCAGTCTACTTCTGAAAAGAATTAGCCAGTGACAACGTTTTAGAAGATACATAGTAAAAAGCCAAACAGGAGAGATGGAACAGAAATCTGCGATTTCCAGGGTTTTGGGACTCGGGGGACAGGGCAGCGGGGGGTGGGGTGTATTTTGACTAGGTGAAGATGATGAGATTTTTTTAAGGCGGTGAAAATATTCTGTATGTACTGAAATGGTGGTCACATGAAACTATACATAAGCCAAAATGCATAGAACTTTCCAGAAGAAAGAGTGTGTCTTGATGTAGGCAAAATTCAAAAAAAAAAAGAGAGATTTGGGCATTTCAGGAAGGAATACAGTTTGTGACTAAAGAATCTAAAAAAATAAAAATATAAAACAGTCGCCGTTGAGGTGACCCCAACTCCTGGTGACCCCATGCGTCTCAGGGTAGAACTGTGCCCATAGGGTTTTCAAGGCTGTGATCCTTTGGAAGCAGATCACCAGGCGTTTCTTCCAAGGTGACTCTGGGTTTGAACCACCAGCATTTTGGTTACTAGTTGAGCACTTAACCGTTTGTGCCGACTAGGGACTGGCAAAGAATCTGAGTGTATTACAGATATATGAACTGGTAACCTAAGAGAGGTGGGTGGAGGATCTGTCTAAGGAATTTCAGAAGTGAGTGGTCTATGAACTAAAAGCAAAGGAGCTGTACGTCAGCACTGCTATGTCCCACAGGGGTAGGGATTAACAACTCTGGAACAGCTAGATGTGTATAATGAAATTAAACAATGAACACAAAGAGAGCAGATGGTAGGAGGCAGGCTTTTCCCTATTGGAGAGAGAGAAAGGTTACAGACAAGCAAGGGGAGAAGGCTAGCATGATCCATGTAGTAATGAATTAGAGTTGGCGACATCGGTAGGAACTCATGTTTACCCTATTATCCATTCAGCTGGATGTAGTAGAGTTATAGACTAGAGGAATCTTAGCTCAGAAGACAGCAGAAGAAAAGAGCAAAAATATGGGTAAATACAGTACACACACATATACACACACATGTATACAGATAAAAGTAGCCCTGGTGGTGCAGTGGTTTAGTGCTTCGTTAACCTAAAGGTTGGTATTTCGAATCCACCAGCTGCTCCTGGGGAGAAAGATGTGACACTCTGCTGCTGTAAAGATTTACAGCCTTGGAAACCCTCAGGGGTAGTTCTACTCTGTCCTCCAAGGTTGCTATGAGTCAGAATCGACTCAAGGGCAACAGGCTTTGTTTTGTTTGGGGTCTGTTGGTTGTTCTGGGTTACCAGCCTTCTTAGTTCTCCAGTGTTGCTATAACACATATACCACAAGCGGGTGGCTAACCTTCCAGTCCATTCTGATTCAGAGTCACCCTAAAGGACAGAGTAGAACTGTCCCATAGGGTTTCCAAGGCTGTAATCTTTACGGAAGCAGATCGCTACATCTTTCTTCTGAGAAGCTACTGGTAGGTTTGAACCACCAACCTTTTAGTTAGCAGCAGAGCCCTTAACCACTGCGTCACCTGGGCTTCTTACCAAACAAAAATAAGGGGAGGAAATATATGAATAATCTAAGGTAGCCAAAGAGAATATAACTTGAATCAAGAGATAAAGTGTATCCTGTTTTTATTTTATTTTTATTCAGGTTATCATTAGGAGAAAATTGCTCTCTCAACATGAATGTTAAAGAGAACATATTAGGTCAGTAACGGGGAATTCAGTAGTTAGTTCAGACTTCAGGAAGTGGCAAGATTTCACCTGTAGCGAAATAGTTTCACCATTTCTTAGGGTTCTGCCTTTTCCCCTGGGTCTCAGATATGCAGGCTCCATCATTCATAAACAGTTCCAGCAGAATCAAACCTGAAAACCTTGGGATACCCTCTGATTGGACAGCTGAGGCGATGATCTCACAATGAGCCAATCACAATGGCCGAGGGATTGCCAAACACTGATCGGCTTAATCCCATTGACAGCTGCAAGACCTTGAGAAAGTTATCTCACATTTTAGAGGCTCCGGTTCCCGTTCTCATCCCTGACGTGGGTTGGTGTACAAACTGAAGAAGAGTATTTTTTTCCCTCCACTTGCCTTCGAGTGGCCCCGACTCGTGGCGACTCCATGTGTGCAGAGTAGAACTGCACTCTGTAGGGTTTTCAAAGGCTGTGACCTTTTGGAAGTAGATGGCCAGGCTTTTCTTCTGAGGCTCCTCTGGGTGGACTGGAACCACCAACCTATCGGTTAGTAGTCAAGTATGTTAACTGCTTGCACCATCCAGAGATTCCATAAAGGAGCATATAGATGTAAAGTTTTAGCAATGATTGTCCCAGTGCAGGCTTTCATTAAAGAGAAATACGGTCATCCTTATCAACCCAGTCTACACAAGAGATGGCAGAGAAGACTCACATTGTAGAATGTTAGTAGAGAAGAAAATACTCTTATTATGATTTGGGGGACTCTAGTAAAGGGTCAAGAGTCCCTGGGTGGGGCAAATGGTTAAGCACTTGACTATTAGCTGAAAGGTTGGATGTTCAAGTCCACCCAGAGGCGCACTTTGGAAGCAAGGCCTGGCAATCTGCTTCTGAAAGGTCACAGCCATGAAAACCCTATGGGGTGCAGTTCTACTCTGCACGCCTGGGGTCGCCATGAGTTGGAATTGATCGCAAGTAGCAACAACGACAACAGTAGAAGGTAAGCAAAACAAGGAAAGCCTAAATGAGCCTAACTGACACATTCACCTCCACAATGGGCTCCAACACACCAGTGAAGGAAGAGGAAGATGGTGCAGGACTGGGCAACGTTTTGTTCTGTTGCAAGTAAGGTCACTATGGGTCTGAACAGACTGGACAGCACTTAACAACAAGAGCAGAATGAGAGGGAGGATAAAAGGTTGGACTAGAAGATAAAAACAAGAATTGCACTGGAAAAAAATGGCAGTCTCAAACGTTACAAGCTTGGCATATAAAGCAAAGCAGCATTAGAGGGAAATGATTATAGAAAAGTACTACTCCCTTTCTCTGGGACTAGCCCGACCATGTCTGAGTTCCTGCTCCCCTGTTTTCTAGCTGTGTGATTGGTACGTTTTCTTTGCCTTCCTGTGGCTCAGTTTCTTCATTTCTCAAAATAATAATAGCACCTACTTCCAGGGTTTATGACAATCAACGAGTTAATATGGGTAAAAGTCTTAATATCAGTCTTTGGCACATATTAAGTGCTCTCTCTTTACATATTTATAGATATCGATATATAGAGATATAGATGTATATATGTCTCTATCTCTCTGTCTATCATCCATCTGTCATCTATCTATCATATCTATTTGTCTGTCCATCTATCTATTACCTATCTATCATCTGTCTTCTATCTGTCATCTATCTGTCTATACATCATCCATCTAGCTATCTAATCTATCATATCTATCTCTCTGTCTAGTCCCCAGGTGTTGCAAATGGTTTATCTTTGATTACTAACCTCAGTTTGGTGATTTGAATTTACTCAGCAGTGCCACAGAAGAAAGACCTGGCTTTCTGCTTCCTTAAACATTACAGCCAAGAAAACCCTATGGAGCGGTTCTACTCTGTCACATGTATATATACAATTATGAGTCACTTAAAGTCCACAATACGTTCTGTGAAATAGGACGTTATGTGCTTTGGAAGTCTTGCGAACACAGTATTATATACAAGAGGGAGGACGCAGGACAGTCACGGGTCACCTCAGTGCTGAAGGACTGCATGAAGACTTTGGGTCCAATGCTGCTGCCGTCCCGCATTGAGTGTGCCTCCATCAGGGCACGCTGGACTTCCAGCCAGGTGCCTCCAGGCCCACTGTGCTGGGGCCTCCCTTCCTTCCTGCCTGTCTTTGCTGTCTCCCTGAACAGGCTTTAAACTCTTCCAGCCCCACCCATCCGGTCTGGACCACTCCCACCATGAGAGGAGCCACGGCCTCCGGCCTGGGCATCATGTGCTGGGCTCCCAGGTCAAGGGGGGCAGAGGCCTCAGCGGGTTATTCCCCTCGGGGGCTGAAGCAGCATCTGCACGGTCCCTACCTGAGGCAAGTGGTGGGACAGGCAGCCTTGAATGGATGTCAGCTGATGTGGCACCCGGAGAGCTAGTGACAGACAGACCGTATCTCCCTACTGAGCAAAGAGCATTGGCTATGTCCTATTCTCCGATCGGCATAACTTTATGGGACCATGGCTGTGTATGTGGTTAGACGTTGCCTGAATGGACTTCAAGCGATGCATACTGATAGATTGGATGGATGGATGGATGGATGGATGGATGGATGGATGGATAGATGGATGGATGGATGGACGGATGGATAGAGAGGAAGAGAGGCAGAGAGAGAGAGAGAATAAGGATAGGGATAGGAATAGAGACAGATAAAAATAGATATAAACTGAATCAAGAGGTAGACATATATACTCTGACACACATGGTGTCACCCACTCAGCAGCAACTAACAACAAGAACAACCACACCCTTATTCTGGAATAGGTCCTTCATCGCATTTCCTTCTTGTTTCCAGTAATCAGAGGACAGAAACAGTCTTTCCTTACGCGTTATAGAATTAATTCATAAATAATTACAAAGTATCTGTTTGTGATTGATGCTTGCTTGATTATACATTTCTCTTTCAACAGTGTTACAACACTCCAGGGCGTAGACCAGATACGAATTCTACACCTTGCAATGATGTAGATATATGCAATGATACTGACTTTTATTTTCGTATAAAACTATAAATTACACTGTCCTTCCACTTATATTTTTAGTGCACTTTGAACTCATTGCTTATTTAAATTAAAAGGCAAGGAGGGAGGTGGAGCAGGTTTAATGAGATTGTTGGGTTAAACGGTTTTTCACGCATGCAAGATAACTGGAACTTCTACCATGGTTTTCTGATTAAAAAATACAATTGCTAAACATGCATTTAGATTTGTCCTGGCTGGTTCTGTATAACTGTACTGTCAGGAAAAAGGTAAAAATACTATATATGGTATATGTATATCTACATTTATATCTGTCTATATCTATATATATAAAATACATGTATGTATCTATTTCTAATATTACAATATATATCTAAATCTATGTATCTATGTCTATCTATATAGCTGTATCTCTATATAAGTCTACCTATTGTATGTATCTATGGTATAATATCTGTCTATATCTTACAATATATATCTATAACTATATATATAATAATATATATCTATATCTATGTATCTATAAGAAGCTCTGGGGCAGCAGTGGTTAAAACAATCAGCTGTTAACCAAAAGGTCAGAGGTTTGAAACCACCAGCAACTCCATGGGAGAAAGATGTGGCAGTCTGCTTCCATGGAGATTTACAGCCTTGGAAACTCTACGGGGTCGCTATCAGTCGGAATCAACTCGATGGCAGTGGGTTTTTTTTTTTTTTTTTGTCTTTACGTATCTATATGTATTTATCTATATATCTATATTTATAACTATCTATGTATCTATGTATCGTACATACAGTGAAACCTGTAAGTTGGAACTCAACGGGACTGCCTTGTTTTTCTGGGTCTCACAAGTTTTCCACCTTTGACAGGGTGCAATCTTACTACTTTTCTATTGCTCCCTTTATTGGAAAATAGTTTCCCTTCTCTGACAGGTTTTCCCCTCACACAGGTTCTGGCTTTAACATTTTCCTGTATCTATATATGGTATCCCCCACATATCTGTCAGTTTGTTGTACTGTGGGTGCAGGAAAGGTGTGCATCAGGGTTGTAGCCTTTCACCATACTTATTCAATATAAATGCTGAACAAATAATCCGAGAAGCTGGACTATATGAAGAAGAACGGCATCAGGATTGGAGGAAGACTCATCAACAACCTGTGATATGCAGATGACACAACCTTGTTTGCTGGAAGTAAAGAGAACTTGAAGCACTTACTGAGGAAGCTCGAAGACCACAGCCTTCAGTATGGATTATACCTCAACATAAAGAAAACAAAAATCCTCACAACTGGTCCAATAAGGATCATCATGATAAACGGAGAAGAGTTCGAAGTTGTCAAGAATTTCATTTTACTTGGATCCACAATCAACACCCATGGAAGCAGCAGTCAAGAAATCAAATGACATATTGCATTGGGCAAATCTACTTGAAAAGACCTCTTTAAAGTGTTGAAAAGCAAAGACATCACCTTGAAGACTAAGGTGTGCCTGACCCAAGCCCTGGTATTTTCAATCGCATCATATGCATGTGAAAGCTGGACAATGAATAAGGAAGACTGAAGAACAATGGATGCATTTGAATTACGGTGTTAGCAAAGAATATTGAATATACCATGGGCTGCCAAAAGAATGAACAAATCTGTCTTGGAAGAAGTACAACCAGAATTCTCCTTAGAAGCAATGATGGCAAGACTAAGTCTCACGTACTTTGGACATGTTATCAGGAGGGATCAGTTCCTGCAGAAAGACATCATGCTTGGTAAAGTAGAAGGCCAGTGAAAAAGAGGAAGACCCTCAACAAGATGAACTGACGCAGTGGCTGCAATAATAGGCTCAAGCATAACGATTGTGAGGATGGTGCAGGACTGGGCAGTGTTCCATTCTGCTGTACAGAGGGTCGGTATGAGTCGGAACCCACCCGAAGGTACCTAAGAACAATAACAAAATATACGGTATGTGTGATGGTTAACATTGTGTGTCAACATGGCTGGGCCATGATCTCAGTGTGTATGTGATCACTCCCATGATTGAATATGCTGTGAGTAGCCAATCAGATGAAAGGGAGTTTCCCTGGGGATGTGGTCTGCATCCACATATAAGCAGACGTTCTGGCTTTTTGCTCTCTCTGGATCCTGTGGCTGCCTCCTGTCATCTCACCTCCGATTCTTGGGACTTGAGCCGTCAGCTTATCTGCCAAACTTGGGATTCATCAGTATTCACAGCCTGTGAGCAGAGCCTTGCTCTCTGACCTGCCAATCTTGGGTTCTCCAGCCCCTGCAGCTACGTGAATCAGGAGAAACCTCGCATTCTTGCTTGCTGATCTTGGGATTCCTCGACCTTCACAGCCTGTGAATGGGAGCCCTGCTCTCCAACCTGCTGATCTTGGGCTCTCCAGCTTCTGCAGCTG
>NW_004444070.1:4182020-4191775 GCF_000243295.1 Trichechus manatus latirostris | reverse complement strand
TTGCTTCTCTAGAGAACCCAGCCTAAGGCAGTGTGTATCTATAGATGATATATATAGATGTCTATGACTATGTCTATATCTAACAAGCTTATACTCAGAAGCGAAGGTTCTTTATGTCAATGGTTGGATGGAAATTTTATCCAAGAGTTGAGAAAGAAAGCACCCTGAACTTTTTATGATATGTGTGTGTGTCTACATTATTTCTGGAAATTGGGTCTGTGTTTTCATGAATGAAAAGAAGAAAGGGGAGTAGGTAAAATTGGAAGGAGGTGGCTTAAAATTGTTTTTCTAAAAAATAAAATCCATGAAAATATGTATTCTATGATACAAAGTGCTATGATTAATTTTTTGCCAACATTATTCCCAAGCAATTTGAAATAATTACGTATATTGAGCATTAAAGCATAAGCATACTAAACATATATGAATATGTGTATGTATAATGAAACTGAACAAATCCAGGAGAAACCTATTTTTCTAACAATTTCTATATCTTTAAAAGTTTTAATCTAAGTAATTTAGTCTAGTGAATAATTGAAAGACACTAAGGAACATTACATAACTGTTCTTGTAAAATTGTTAGAAAAGTTTCACTAAGAATTATTTTAAGATTCCATTACCTTAACTTTCTGAGATGCATATTAATGAGAGGATGTAATTGTCACAATTACTAATAACTAGAATTGATTTTATTGTGAACAGTAAAAATAATTGCTGATTCTTGTTTGCATTTTATAAACACAATGGAATGGTTTGCTTTCCTGGTTGCATTTTTTTACTTGCAATAATTTTTTTTTTCATTTGGAGTTTTTAAGCAAAATATTAAAAATGAACAGTAATTTTCAATCTTCAAAACTAATTCCTAGCGTTCTCTGCTATTTAAATTTCTTTCCTCCAATATGTCTGCATACAGAGAACAATGAGAGTTTGATTTCAGGTTTATATTGTCTGTATCCACTTGACAGTGTTAGCCTTGCATTGAGCAAGCAGGAATCGTCTGTGCAATTAAGGAGAACTAAGGCCTTCAATCCTATTCACTTCTTTGGGGATAGAAGACTGCCTCACCTACTTAGTTCCTTCAAATTTTTTGGTGATTCCTAGGTACTAAACCAAACAATAGACCCTTCAAATCATGAAACAAAAGGTTATGGGTTTGAACCCACCCAGTGGCACCACAGAAGAAATGCCTGGTGATCTGCTTCCATAATACTTGCAACCAAGAAAACCTTATGGATCACAGTTCTATTCTGTAACATGTGGAGTCACCATGAGTCAGAATCAACTCAATGGCAATGGGTTTAGTTTTTTATTTTATTTTGAAATCTTGGACTCATGTAATATTCAAAATTCCTGTTGCATTTGCAAGGATTTTTTCCCACCTCTGTTGGGGCATATTCAAGGCTGAAAGTGAACAGCAGGGAGAAGGGCAGTATGGTTGGAGTCTTCTCCATTTACCTGCCTTGTGTCACTACATCTCCTCCTTTCATTTGTCAGCTGTGAGTCCTGACCTCTCCGATTAGGAGGAAGTGGAGGAAGGCGTGGCAAGAGAGTAGAACTCTCTGGCTGGGTTAGTATTTGAAATGATCACACTTGGTACTCTGGGCAAAGCAGGTGCCTGGAGCTGGCTTTTTCTCTCTCATGGGGGAACCTGAATGGGTTCATTGGAGGCGGTAGAATCACTCACATCTCTTCCCTGCCCCTGGATGCCCGGGAATGCATTACATGTAGCCCCTTCTCCCAGAGTGTCCCCCCAAACTTCTTACTGACTTTTCTTTGCCCCACGTGCTAGGACTCAGCTGTCTTCAGGTGAGGTTTCTCTCTTGCAGGATCCACAGGAAAGATTGGATAATACATCATCTATGAGCACAAGAAAGTCCCTGGGGTGCAAATGGTTTGTGGTCGACTACTAATCTGCTGCAAAAGACCTCTGTAAAGTGTTAAAAAGCAAAGATGTCACCTTGAAGACTAAGGTGCACCTGACCCAAGTCCTGGTGTTTTCAATGGCCTCATATGCATGTGAAAGCTGGACAATGAATAAAGAAGACTGAAGAAGAATTGAAGCCTTTGCATTACGGCATTGGTGAAGAGTATTGAATATAGCATGGACTGCCAGAGGAACGAACAGATCTGTCTTGGCAGAAGTACAGCCAGAATGCTCCTTAGAAGTGAGGATGGTGAGACTTCATCTCACATACTTTGGACATGTTATCAGGAGGGATCAGTCCCTGGAGAAAAACATCATGCTTAGTAAAGTAGAGGGTCATCAGAAGAGGAAGACCTTCAACAAGATGGATTGACACAATGGCCACAAAAATGGGCTCAAACATGACAACGATTGTGAGGATGGCACAGGACTGGACAGTGTTTCGTTTTGTTGTACATAGGGTCGCTAAGAGTCAGAACCCACTCAATGGCACCTAACCAACAACTACAACTGTCTTAGTTATCTAGCGCTTCTATAACAGAAATATCACAAGTGGATGACTTTAACAAACAGAAATTTGTTTTTTCACAGTTTAAGAGGCTACAAGTTCAAATTCATGGTGCCATCTTAAGAGAAAGGCTCTCTCTGCTCTGGGGGAAGGTCCTTGTCTCTTTTCAGCTTCGGTTCCTCAGTTGCTTGAGGATCTTCATGTGGCGTGTATCTTCTCTTCCCTTTGTGCTTCCATCTCTGTGCCTAATCTGCTCTTTTTATATCTCAAAGGTGATTGCCTTGACACACACCCTACACCGATAGGGTATCGTTAACGTAACAAAGAACACCCTGTTCCCAAGTAGGATTACATCCACAGGTATAGGGGTTAGGATTTCGACGCATATTTTTGAGGGACACAATTCAATCCATAACAACTACTAACCTAAAGGTTGGCAGTTCAAACCCACCCAGAAGTGCTGCAGAAGAAATACCTGCAGATTTGCTTCTGAAAAGACTGTGTTTGTTGTTACCTGGAATGGCTTCATAGAGTTTTACTGGCTATACTCTTTACGGAAGCAGATCACCAAGCCTTTCTTCCATGAGTTGCTGGGTGGATTAGAACCGCCAACCTTTAGACTGGCAGCTGATTGCAAACCAAGAAAACTCTGTAGAGCACAGTTCTATTTTGACACACATGGGGTCACTATGAGTTAGAACTGACTTGACGCAACTAGTTTGGCTTGGTTTTATGAACACAGGAAAAAATATTTATACCTTGCCTTCCTGTCTGAAAAGATAGTCAATTGCCCTTTAGATATCTTAGGAGTGACTCAGAGTCCAGTCCAACAAGTTCTCCAAACTCCAGAGAAGGGATATAAACCTTGGAGACGTTCTCTGCTGTCTTAGTTATCTAGTGCTGCTGTAACAGAAATACCACAAGTGGATGGCTTTAACAAACAGACGTTTACTCTGTCACAGTCTAGGAGGCTCGAAGTCTGAATTCAGGGTGCCAGCTCCAGGGGAAGTCTTTCTCTTTCTGTTGACTCTGGAGAAAGGTCGTTGTTATCAATCTTCCCTTGGTCTAGGAGCTTCTCAGCACAGGGACCCTGGGTCCAAAGGACACTTGCTCCTGGCTCTTTTGCTTGGTGGTAATGAGGCCCCCATGTCTCTCTGCTGCTTCTCTCTTTTATATCTCAAAAGAGATTGACTTAAAACACAACATAATCTTGTAGATTGAGTCTTGCCTCATTAACATAACAGCTGCTAATCCCACTTCATTAATACTATAAAGGTTAGGATTTACAACACATAGGAAAATCACATCAGTTGATAAAATGGTGGACAAGCACACAATACTGGGAATCATGGACTAGCCAGGTTAACACACCTTTTGGGGGGACACAATTCAGTCCATGACACCCGTATTTCCCGTCCCTAGGCTTAAGGGGGAGGTTGCTGGGTGGTGCAAATAGTTAACCAGCTTGGGTGCTAACTGAAAGGTTGGATGTTTGAGTCCACCCAGGGGTATCTCGGAAGAAAGATGTGGCAATCAACTTCTGAAAAATCAGTCCCTGAAAAAAACCCTGTGGAGCACCACAAGTCAGAATCAACTGGAAGACAATGTTTTTTGTTTTTTTTTGTTTTTTTTTTTTACTGCATTTAGGCTTAAGGGGAGGGGTCATCCCGTTTTTGCAACTACTACATAGTGATCTTACAATTTTCATTTTATAACATGGGTGGTATTGTATTCAGTTTTGTTGTGATCTTGGCAGACTCCTAGACAGATTTAGTTTTATTTTGACATCATCTTGCATGAAGGACAATTTATCATCTGATTTGAGAAAAAAAGCAATTATTTTGATGAGGAGACAAATGTGTTTTATCAGTAACAGGAGGTGGTGATCATCAATCTCAAGTCTGAACTGTGTTTTAAATAACATTTGAGAAGTTAAAATGGAATTTCTTGCCGTTGAATTTTAGCAACTGAGAAAGGAAATCCACCACTGGGAGCAAAATAAAGTTTTGTCTCCTTGTCCAATACCTGCTGCTTCGTTTGCTATACCATTTTATTCCATAAAATATGTGTATTATTGGTAAGGATGTAAGTCAAAACAGATAGTGAAGCAAAATTATACAATCACAAAAATATTCCAATATTTGATTTTGCCAGTATATAAATTTAAAAAAAAGAAAATGATCAAGTTTTTCAGACATAATATTTCTCATAATGATTCTTTGATCAAATATCTGTGTTTCAAATTTATCTCTATATTCTGAGTAACTTTGAAGTCATCAAAACTTTAGGGTAAAAGCAATTACCGTGCATGTTCGTTAGAACAGATTTTCTTCTGCTGATTTTTTTTTTAATTGATAGGATGACAAGGAAAACTAATAATCGTAAGTTTCAAGTCTGGCTATTGACTAGACTTACTGGTCTGACAGAGAATGGAGGAACCCCGGAGACTATGGCCCCAGGACACCCTGCTGACTCAGAACTGAAGCCACTCCGGAAGCCCACCTTTCAGCCAAAGATTAGACAGGCCTATAAGACAGTCACGCACGTGAGGCACATGCTTCTTAGTTCAGTCAAATATACGAGACCAAAAGGGCAATGCTTGTCCAAAAGCAAAATGAGAAGGCTGGAAGGGACAAAAACAAGTAAGAAAACACACCTGATTTTTTATGTTGATTGTGTTGTTGTTAGTTATTGTCGAGTCAACCCTGGCTCATGGCGACCCCATGTGTGTCAGAGTTGAACTGTGCTCCATAGGGTTTTCAAAGGCTGTGACCTTTCCGAAGCCGATCACCAGGCCTTTCTTCTGAGGTGCCTCTGGGTGGTTTGGAACTACCATCATTTCAGCTAGCAGTTGAGTGCTTAACTGTTTGCTGTTGACCTCATAGGATTTTATTATTAAAATACAGAACCTGCTTAGGAATATGTTGAATGTAATTATTATAAGAAATATCATCTTCCTTTTAATAATACCAAAAGAAAATTTTGGTATACGCAAAACACATTGGAATGGACAATAGTAAGAAATTGCCTCAGAAATCCGTCCTATATTTGAGAATGGGCTTTATGAATATATCTTCTTGGCAATGCTGTGGGCTCAATTTTTACCAAGGAATCAGATGTGAGGTTATTCTAAGGCTCTTTACATTAGAAATTACTGCATTATCACTTTTGCTCTTTCTATTATTATTTTGTGATAATGTCCAGGTCTCGTCCAAGTGTCTTCTGAGGACCTTATCAGCTTTAAAGATTTTTGCTTGTTTATTGGATGTTAAAGGAACTGCTAGATATAAATAAACCATAAAAAAAAAACCAGACCCACTGCTGTCAAGTTGATTCTGACTCACAGCGACTCCATGTGACAGAGTAGAACTGCCCCATACGGTTTCCTAGGCGATACTCTTTATGGAAGCAGATTGCCAAGTCTTTGCTCCTGTAGAGCAGCTGGGTGGTTTTGAACAGCCAACCTTTCGGTTAGTAGTCGAGTGCTTAAGCAATGTCACTATGAGTTGTTAAGTATCTTGAGAAGGTAAACGGTGAGAGGCTAGATCCCTGGATTGTTGCGTGGGGTGCTGTGGAGTCAAACCGCCAACTTTTTGGTTAGCAACAGAGCGCCTAACCACTGTGCTACCAGGGCTCCAAATGGGATACACACAGGATTTCTAACATGTAGCCCTGGTGATGCAGTGATTAAAATTTTGGCTGCTAACCAGAAGGTCTGCAGTTCGAATCTATCAGCTGCTCCTTGGAAACCCCGTGGGGCAGTTGTATTCTGTCCTATAGGGTGGCTATGAGTCGGAATCGTCTTGATGGCAACGGGTATGTTTGGTTTTTTTTTTTTTTTTTTTTTTTTTGATAGCATCATCCGACATGGGATTTCTCCATTAAATGGTCACTACTAAGGCTGATCATCTACTGACTGAAAGGTTCGTGGTTTGAATCCACCCAGCAGGACCTTTGAAGAAAGGTCTGGCAATTTGCTTCTGTAAAGATTAAAACAAAACAAAACAAAAAAACACGTTGTCATGGAGTGGATTCCAACGCATAGTGACCCTACAGAACAGAGTAGAACTGCCCCAGAGGGTTTTCAAGGAGCGGCTGGTGGATTCCAGCTGCCTGTAGTTTGCCATAGGTCTTAACCACTGCGCAACTAGGGCTTGGTTTCCGTAAAGATTACAGCCTAGGAAACCCTGTGGCGCATAGTTCTACTCTGTAACACATGGGGTTGTCGTGAGTAGGAATCCACTCAATGGCAACAAGTTTGTGTTTTTTACTAAGGATGACCATCTATTCCTTCACATATTTTTAATTAAAACAAAACGAAAAGATTAGTGTGGTTTATGTGCTTTACAATGTGAAATTCACAGACATAACTTTGACAAGATGATTTTGACCTATTAATAGGTTTCATTTTTTCCCACCGGATTGATCAGTTGAGTATCTTTTCTCATCAACAAGCGTGCATTTGCCACTTTTCCATATTTTTAACGGAAAGTCTTCCATCGTAATAATAATAGCTTTCTGTGAATGAAAAGGGAACTGGGTCTCTTTAATAAGTGTGAGGAGAAGTTTCCATTTACCAAACATTAGATCTGCTTGCATTGCTACAACTGTAATACTAGTCACAGGACAATTTGCAACAGAGCAAGTCAATATAATTCCGTGAGAGCCATAAACATTTCAAAGAATGTCCTTCGTGTGACAAGGAGGAAATATTTTAATAGTGATGCTTTTTAATTGGGATGAATGGAAAGCTGTGCATTTGCATGGACTATTTTTTGTTTGTGGTGTTTCGTGAGAAAACATTCTTCAGGGTTATTTTTCTGGAAAGTGTCCCTGGGTGGTGCAAACTGCTAAGCGCTCGACTTCTAGCAGAAAGGTTGACAGTTCGAACCGACTCAGAGCCTGGCTATCTGCTATCTACGGCCATTGAAAACCATATGGAGCACAGTTCTACTCCGCACACATGGGGTTGCCATGAGTTGGAATTTATTCAACAACAATTCACAACAACATTTATCTGGATGGAGTATTGGGTTTTTTTGTTTGTTTGTTTTCTAATTGAGGTCTCTAAAAATAACTGTCTCTTCTATCCAGGGATAGATCACTAATTGGGTTGCACTGTCAGTGTAAATGATCAATATATATCAGGAAGCTGTTGTTGCCACCCATTGCTATCTGCAAAAGAAAGTGTGAAGCCCAGCTCTTCACTGATCCTTCTGCCAACCCCAACAAGACATGGATTCCTAATCCTGTTTCTCCTAGTTATGGAGTAATGGCTAAGCACTGGGCTGCTAACCAAAAGGTCGGCGGTTTGAACCCACCAGTGGCTCTGAGGGAGAAAAGACCTGGTGATCTGCTCCCGCAAAGATTACAGCCTAGAAAACTCTAGGGGGCAGTTCTACTCTGTCCTATAGGGTCACTATGAGGCAGAATTGACTAGACGGCATACAACAACAGCAACAACATTTTTTTTGAGTATGTATTACCTTTATTTTATTTTTAAATAATATTTTATTGAGTTTTTGGTGATGGTTTACACAGCAGCTTAGGTTCCCATTCAACAATTTCTGCAGAAATTGCTCAGTGACATTGGTTACATTCTTCGCAATGTGTGAACGTTCTCATTTCTGTTCTGGTTGTTCTGTTTCCATTCATCTAGTTTCTCTGTCCCCTTACATTCTCATCTTTGTTTTAAAGTAATTGTTGACCAAATGGGCAACACCTGCCCAAAAGCAAACACGAGAAGGCAGGAAGGGGCAGGAAAATTGGAGGAGTGGATACCAGCAACCCTAGGTGGAAGGGGAAAGGGGGAGAGTGCTGACACATTGCGGGGATCGCAACCAATGTCACAAAACTATTTGTGTACAAACTTTTGAATGAGAAATTAACTTGAGCTGTAAACTTTCACCTAAAGCACAAAACAAACGAAAACCTATGGACCAAACGGGCAACAACATTTTTAAGAAACATTTTACGTTTACCGAGAAATTACACAAAAGTACAGAGAGCGTCTAGTTACTCCCTTTCATCTTGCACAAGGTTTCTCCTACTATTAACACCTTGCATGAGTGTGGGATATTTTTTGTCACAGAGTTGGAATCCTGCAGGATATGGCTTTTTCAAACTGGCTTCTTTCACTGCTCAATATGCATTTATAGTTCCGCCCTGTCTTTTCGTACCTAGAGAGTTCTTTTTAATTTTTATAGCCGAATAATACTCCACTGCATGGATGGGAGCCCTGGTGGCGCAGTGGTTCAGAGGCATGGCTGCTAACCAAAAGGTCAGCAGTCAGAATCCATTAGCTGCTCCTTGGAAACCCTATGAGGCAGTTCTACGTCGTCCCATAGGGTCGCTATGAGTCGGAATCGACTCGACAGCAACGGGTTTGGTTTTTTGTTTTTCTTTTTTTGCATGGAGGTACCTTAGTTTGTTTATCCATTCACTTATTGGATATCTCGGTTGCTCCCAGTTTTTGGAAATTACAAAAACTTAGCTCTGAATATTTGTTTGCAGGCTTTTTGATAGACGCTACAAGGAACTCTTCCTTTAGATCTAAAGCTTTAGACCTAAAGCATTGTCTCAGATTTTTTTGTATCCCAAATGCAATCTCCAAGTGACTCCATGACACCCATCCTGGAATGGGAAGAAGTTGGTTCTTTTTAAATTTAGCCTCTGATTATTGATTTTTCTGGAATCCCTGGGTGGTAAAAACGGTTAAACTACTCTGCTGTTAATCAAAAGGTTGACACCTCGGAAGAAAGGCCGGGTGATCTACTTCCAAAAGATCACAGTCACTGAAAACCCTACGGAGCGTATTTCTACTCTAATACACGTGGAATCACCATGAGTTGGAGTTGACTGGAAGGTAGCTGCTTTGCTTTAATTTAAATTGGTTTTCCCACTTGTCCCTCCATATTCTAAATTCCAGGTAAATGTTCTTAACTCTCAGCTGAAGTCAAGATGGTTGGAACTTTTTCCATGCGTGGTGCCAGGCAGGGACATACTGCAACTCCTTCAGAGAGATACTTTGATATTAATGCTGTCTGTTCATCTGCTGCACTTTCCAAGCCTGTGCAACTGGATTTTGGCAACGGTGTTCTGCTTAGTCCCCATTTTCCTCACTGAGTTTAGAGAAGAGGCTTTATCCCAAGTCTCCTTGGCCGGAACCCTGAAGTCCTAATTCTTACCAGCATGGTTTAGTTCCCATGGCTTGGGTCAGGTTCACCTTAGTCATCAAAGTGACATCTTTGCTTTTTAACTGATTCCAGATTGGGTGAGATGCTGCCTTCGGCTGATAGTAAACCAAAAAAAAAAAAAAAAAAA
>NW_004444070.1:4131950-4181920 GCF_000243295.1 Trichechus manatus latirostris | reverse complement strand
AAAAACAAAAACAAAACAAACCCATTGCTGTCAAGTCGATTCCGACTCATAGCGACCCTATAGGACAGAGTAGAACTGGCCCATAGGGTTTCCAAGGAGCAGCTGGTGGATTTGAACTGCTGACCTTTTGGTTAGCAGCCATAGCACTTAACCACTACGCCACTAGGGTTTATCAAACGTTGAGCAAATTAAAAATCACAGGCCAAATATATTTTAGCTCTGACATTCATATTTCAAACCCAAAGTGAAACTGCAATTGCATTTTTATCTCCGATGTGATAAATTGTTGATTTTCCTTATATTTAACCTGTGGGATTTGCTGTCTTACCAGGAGCAAGAGCACATAACCCCTTTGCTGTTCACGTTTTAGAGCTCTGTTATCATTGCAAAGCACAGAGAGAAAGATGGTCGTTAGATCCTCTGAATGTGTCTCATTAAAGCCTAATTAAGCCTGATGAAATGCTGGGCCTCACATTTCCTTTTCAATACAGGGACCAATTAGCCACTAATATTAATACATTCTGCATTACTCATCTGAAGAATAATAAGTGACAAAATAATTACAACAGAAATAAGACATTTGTTTTCACCGAGATGGAGGCTGTTTTATTTTAACACAACCCTGCATTTTAACTCACCTGGCTTACCTCAAACTCAGCCCTCTTAGGGCACTGGCACACACACATTCCTGCTACGTTTTCCAACCCTGGAGGTTTATCGGAGCCCTGGTGGTGCAGTGGTTAAGAGCTCAGCTGCTAGTTAAAAGACTGGCACTTTGAATCTACCAAATGCTCCTTGGAAACCCTATGGGGCAGTTCTACTCTGTCCTATAGGGTTGCTATGAGTTGAAATCGACAATGAGTTTGTTTGTTTTTTTAAGAAGTTTATTGGCTGGCATTTGAGCCCCTTTAGTACATTCTGGCATCCTGGCAGAAACTGGTGCAACTGCCTAAAAACCAGGAGGTTGGTCTGCACCACATTTGAGTGTTGAGAGCTGTTCGTATGAGGGGATGCTTCCCGGAGGAGTGAGTGTGCGAAACCTTTGTGTCGTTTGGATTCTGTACAGCAAGATAAGGCTTGCAAGTAAGTTTACCATTTCCTTTGTGTTATTTGGCTGTTATGGATAGAACTGTGCCCCCCCCAAAATACGTGTCAACTTGGCTAGGCCACGATTCGTAGCATTGTGTGGTTGTCTACCATTTTGTCATCTGATGTGATTATCCTACGGATTGTAGATCCTAATCTCTGCTGGTGGTTAATGAGGCAAGATCAGGTTATGTCAAAGAGGATTAGGGTGGGATTATAACACCCTTAGTCAGGTCACAGCCCTGATACAATGTAACGGGAGTTTCCCTGGGGTGTGGCCTACATCATCTTTTATCTTACAAGAGATAAAAGGAAAGGGAAGCAAGCAGAGAGTAGGGGACATCATACCACCAAGAAAGCAGCGCCGGGAGCAGAATGCGTCCTTTGGACTCGTGGTCCCTGCAATTGAGAAGCTCCTAGACTAGGGGAAGATGGATGACAAGGACCTTCCTTCACAGCTGGCAGAGAGAAAGCCTTCCCCTGGAGCTGACACCCTGAATTCAGACTTTGAGCCTCCTCAACTGTGAGAGAATAAACTTTTGTTTATTAAAGCCATTCACTTGTGGTATTTCTGTTATAGCAGCACTAGATGACTAAGACGTTGGCATTGGGAAATATTCAAGTAAATGAGTTATTGCTGGGGAGAAAACAGTTTGTAATGCACTTGCTGGGCAATGAGACCGATATGTCCCACTTGTGTGGTGTGCTTCATCCCACTTGCAATTGGTACCTCATTTTTATTAAATAATAAAAAACTACCAACAGACAATGATTCAGCATCCATTCCACTAGTGAAAAAATGGCATCATAGAAAAATTCCAAAAAATGAATAATAGTAGTAATTCATCCTGTATTAAATGGGCAGAAAACTAAACAGGATTTTAGTGACTTCACATTGCTCCACCATCCAGAGTCTAAGCAGACAGTGACCTTGAGTGAAGTTTAAACTTCCAAACTTCTTAAAACATATTGTTAGGAGTTGAATTGTGTCCCCCTCCAAAATATGTATTGGAATCCTAATTCCTATACCTGTGGTTGTGATCCAGGTTGGGAATAGGGTTTTCTCTGTTAGTTTAAGGAGGCCATACCAGTGTAAAAAACCCAAAAACCCATTACAGTCAGCTTGATTCCGTCTCACAGCAAATCTATAGGAGAGAGTAGAAGTATCCCATACAGTTTCCAAAGAGTGGCTGGTGGATTCAAACTGCTGACCTTTTGGTCAGCAGCTGAGCTTTTAACTACTGGGCCACCAGGGCTCCATACCAGTGTAAGCGGTGCCCCAAACCCACCTCTGAGTTATAAGAAGAAACCTGGACTCAAAGGTAAGCAAGCAAAAATGGCAGGAGGTGGTGGGGCGGTGGGGTGGGGAGGCAGGTGGAGAAGATAGATGCCACGGGAAGATCATGTGGTTACAGAAACGGAGGAGAGATCTTCCCACGGAGAGGACAAAGAGAGAGTCTTCTGCTAGAGCACGTGCCCTGAACTTGGACTTCTAGGTACTGAAGGATATATTGTGGATAATTCTGCTCATTCTTACATGATAAATCAGAATTCTTATGACATAGAGATTGCTTTAAATAATACAAATTATTTCTGGATTCTCAACACCACTTGAGTATTTTAGTGATTATAGACCAATGCAAGCTGGTGGAAATCTTCCAGCTTTTCCTAGAACATTGCAGAACAAAGAATTCTTTGCTAACCTCTCCACGTGTTTGCTAGAGATATTATGTCCAAGAGTCTCAAGAAGCACGCTCTCTCCTCTCAAGTACTTCTGAATTCTCAGCACGAATTACATCTGCTCATTCTCATTCTGGGGTCGTAGACCTGCCTTGATCTGAAAGCTTGCCACGTCTCGGGTGCCGCTGGAGAAATCAAGGACCACTGCCGCGAAGCCAGCCTGGCTGAGAGAAGCTGGAGACAGAAGGCAGTTCAGCTCATGTAAACGCACCTTTAATAATCTTAAAGGGTGTCTGCGGGGATTTAAAACATTTTCATTAAAAAAAATTAACTTACTCTGAATATATGTTTGCCGTGCTTATTCAGAGATTCAGTGGAAAAAAAAACACTTTATTAGGGAATGTTGCTATTTGGGAATACAGATGTTCCAAGAGATTATTTGAAAAAATGTGTGCCTTATTTTCTGCCCAAATCAAGAGTAAGAAGACTCAGCAAATATATGCATACATATATACACATATATAAATATACATTACATACGTGTATCTTCATATATAATATATAATACATGAAATCTTGTGTTATTATATAAGATGCACTACATAGTTTACTATGATAGTAATATTATAGCATATAAATATATACA
Organism: Trichechus manatus latirostris; assembly: GCF_000243295.1. Classification (NCBI taxonomy): domain Eukaryota; kingdom Metazoa; phylum Chordata; class Mammalia; order Sirenia; family Trichechidae; genus Trichechus; species Trichechus manatus. Next base: position 4,178,508 of record NW_004444070.1, on the reverse strand, counting down.
TTAATACATAATACGTATAAAATGTATATTGTACATCAAATATTTGATTACTATATAATAATAATCAATATTTAATAATATAGTTAATTAGATTATTAAGGTCTGTGTAAGCCCTTGTGAAAAGACTTAGTCTGAACATTAGTGCCAGGCACAGAAAGGAATTCATATACTATAAATTATATTATAATACTATATTGTATATGCAGCCCTGGTGGTGTAGTGATTACGAGCTTGGCTGCTAACCACAAGGTCGGCAGTTGAAATCCAACAGCCGCTCCTTGGAAACCCCGTGGGGCAGTTCTACTCTGCCCTATAGGGTCACTGTGAGTCAAAAGTGACTCAACAGCACCTAACAGCAAAAATGTATTGTATACTTTACTGTATATATTACACTAATTATATATACATATATATAAACTATACATGTATTATATATGTGTATAGTATGTACATGTTATACTATATAATAGTATATATATTAATATATATCAATGTTTATTATATATTATTACATATCTGGTTACTATTTAATAATAGTTGATAATAGTATACTATATAATACTATATTATGTACATTACTGTACATATTATACAAATTAAATATATACAAATAAACGACACATGTATTATATATGTGTGTAGTATATACATATATTATATATACTATATAATAGTATATGTATTAATATATAGTATATATTATTGTGGAGCCCTGGTGGCACAGTGGTTTGAATCCAGCAGCTGCTCCTTGGAAACCTTATGAAGCAGTTTCTATTCAGTCCTGTAGGGTCACTATGAGTTGGAATTGACTCAATGGCAATGGGGTTTGGTTTTTTGAATGTTTGTTAAAACATTTCATGTGAATAAATGAAAGCATCACTGACTTTCTAAGACATGTCAAAATTCATGAAGGGGAGAAATAAGTTTGGATAAGAAGCTTCTCACAAAGCATTGCTTCTGTCGCTGCCATCCTCGTATTACATTTCCTCACTGCCGAGCTGCTTGAGTGGGCTTTGGAAACCATCAATGATTGTTCTTGTTGTTAGGTGCGGTTGAGTCCATTTGGACTCTCAGTGAACCAATGTGACAAAGTAGAATTGTTCCATAGATTTTCTAGGCTGTAATCCTTATGTGAGCAGATCATCAGGTCTTTCTCCAGTGGAGCGGTTGGGTGAGCTCAAGCCACCAACCTTTGGATTAGCAGCCAAGCGCTTAAATGTTGTACCAGCAGGGCTCTGGCTTCATTAAACCTAAACAGATAGGAAGAATTATGGAAAGTCAGTGTTTAAACTTTAGATTTAAATAGGTATCATAGCCATAAAATCTTCCTGTGTATAACATTTCACAACTATATAGTATCTGCAAGAAATTAGCAAAGATTGTGCATAGCTTTCACATTTAAATTTATTTTCTTGTAACTATGAGATTGAAATCTGGTGAATCATTCCAAAGAGAAAAATAAATTACAGAGCCATAACTCCAATTAAGTGGATGAAATGACCGTGTGTGTGTGTTTGTGTGCATGTGTGTTTGTGTAGGTTCTTTAAAGTTGACTAGTTACTCCCTAAGAAGCCCTTTTGATGCAGTGGTTAAGGGCTCAGCTGCTAACTCCAAGTTCGAACCTACCAGCTGCTCCGTGGGAGAAAGATGTGACGGTCTGCTTCCGTAAAGATTACCTCCTTGGAAACCCTATGGAGCAGCTGTTCTCTGTCCTTCAGGGCTGCTATGAGTCGGAATCAACTTGAAGGCAATGGGTTTGGTTTTTTGGTTTAGTTGTTTGCTACTGTGTAATTGTGGGGGTGTTTCTATATGCAATTCCAGAATAAAATTCAGAAAGGCATTAGTTATTCACATTTTGTTTTAAAAGGTCTTCATGATATTTTACAAAAAGGCAGGCTCTACAATGATGTCCCAAATTGTTGTTGTTTGGCAACCATGTTTATATGGAAAAACCATGGCTATTTATTTCAAAGCTTCATTCTTTATAGGATCAGCTAAAATATATATTATTCTACCATAATACACAAACACATCCCCTTTCTGTTTAACCCTCTAAACTTACCAGGCATTTTGCTGTAGTGTGGGCTAGTACTGTTTGTGCAGAATGCTCCTAACTTTACTTTCCAAACCATTTGCACCCAATACACAAAAAAGCATATGTTCAACGCTGAGAATATTTGCTCTGGAATGAATCAAATTTATTCTAAAAGTTTGGGTGGAAAATTAAATAAATTCCTCAAGTGATTTTTGGTTAAAGAAAAATCACTGTATCGCAGTAAAACAAACTTAGAGAAAATGCACAATATGTAAGTATATGATTCTATGATTATTTTTCCCATATGAAAGTGTATGAACAATGTCCAGATAAAGACAAAGAAATTAGTAGAAAGCTAGAAACCAACTCACGCTGTTACCCAAAAACCAAAAACTCATTGCCATCGAGTTGATTCTGACTCAAAGCAACCCTGTAGGACAGAGTATAACTGCCCCATAGGGTTTCCAAGAAGTGGCTGGTGGGTTTGAACTGCCAACTTGTCGATTAGCAGCTGAGCTCCTACCCACTGTGTCAACAGGGCTCTACACTACTCCCCAGTTACTCAACTTCCCAAATGGAAAACATTACCCTGACCTCTAATACCATGGATGGGTTTTCCTTTTTTTTTTTTTTGAACTTTATCTAAGTGGAATGCAAGAGTACCGGCAGTATCAATACCACCTGTGAACATGTTAGAAATTTGAGACTTCAGTTCATACCTCTACCTGAAGAATAGAATCTGCACTTGAACAAGTTGCTTCAGAGACTTGTTTGCACATTGACATTTGGTTAGAGATGATTTAAAAGAACACTTTAGCTTCCCTCTGTCCTGCTGACTTTTAATCCACAATTCTGTCATCACAAGCCATCTCTCATGTGAGAATATGTTCTCATTCTCTTAGAATCCAGATTTCTGGGTCTATGGAGTTGAGGTGAGCCACCTAGGCCATTTGCCCTAAGTGTCCTTTTGAGTCTTAAGGCTTTCAGGAACTGTTTTCCTAACCAAAAAAAAGCCAAACCAAACCCATTGTCATTGAAACGATTCCAACTCCTAGCGACCCTGTCTATAGAACAGAGTAGAACTGCCCCATAGAGTTTCCAAGGATGTAAATTTTTACAGAAGCAGACTATGACATCTTTCTCCCACAGAGCAGCTGGGGGGTTCTAACTGCCAACCTTTCAGTTAACAGCCAAGTGCTTAGCCACTGCACCATGAGGGTTCCTATGGCATTTCCTTAGTGACTTCTACAACTTAGTGACCCTAGAACCCTGCATGTGTTCTGATGTTATCACCTGAGAAATTAACACAACAATGATCTATATAACCCATTTGCATGAACCTCTCTTCAGAGAGCCTTCCTGATACTTTCCAAGTTGACTATTCCCAATTCAAATCGTATCTACTCACAACAAATACATTCTATTACACTAATTTTTGGTGTTTCTCTCTGCATTTAGGTTTTTGGCACATGGAAGTAGTTGCCTCCTGGTCTCATAAATCACAGGATCTTATCGAAGGGGAAAAAAGGTGCCTTATATAGATTATACATTCAAAAAATGTTCAAGCAATTTCTCTTAATACATTCTGAAAGTCTTAATATGGACAACAAGAGGATCTTTGAAGGACTGAACTCAATTGTTGTAATATTAGTAATAGTTTGCTTACTAATATATATTTAGGTTGAGATACATATAGTTCACAGTTATAACTTCAGCCTGGTTTGGGTATTAATATTCCACCTTACTATTGTATTTATTATATGTCTGTTGTTGTTAGCTGCCATCAAGTTGGCTCTGATTCACAACAACCCCATGTACAATAGAAAGAAACATTGCTCGGTTCTGTTCCATTGTTCCGTTCTGTTCCGTGGACCAGTAACTTTAAACTTGCCTCTGAAAATGGAGGGTGCTGAGAGACCAAAGAAAGAGGCAGGCAACTCCAGTGTGGTGGAAGGAGTTTATTAGGGAGACTTACATACAAAGCCAAATCCTGGGTGGCAGCAGGACCAGAGCAGATCTCTGCACCCTACAGTGGGTGGACAGAGGTTTTATAGTGGTGGTGGATAATAGTGGCTACCTGCCAGGGACTTACATAAGGATGACTTAACAAACTGTAGTAAACTAATGGGCCACATGAGGGCGCTTATGTTCAGCTTCACAAAGCCTGTTTCCCCTTCAGTCTACCCCTCAAGGGCAGCTCCTGTAATCTGGCTCATCTCCCTCTTGTGAGATAGTAGAAGGGACTCTATTCCCACCTTGCCAGGAACAGATATAGAAGTGGGGCTGGCCAGGTGCCATGTGGTGCCCATGCATGTATGTACGATAAACAGAGAAAGTTACTGTGTGCCCAGAACAGGGTGAAGGCTCCCTGATAAGGAGAAGGAACTAGGAGAGAGAGGTGATCTAATTCCCAGCCTCTTTATCAGAGAATGCTCTGGGCCTAAGGCCTTTACTTTAGCAGCCCAGATAGGAGGCTTATAGGCAGACCATTCTCTCAACAGTGCCATCTTCATGGTCATTGGTATGCTCGAGTCCACTGTTGCAGCCACTGTGTATTTTGAATAACTTCCTACCTAGAGGGCTCATCTTCCAACATTGTATTGGACGATATTCTGTTGTGACTGAGAAATGGAGTTTTAATTCTCATGAAGTCCAGATTTCTGGGTTCCATGGAGGTTGGGATGATCTTACCCAAGCCATCTGCTTGAGATGATCTTTGGATCTTGAGCCTTGAGAAGACTGGTTTTCTAAAAGTCACATTTAAGTCAAACAATGATCTAGCTAGATTAGTGAAGACTCTTTTGCCTTAGACATTGGGCCTTTTTAAGAATAATCCATGTGCAGTCATTTTCAAGAAACAAGAACTCCTGGGTTGGACTAGAAGCTGTGTTTTAGGGTAAACTGTTATTACATAAACACTGTTCTGGCCCCGTTTCCATGCCAAATGTTGATAACATGGGATATGAGAATCTTTGGGAATTCTTTCCTCTTGGGAACACTTTGACTCCCTGGTTGAAACGTTACCTCAATTTGCAAACTGTGTATTAAATAAACTTCAATCAATTTCTATTATTGGCTTAATATGATTTTCATTTTAACATGATGCGTAAGGTTTTCAATGGCTAATTTTCAGAAGTAGGTTGTCAGGTCTTTCTTCCTAGCCCGTCTTAGTCTGGAGGCTCTGTTGATACCTGTCTCAGTCATCTATTTCTGCTCTAACTGAAATACCATGAGTGGATGGCTTGAACAAAGAGAAATTTATTCTCTCACAGTCCAGTAGGCTACAAGTCCAAATTCAGGGCATAGGCTCCAAGAGAAGGCTTTGTCTTCTCTGTTGGCTCTGGAGGAAGGTCCTTGTGATGCATCAGTCTTTCCTTGGTCTGGGAGCATCTCAGCGCAGGAACCTCAGGTCCAAAGGACACACTCTGCTCCTGGCACTGCTTTCTTGGTGGTGTGAGGTTCCCATGTGTCTTTACTCACTTCTCTCTTTTATATCTCAAAAGAGATTGGATTAAGACACTATCCAATCTTGTACACTTCATCAGTATAACCTTATCATAGTGACAGAGTTTACAACACATAAGGAAATCATATCAAATTACACAATCATACAATACTGGGAATCATGACACAGCCAAGTTGACAGACATTTTTGGAGGACACAATTCAATCCATGACAACACCTGTCCACATGAGTGACCCTGTTGGTATTTGAAACACCAGTTGCATAGCTTCCACTATCACAGCAACAAGCAAGCTACCACCGTATGACAACTGACAGGCAAATGGGTGATATTTAGAATGTCCAGGATGGTGTAGTGTGTTAAAAAGTAATTAAAACTTAAACAAATTGAAACATAAGGTTTAATCTGAGCAGTTATTCTATATGCATATATGGAGACCATTCTGATTCCAAAAAAAGTAAATTGTACCTTTGCTCCAAGCTAGGTACAATGAGGCTGTAAAGAGAAGAGAAGGGAGAAATATAGACGATTAACCACTCCCTAAACTTAACGTGATTGACTGAACCTTGCCTCCCCCTGGTGGCCCAGAGGTTAAGAGCTACGGCTGCTAACCAAAAGGTCAGCAGTTCGAATCTACCAGGCACTCCTTGGAAACCCTATTGGGCAGTTCTGTTCCGCCCTATAGGGTTGCTATTAGTTGGAATCAGCTCAATGGCAAGAGGGTTGATTTGGTTTGGTTTCCCCTCTTTACTGAGATCCACTGACATCAAGTCACTTCTGGCCTGCAGCCATGAGGCTTTTTGAGATTTAAATTAGGAGGTAATGGTTTGATGACTATCATTTTCTAGCAAGGTAATGCAAATTTACATTGCTATAGAGCAGTTCCTGGGAGGCTTTTGCAGTTTGGGTCAGGCTTTTTAGGCCACTGTTTGGTTCTGTGGGTAAGAAAAACCTTAAAATCAAAGTAATATGTCTGTTATTAATTTTCCTCTTCAACAATAGATTTCATCTTAGTTTCTGCTTCTCTGCAGCAGGCTGGCTACGCGACGCTTCTGATGGGGTTGTCATTCATTTGGTGTTTGTGTGCATCTATCAGCTCCAGAGCCTTTTCAGCTTGGACTTCTGAATGACTTGAAAGTCAATCCATTAAGCGTCATCTTTCTACATCAGTTGTACAAAGGTCAGCAGCTATATTTCTATGTCTACTCGTGTTTGTGTTGGCTATCACAGAAGTCTACATCATGGAAGAACTTTGGGAAATGTGCAACTTTTTTTCCCAAATAGGAATTCTCCAAACAACTTCTGTCTGTAGAGAACGAAGCTATTACGGCTTTTGGATTTTCCACAGGGTCAAATACATAAACCTGGAAGACGCTTTCCTGGAGGGATTTTCTGCACTATTCACAAACCCTTTCTTCTAGACCTGAATTTTATCTTTGAATAGCAACAATCCTGATGTCACCTCACACTTATCTCCTGGTGCAGTAGCGTCTGTTAATTGTTTTATGTCAATTCTTGGTTAAGCCATTGTGTGGAAAAAAAAAAAGAAAAGAAAGGCATAGACAGTAATCAGAAATTTAAAAAGGCATAAAGGAAAATATAATTTTCTCTTCGGAATCTTTTAACACAATTTTATAATTTTCTCCTAAACATTACAAAAAAGCATGTAAGTATTTTACTTGGTTAATTCCTATGTACTTTGTTGCTATTGTTGTTGTTGTTGTTGTTGTTGTGTGCCCTTGAGTTGATTCCAACTCATAGCAACCCTATCTTGAGACAGCCCCCGCAGTACTGTATTAAAAATCCTGTTATCTTTGCTTGGCTTCCTCTCCCACAGCTTTGCATTTGAATTCTGATTTTATGTAAATCTCATCGTGCCTGCATAGTATGATTAAGAACGTTGCTGATGTAACTTGTATAAACTCCCTACTTGTAAACCCCTTTAAAAGTAACTGGCCTGCCCACCCTTGGGGAGCAGTCTTGGCAGCAGCAGCTCCGACTGACTCCGTTTCCTTGTACAACAAAATAAAGGTGCCTTTCCTGTTCTCCCACCTCAGCCTCTCATTATTGGCCAATACGAGTTGTGCACAGCAAAAACCTGGGGTTTCCATCCAGTAACAATATGATGGAATAGAACTTCCCCCATAGGGTTTCCCAGGCCATAATCTTTATGGGAGCAGATTGCCAGGTCTTTCTTCCACGGAGCCACTGGGAGAGTTTGAACTGCCAACCTTTTGGTTAGCAGCTGAGCACTTAACCATTGTGCCACCAGGGCTCTTTGCTACTGTAACTGGCTTACAAAAAAATGACATGACTTTCTGCTAGCAAGTAAGAAAGTCTGATTTTTGTGTGTATGTGCATAGGTCTTACATCAAGGAATTGAAGAATTATACCAAGTAATTTTTAAAAACATTATTTACTACTTTTTCTGATCTATGCATCAGTTTATCTGTGAAGATGACATTTTTGTTTTCTCCTTTATAATTTGGATACCTTTTTTTTCCCTCTGTGCTGCCTAAAACATTGCATGAAATATTGAACACGTATCAGAATCAGAGACATCCTTGCTTTGTTTCTGATTTTGAACAGAAAGGGCTCCACATTTCATCATCTAGTATGAACTTGAACTTGAGGTGGGGTTATCTGTGGATTCCTTTATCAGATTAGGGTGTTTCCTTCTATTCCTGAATTCCTACTTTTTAAAAAATCTATGACTAGTGCCAAATTTTGACCAATGAGTTTGTATCAATTGAGATGGACACTTGTATTTTATTTATTGCATTAATATGATTAATTTTTAATCAGGAAACACTCTTCCATACTTGAATAAGTCCAATTTAATCATCAGAACATACACACATAAACACACACAAAGGTGCAATGCATTTGCAAACCTGCATGTATATAACACACACATATGTATGTACATATATACATATGTGTCAGTTGTTCAAAAGAGTCATAGTGTTTTTCAATTGAGGGAAGGGAGAATCAAAGGTGAATTTATGTGCTCCTTTAAAAAATCACCTATATGAGACCAAACGGTCAATAACTACTTTAAAATAAGGGTGGGAATGTAAAGGGGGCAGGGAAACTAAATTAATGGAAACAGAACAACCAGAATGGAAATAATGAGAAAGTTCATGCATTGTGAAGAATGTAACCAAAGTCTCTGAGCAACTAGTGTAGAAATGGTTAAGTTGGAACCTAAATGCTGTGTAACTCTTCACCAAAAACACAATGAAATATGATTTAAAAAAAGCCAAATTTACACACACACACGCGCACACACACACACACATACACACTAATACATATTTAGTGTCAGAGCTCTCAATAAAAATGAATAATAAAATACACTATTCTGGTAAAAGCACATATCCATGGCTTATTTTTCACAAAAGCCTTCTCAGAAATGTAAATTATAAAGAATAAAGTGTTGTAAATGTGAGTTTTTCCTCCAGAGTTTGTTCAAGTTAAGATCTATTTTGAATTATCACTGAAAATCATAGTTACAGCAACTTGAATCTTATGAAAATTCTTTTTTTTAAGTTTTTTTTATTGTACTTTAGATGAAGGTTTACAGAACAAATAGTTTCTCATTAAACAGTTAGTACACATATTGTTTTATGGCATTGGTTAACAACCCTACGACATTTCAACATTCTCCCTTCTCGACCTTGAAGGGCCTTTGCTTTTTTTTTTTTTTTTTTGGTGAAAATATACATAGCCAAAGATACACCATTTCAAAAATTTCTACATCTACAATTCAGTGACATCAATTACATTCTTCCAGTTGTGCTGCTATTCTCACTATCTTTTCCAAATTATTCCTTCACCATTATCTTCAACTCACTGCCCCTAGGCTTCACATCAAACTCAAGAGAATTCTTGAGATTTCATGAATATCCTTAACCGTTAGCATAATGTAAATATACAGTAATTCAGTTGAGACTTAGAGTAAAACTGCATTATTAAATTACATGGCAAATAAACTTATCTCTTTTCATAATAAATACACATAAAGAACTAATAAACAATTCCTACAAAATACTTCTTTTAAAATCTGTTGAGTCTTACAAGACAAAATGTCAATGAAGCCATATCTCAAAATGGCCCTTATTTAAAATCTAATAAAATAATTAAAGAAATAAGAATATGGAATTGAAAACAATTGGGCAAAAAAGATTTGTAAGCTACATATCTGACAAAGGAACACAAACCAAACCCGTTGCCCTCAAGTCGATTCTGACTCGTAGAGACCCTGTAGGGCAGAGTAGAACTGCCCCATATGGTTTCCAAGGAGTGGCTGGTAGATTTGAACTGTTGACCTTTTGACCACCAGCCGAGATCTTAACCACTGCACCACCAGGGCTCCTCAAAGGACTAGTAGTTGAATTTTATTCAACAGTAAAAGTGCACCACCCAATTCAATTCAATTGGGAAATGGACAAAAGACATGAACATTTCATCAAATAGGCTGTGCAGATGGCAAACACCTGGAAAGCCGTTCAACATCATCAGCTATTAGGAAAATGCAGAGGAAAATCACCCCGAGACAGCACTGCACCCTTATCCAAAAGGTTAAAATAAAATAAAAAAAAAAATAATGAGAACACCAGTGCTGGCAAGGATGTAGAAACACTGCATCACCCATACATTTCTTACGGGAATGCAGAACGTTATAGCCACTCTGGAAAACAGTTGGCAATATTGTCATCAATAAACAAGCAGCTGCCGTGAAACCAAACACTTCTGGACATTCATCCCAGAGGAATAGAAATTTGTGTTTACACAAAGACTTGTACACAAAAATTCATAACAATTTTTTTAGATAATATTTTTGTTGTTGTTGTGGAAAATATATACAGCAGACGATATACCAGTTCAACAATTTCTACATGCACAGTTCAGCGATGTTAATGATGTTCCTATCTAGGCTTTTGAGTTGCTATTGTCAATTTGATTCCATACAGATAGTTCCTAAAAAAGCACAGTGCTCAAGGCAGACGTTCTTTACTAATTAAGCTAAACTATTGTTTGGTTTAAAGAAGACTTCAGGGGATATTCCTAATAGCTTTTTATCGGTGTCTCTAATAGCCCCACACTGGAAATCGTCACAATGTCCTTTAGCAGGTAAATGGTTAAACAGAGTATAATACATACAGATCATGAAATACCACTCCATGAAGCAATACAAAGAACAAACTGTTGATGCATGTAACAACTTGTGTTAATAGCCAGGAAATTGTGCTCCGCGAATAAAGCCCATCCCAAACATTTGCATACTGCACGATGCCATTTAAATAACATTCTTGAAAAGTATGAAAATGGAGAGATCACAGGTTGCCATGGGTAAAAGAGGGGGTCAGGGCATAAGGAAGATTAGGGTGTGTATAAAAGGGCAACATGAGGGACCCTAGTTATGATGGAGATGCTCTGTGTCTTAATTGCATCACTGTTGATAGCCTGCTAATGATATTATCACACTACGGATTTTCTAGATGGCATCGTTGGGGGAAGCTTAGTAATGGATATGTAGAATCTCTTTCTCTATTTCTAATAACCACATGTTTTGAATCTACAATTATCTCAGAATAAAAATGTAACTAAGGTCAAACAAGCAAAAGAAAAAATACGGAAAAACAAACAGCTACTTGCCATCCTCAGAGAAAAGAAAACAAACAAAAAAAAACCATTGTCTTTGAAGAGTCAATTCTGACTCATAGCCACCCTGTAGGGCAGAGTAGAACTGCCCCACAGAGTTTCCAAGGAGTGGCTGGTGGATTTGAACTGCTGACGTATTGGTTAGTGGTTGAGCTCTTAACCACTGTGCCAGCAGGGCTCCAGAGGAAAGAAAGAACCCTCTAAATAACTGTCTTCAGAGGCGGACAGCTGGGGAAGATGGGAAAACTGTTTCATAAAGGCACAAACATTGCCGTCTTTCTACAATCTTTGCTGTGAACAAGGAGCAGAGTGAACTAGACTCTTCAAAAAAAAAAAATCAAGACTGCCCTCCAATCTGGTAACAGTGAATTAATACCTCAGGGAAAATTAGATGAATTTTCCTTTAGTGGAAAAGTCTATATAAAGAAATTATTAGTGTTTTTAAAAAACTTCTATTTATTTTGTTGTTGTTGAAAATACACACAGCAAAACTCACACCGATTCAACAGTTTCTGCATGTAAAATTCAGTGACATTGATGACATTCTTTGAGTTGTGCAAGCAATCTCATCCTCCTGTTCTGAGTTGTTCCTCCTCCATTACATAAGCTCACTGCCCCCTAAGCCTCATATATAACCTTTAAAATTGCCATTACCAATTTGATCACATACAGATACTATTTAAAATAGCGTAATGCTCAAGGCTGACCTTCTTTTACTAGTTAAGCTCAACTATTGTTTGGTTTTAAGAAGACCCAGAGGATATTTTGATTTAAACTTTAAAGATTATCTCAGGGCAATAGTTTCAAAGGTTCATCCAGCCTCCATGGCTCCAGAAAGCCTGAAGTCCATGACAATTTGAAATTCTGTTCTACATTTTCCCCCTTTTGATTAGGATTCCTCTGTAGAATCCTTGATCAAATGTTCCGTCATGGTAGCCGGGCACCATCCAGTTTTTCTTCTGGTCTCATGGCAAAGGAAGCAGTTGTTCATAGAGGAAATTTGCCACATATTTCATTTCCACCTCCTATTCCTGACTCTCCCTCTTCCTCTGTCTCCAGGTGAACTAGGAGGCAGAAAAGAAGCAATCAACTCATCTTTAAACCAAATAAATGGGATGTCCCATGATGCCATGACCCTAAACCTCCAAACCTCTTAAATAATTTCTACATTAGACTATTTCTTCTTTCTCCCTTAATCAATAATCATACTGAATGTCATTGGACATATTACTTATGATTGAGGACTGGGGATTGTTCCAATATCCTTGATGATCATTTTTCATTTACACTGGAGATGGGGCTGTCTTAGACGGTAAAGGAACCATTTCCATTCTGTTTTCCAAAATAAACCATGAAACAGTCTACACTGAAACTGAGGTGTTAGTTTTAGCATGGTTATATTTACAATTCTGGTTTAGATGCAAGAATGTTGAGACTTCGGCTCACTTACTTTGGACACATCATCAGGAAAGACCAATCTCTGGAAAAAGAACATCACAGTTGGTGAAGTAGAAAGTCAGAAACAGTGAGGGAAATTCTCCATGAGATGGATTGACACAGAGGCTTCAACAACGGGCTCAAATATACCAATGATCATGAAGATGGCTCAGGACCGGGCAATGTTTTGTTCTGTTATACATGAGGTCACCATGAGTTGGAGCCAACTCTACAGCAACTAACAAGAACAACAATGAACATTTATGATACAGAAACGTATTTGAGAATTCTGAAGTTAATCTTATATCTCAACATAAATATGCATTACTATTTTCTGTTACTTTTCTTTACTGCCAGACAGCAAAAATTTTTGTGTTCTAAAAAATGGAGAGAAATTGAGCTGAATATGCATTTATTTCAACTCATTTCTTATATATACACTTTTTTGGGGGAAGGGATTATAAACCAATGAGCTGGAATCTACTTGATGGCACCCAACAACATGGTGGACGATAGAATTCCTAACGCTGGCTGTTTGTCTCTTTCACTAGAAAATCAAATGTTAGAGATGATATTCTGGTCAGTTGGAGATTTTTGGCATGTTTAACTTTTACACTATTACCTTTTGGCTTGCAGCCTAAGAAATCCTGTGGCGCAGTTCTACTCTGCCATACAAGGGTCACTATGAGTCAGAATCTAGTTGATGGCAATGGGTTTGGTTTTTGGTTTTGGTTCATCCATTTATATTTATATGTTTATCCAGCTACTAAAATCTACATCCCTGAGGGCAGTGATTCCATTTCTCAGCTATACTTTTCTCCTATCTAGCCCAGTTCTTACACATCATTGAATGCCAATAATTATTTGCTAAATAGATGACTGAGTAAATGAAATGCAAGAGTCCAAAAAAAAAAAAAAGAGGTTAGTTGCAATGATAAAGATAATAAAGAATGTCAATTAAAAAAATGGTGTGAATATGTTTTTTTAAATGCTGTTATTTTAAAAAGAAAGAAAGTAAGCAAAAGTGAACCCAAGGAACAGTGTGCAAGAATCTAGGTAAGAATTTATAATACGCATGCCACCTTTTCTCCTCGTCTCTTCCACGTGCGCACATCATATTTCTTTTTCCATCTTTCAAACCACTCCCCCCCCATATAAAAAATAGTCGCAGTTAAGGCTGCCTAACTCCCCTTAAAATGTTGCCATTTTATTTTATTTTTTTAACCTCAAAGCAGACATAAACTCCCACAGAAAAACGAATGTGTGAGACAAATTACGTTAGGTCCCTTATTAGCTTAATTTACTTTCAAAAGTTACCTCCTCTTTTTAATTTCTAACTAGATTAATTTTCCTCCACCGTGGACACTAGGCAAATGAAATGCTTTCCTGCGGGCTTGGCCTCGGGATTAATTCTGACTGGCTCCATCTCTCATTTCGAGGAGGAGGACAGGCGCCAGAATGGCCACTGACAGGTGGAGTCGATATCTAATTACCAGCAGGGTATTAGAAATGCACAGCTGAGACCCAACTCTGTGCACCACTTTTTAAAGAAATTCCAAGGATATATTCAACACCATCTTGAGCTTAATTTTATCATCCATTTGCATGTTACCATTTGTAAAGATTTCCCCCCCACACATATGTTACTGATTTTCCTATTGCTGTTGCTGTGTGTTGTCCAGTGGATTCCAGCACATCACGACCCTCTATGACAGAGTAGAACTGCCCCTTGGGCCTCCCAGGCTGTAATCTTTAAAGAAGTAGATCACCAGGCCTTTCTTCCGAAGAGCCACTGGGTGAGTTTGAACCACCAGCCTTTTGGTTAACCGTTGTACCACTAGGACACCTGAATAGTGTATATAACCCATTGCCATCAAGTGGATTCCAGACTTATAGCGACCCTACAGCATGGAGTAGAATTTCCCCATAAGGTTTCCAAGGAGCAGCTGGTGGATTTGAACTGCTGACCTTTTGGTTAGCAGCCGTACCTCTTAATCACTGCACCACCAGGGCTCCAAATAGTATTTAGAGGTCCTCCAATTACAATTGGAGCCCTGGTGGTGCAGCAGTTAAGAGCTGGACTGCTCACATCAAGGTCGGAGGTTCAAGCCCCCCAGGTGCTGCTGTCTGCCTCAGTAAAGTTTACAGCCTTGGAAACCCTAGGGGGCAGTTCTACCCTGTCCTATAGGATCGCTATGAGTCAGAATTGACTCCATGGCAATGGATCAATATATGTATAAGCTACATATTTGGAAAACATACGATCATTAACATTTAAAATATAACGTCAGTATCTTTGATGTTACAGCTGAAATGATTTTACACGAGAGGAAAGTTTACATGTTTCCCTTTTTCTATAATATAATGTGTTTTGCATAAATCTCATTTATCTAGGATACAGTATGTTTTCCATAAATCTATAGAACAGATTCAGTCAAAAATATCATGTCAATGGGATCTGTTCCCCAAGTTTCTAATGGAATATAAGTCAGCTATAAATTTGTCATAAAATCGGTTTGTCATTATACGGTATTTTGAGATTGAAGAAAGGAATACTACTGTCAGCTGTGAATGAGGAATTCCTCAAAAATGCAGGCATGATCATTTTACTCTTGGGAAAATAGAACTGTGGAAAAAAAAAAAAGAGTTACATGCTGATACGGAAAGTATTTTTTTTTTTTTTAAACAATAAAGGTGATCCTGTAGTATTCGGAAAGATGTGGTCGCAACGATATTTTGTTGTTGTTATCACTAAGATTTGCTCTGAGAATGCTGTTGTGTTGTTAGGTGCCCTCAAGTCGGTTCTAACTCCTAGCGACCCTACGTACAGCAGAATGAAACACTGCCTGGTCCTGCGCCGTCCTCACAATCGTTGTTATGCTTGAGCCCATTGTTGCAGCCACTGTGTCAGTCCATCTCGTTGAGGGTTTTCCTCTTTTTTGATGACCCTCTCCTTTACCAAGCATGATGTCCTTCTCCAGGGACTGGTCCCTCCTGATAACATGTCCAAAGTATGTGAGACGTAGTCTTGCCATCTTTGCTTTCAAGGAGCACTTTGGTTGTACTAAGAATATGGTACGATAATTGTTAGACTTTGTGTTGGTTTTCTCTTGCGGCATAACAAATAGCCACAAACTCAACAGCTTGAAACAACACCTATATATTAGCTCTAAGTCCTGTAGGTCAGAAGATGTCTGGGCTCAGTGTGGCTGTGTTCTCTGCTCAGGGTATCCCAAGGAGAAATTAAGGTGCCAGTCAGGCTACTTTCTCATCTGGAGCTCGGAGTCCTCTTCCAGACTCAAGTATTTGTGGCAAAACTCAGTTCTTTGTGTCTGTAGGACTGAGTCACCTGTTTCCTTGATAATTATCACCAGGGGGCGCTGAAAGCTCTTAGGGATTACCTGTGTTCCTTGACATATGGCCCTGCCCACCTTCAGAGCCAGTAATGTGGCATCTCCCTTATGTCAAATCCTCCTTATGCTTTGAACATTTTATTTGGAAGGTCTTTCCTGATTAGATGAGGTCTACCAAAGATAGCCTGTCATTCTTAAAGTCAACTGTGCCATATAACATAACCTAGTCAAATAGGTAAAGCTTATATCATATCTTCTAGTCTTCCTCATTCTCAAGGAGGGGCAGGGTGGTTATACAAAGGTGTGGGTCATTAAGATTCATCCATGTGATTTCTGTAACCTGAAACTTCCAGGCTGTTCGGCGCGGCTAGGAAGACACACAGAGCAGATGAAAGCAAAAGAAGCTTTACTTAGCTGGCCAAGTGAAGGAGCACACAGGGACTTGGGTTGTCAAGGTGTCTCCCAGAACAATAGCCCAAGGGGTTTACATGGGTGAAGTAAATCAGGTCTGGGGTCTCCAGGAACACCCCAAGGTGGGGCCAGCTTGCTGACTGGTTTGTCCCGAAGAGGCGTTCTTGAGGCAGTCCGGTCTTCTATGCTTGTTCAGTCTGAAAGAAGAGCCACAAAGATGGCATTTTGCCCATGTCCCGGGCATAGATGGGGGTGTGTTTTTCGGCCTCTAATGTCAATCAGTTGCCTGAAGGACAAGGGCTTTAGTACTGTGCAGTTCAGTCAGACCTGAAGTGGTCCAAGACCGGTTTTGGCTGGACTGAAGACCCCAGTCTCTTGTTTTCTTTAACAGAGTCGAAACCGGGAGTATACCTAAATAAGGAGATACTCTAAAGGCAGAGGTCAGTTCCTATATCACCTCATAAGGGAATAGCTCGTTAGCTCTCTGTATTACTGAAGATGGCAGGCATGGCCCCTTGTTTACTCAGCATGGCTGGTGTACTGCCAGTCTCATTTCCTCTAACTACAATGATTTGGGAATCCTAAAATGCAATTAAAGTATCCGAGTTACAGTTTGCAATAATTACCTGGTTCAGACATTTTTAGAGCATGTGAACTCAATGGTGGATCCGTCATATCTGACAGAAAGGGGAGGGTATCCTGTTTGTATGTAACTATAGCTCAGCCGCTCTCTTGCTGGATAGTATTTCATTATCATTTCTATATTGTTATAAGGAATGGAGGAGTCCCTGGGTGGCGCAAATGGTTATATGCTCAACTACTAGCCCAAAGGTTGGTGGTTTGAACCCATCCATAGGTGCCTCAGAAGACAGGTTTGGCGATCTACTTACAAAAAGTCATAGCCTTGACAACCTCATGGAGATCAGTTCTACTCTCCACACATGGGGCTGCCATGAGTTGGAATTGACTCAACGCCAATTAACAACTACAACATGATGAATTTAACAAGAGTTAAGTTCTACTGTATTGCAGCCAAAGTACAATGCTCCTTTAGGGTTGTGGGTAGCACTATTTTTACTGAATATTTAAATCTCTACATGCCATCTGCCTCACCCTATTAAACCCATTGCTGTTGAGTTTCAAGGATTCACAGGAGGGTGAATCCAAAGGCAGAGACAATAGACCGTACAATAAAACCACTGTAACATGTTTTAAATTCCTTGAAGTTTTAAAATACTGTGGTAATCCCAAGCAACACTGCATTAACAGGATAAAACAAGTTCTTAAAGACAATTATCCATGATATGTGAGTCTTCATTTCACATTTGGTTAGTGTGGAGAAAATAATGTGCACGGTAATGCATTTTGTTCCTTCGAAAGCGACAAGAATTCATCCACAACATCTTCCTTGGACTTAACGCTCGGCTGCTAACCAAAAGGTCGGCAGTTGGAATCCACCAGCTGCTCCTTGGAAGCCCTTTGGGGCAGCTCTACTCTGCCCTATTGTGTTGCTATGAGTCGGAATGGCTTCGAAGGCAAAGGTTTTATTTTCTTACCGACAGAACTCAGTTGTGTATGAACGGTAGATTGGAAACATATATTGAGGTTTGTTGACACAATCAGCTGCTATTCTGAAGTGTGGATAGTCTAGTTTGCACACAACCAAACAGACGCACCACCTGAACACAACACTGAACAAAGCCCGAGAAAAAGGAACTCATGCGTGATACTCATCCAGCTCTATGAAGTTCAAAAGAGCAATCGATGGTCACTGAAATCTGGATAAAGGTGGCCTCTGTGAAGTATAGGAGTGGAAGTGATGGGGTCTTGGTGATGCATCTCTTCTTCTGTTGGGTGGTGGGTGAATAAACTTCATGAAAATTCACTGGTCCACACTCATGCTACATGCACTTTTGTTGTATGAAATTTCAGTGAAGAATTGCCCAGATTAAAACACCATGGGGCAGGTCTATGTGCATTGAGAATAATGCATCTCAACATTCTATTACTAAACAAAAGGCAAGTTTTAGACAGCTAGATATATACTTATATCTGTATATTTTATCTACCTCTACTGCGACCTGTGTATCTACCTCATCAACTTGTATGTAAGAACTAAACCAAACCCATGCCATCAAGTCGACTCCAACTCATAGCGACCCTGTAGGACAGAGTCGAACTGCCCCATAGGGTTTCCAAGGCTGTAATCTTTACAGGAAGAGACGGATTGACAAGTAAGCAGAAAGAAAGTCAAATTCTAATTTAGAAAAATCCCACTGAAACTTTCCTAGAAAATTGGGTGTATTTTGGTGCAATAGGTATATAGTTTTTGAGCCTCTGATATATTAATACAGTTTAAGTCACGAGAATAAAAGATGTAGGAGAGAAGGAAAAAGAAGGTAGAGAATATAAGGAAAGTAATCTAGGTAAGCCAAAACTATACATCTGCAATAATAATAGTGGGAGAAAAAGAGAACATTTGAGGGTTTTAGGATTTAAAATTAGACCCATTTATGGGAGCAGATGGTATCAGTTTTGGGAGTGGAATGAGAATGTGTGCTCATATTATAAAAGACATCTAAGACTAGTCTAAGTAAAACAAAATTTCTAAAGAATACGGCAATAAACAAGCGGTGGTTGATAGCAGGGATCTTACAAGGATTACATGTTGCCTGGTGATCTGCTTCCAAAAGGTCACAGCCTTGAAAGTCGTATGGAGTGGTTCTATTCTGCACACATGGGGTTGCCATGATGTGAAATTGACTGGACAGCAACTAACAACAGCAATAAAAATAGTAGAGAAGGTTCCTGGGTGGGGCAAATTGTTTTTGCTACAGTACTAACCTAAAGGTTGGCAGTTTGAGCCCACCCAGTGGCACCATGAATGAAAGTCCTGGTGATTTGCTTCTGCAAAGATTACAGCCAAGAAAACCTTATGGATTAGTTCTACTCCGTAACACTTGGGGTCGCCGTGAGTTGGAGGCTGACTCAGCACCAGCTAACAACAGCAACAAAGTAGTAGGAGAGATATGGTTTGCAAATGTCCCGGCATCACCCAGAGGTGTCTTGGAAGAAAGCCCTGGCAATCTGCTTCCAAAGGTCACAGCCATGAAAATCCTATGCAGGTTTGTTCTACCCTGCAATTCCTGGGGTCTCCTTGAGTTGGAATTGATACAATGGCAATTGTTTTTTTTTTGTTATTGTTGTTCTTTTTAGTACCCATGATAGAGTACATGATAGAGGCATAATCCATGAACTTTATTGGAGATTTACAAAACCAGTAAGTTAAATCACCCCAAATGCTTTATTCTGGCCATACTGAAGTGGACAATAAGGTGCCTTGGTGGTGCAGTGCTTAAGCACTCGGCTGCTAACCAAAAGGTCGGCGGTTAGAACCCACCAGCCCCTCTGCAGGAGAAAGATGTGGCAGTCTGCTTCCTTAAAGATTTACAGCCTTGAAAACCCTATGGGGCAGTTCTACTCTGTCCTACAGGGTCACTAGGAGTCAGAATCAACTTGAAGGGAGCAGGTTTAGTTTTTTGGGGGTGAAGTGGAAAACGCCAGTGAATTACTCCTTAATCCTTTGAAATGGGTAATACCTGCTGAATGAGTTATTCACATAACTAATAAAGATAAAAGATCTTTTTAGAATATTAAAACTTTTAACTTCATAGCTACATGTTTTATTGATTTCTTAATTCCATAATACAAATATGAAGGAAGATTAGAGTGTAGCTCATTATTATTAGTAGCAAAATAAAATTTTATAAATGATATGCCACACATGAGCTCACCATGAGTCAGAATTGACTGGATCTTATAAACTAAAATTCACTTACACATTAATTCCTTCCTCCCATGTTTAGAATAGTGATATCGTAATTTTTGCTTTAGCTGGTTTTCCTAGTGGAGGAACCCCATTTCTTCCTCTCAGTCCTGCTATTGAGAAAACATTGTTTCATTTGGCTCTGGGCTTGCCTTTATGCACGGGCAACAAGGCAAGAAAGACAATTAATGAAAGAAAGACAGTGATGGTAGGTCCAGTAGTTTTAAGAGAACATGGCTTTCATTGATAAGTGCTCTGTTGAATACCATCTGTTATGGGTTGAAACGTGTCCCTCCAAAAGATAGACTGAAATCCTAACCCTCCTACCTATGAATGCAACCTTGTTTGGAAACCGGGTCTTTGAAGATACACTGTAATTAGTTAACACGAGGTCATGCTAGAATAGAGTGCATCCTAATCCAGTATAAGCACTGTCCTTATAAAATAGGAGAAGAGAAGCAAATACAGGCACCAAAAGAAGACAGCTGCGTGAACATGGAGGCAGAGTTTGGGGTGAGGCGTCTACAAGCCATGGAATGCCAAGGATTGCCAAGAATCACCAGAAGCTAGGAACAGACAAGGAAGAACCTTTCCGTAGAGCATTCAGAAAGAGCATGGCTCTGCTGTTATGGGTTCAATTGTGTCCCCAAAAATATGTGCTGTAAATCCTAACCCCTCTACCTGTGTGTGGTTATAATCCCATTTGGAAATAGGTTTTCTCTGTTATGTGAATGAGGCAGTATTAATGTAGGGTGTGTCTTAAGTCAATCTCTTTTGAGAGATAAAAGAGCAAGATTAAGCAAGCAGAGATAGGGAAAGATGGATGCCATGCCACACGAAGATCACCAAGGAGCCAAACAAGAAGGACCTTGACAGAGAGAGAGCCTTCCCCTAGAGCCGGCACCCTGAATTCAGATTTCTACACTCATGAACTATAAGAAAATAAATTTGTTTGTTAAAGGCACCACCTGTGGTATTTCTGTTGTAATGGCACCAGACAACTAAGTCACCTGCCAACACCCTGAATTCAGACTTCTGGCCTCCAGAACTGTGAGATAATAAATTTCTGTTGTTTAGAGACCCCCAGTTTGTGGTACTTTGTGATGTCAGACCTGGGAAATTAAGATACTGTTATGGATTGAATCGTGTCCCCGAAAAATGTGTGTCAACTTGGTTGCGCCATGATTTTCAGTATTGTGTGATGATCCACCATTTTGTCATCTGGTATGATTTTCTTATGTGTTGTAAATCCTAACTCTATGATGTTAATGAGGCAAGACTCAAACTACAGGATTAGGTTGAATCTTGAGTCAATCTCTTTTGAGATATAAAAGAGAGAAGCGAACAGAGAGCAGAGGGGTACCTCATACCACTAAACAAGAAGAGCCAGGAGCAGAGCACATCCTTTGGACCCAGGGTCCCTGCACGGAGAAGCTCCTAGACCAGGGGAAGATTGACGACAAGGAGCTTCCCCCAGAGCCAACAGAGAGACAAAGTCTTCCCCTGGAGCTAACGCCCCAAATTCGGACTTTTGGCCTCCTAGATTGTGAGAGAGTAAATTTCTGTTTGTTACAGCCACCCACTTGTGGTATTTCTCTCATAGCAGTACTAGATGACTAAGACAGACAGTAACTCACAATATACTCTTTTGTGGACGATTCGAAAGGGATTGCCGTGACTAAATTATAGGTTCGTACTAGGCAGACTTTCGTCAGCTTTTCTAAAGCAGGTGATGAAGTCTCATAATTAATACTCCCTACCCTGGTGGCATAGTGGTTAAGAGCTATGGCTGCTAACCAAAAGGTTGGCAGTTCAATCCACCAGGCTCTCCTTAGAAACTTTTATGGGGTAGTTCTACTCTGTCTTATAGGGTCACTGTGAGTTGGAATCAACTGGACACCAGTGGGTTTGGTTTTTGGTTTTTACCCATTTAAAAAAGTCCCTTGGTGCTGCAGAAGTTTAAGCCATAGACTACTAACTGAAAGGGTGGTGATTTGATCCCACCCAGAGGTACCTTGAAAGACAGGCCTGGCAATTTGCTTCCAAAAAGCCACAGCCTTGAAAACCCTATGGAGCACAGTTTTACTCTGTACACGTGGGGTCGCCATGAGTCCGAATGGATAGCAGCTAGCAACAATAACAATAACAACAACCCATTTAAGAAGTCCCTGGGTGGTGCAAATGGTTTGCTTGCGACAGCTAACTTAAAGGTTGGCGATTCGAACCCACCCAGTGGTGCCACGGAAGAAAGGCCTGGTGATCTGCTTCTCTAAAGGTTACAGCCTAGAAAACCCTATCGAGCAACTCTATTCTGTAACATAAGGGATTGTCATGAGTCAGAATCTACTCCTCAGCAGAGGATTTGCTTTTGGTTTTTACCCCTGTAAGTATTAATCTGCTGCAAAAGACCTATTTCAAGCGTTAGAAAGCAAAGATATCACTTTGAGGACTAAGGACTAAGGTGTCCCTGACCAAAGCCATGGTATTCTCAATTACCTCATGTCATGGATTGCACTGTGTCCCCCCAAAATATCTGTCAACTTGGCTGGGTCATGATTCCCAGTATCGCATGATTGTGTACCATTTTATCATCTGATGTGATTTCCTTATGTGTTATAAATTCAGTCACTATAATCTAATAAGATGGATTAGCGGCAGTTATACTGATGAGGTATACAAGATTGGATAGTGTCTTAAGCCAATCTCTTTTGAGATATAAAATAGAGAAGTGAGCAGAGGCACATGGGAATCTCATACCACCAAGAAACCAGTGCCAGGAGAAGAGTGTGTCCTTTGGACCTGAGGTTCCTGTGCAGAGAAGTTCCCAGACCAAGGGAAGACTGATGCATCACAAGGATCCCCTGGAGCTGATGACCTGAATTTGGACTTGTAGCAGCAGAAGTACAAACAAGTCTGTCTTGGAAGAAGTACGGCCAGAATGCTCCTTAGAAGTGAGGATGGCGAGACTTCATCTCCCGTGTTTTGGACATGTTATCATGAGGGACCAGTCCCTGGAGAAGGACATCACGCTTGCCAAAGTAGAGGGTCAACGAAAAAGGAAGACCCTCAACGAGATGGATTGACAAAGTGGCTGCAACAATGGGCTGAAGCATAACGATTGTGAGGACGGTGCAGAACCAGGCAGTGTTTCGTTGTCTTGTACATAGAGTCACTATGAGTTGGAACCCACTCGATGGCATATAACTATAACAAAAAGTATTAATTAGATATAATTGGTCTATAAACACGAATTTTCTTCTGCAGAAGCGGAAGAGGAACAACCATTGTTGGATTATATGTTCTCTTCTTGAAAATGTTGTTGATCAAAATGGAGGCACAGAATAGTTTCCTTTGGTTGGCACATATTTTGTCTACAGTGAGCTTACCCAGGCTGTCTGCTGGGAAAGTTTCTATGACAGACTGCTCTGGGCTTGTTTTCCCCTTGCAGTATGGTATAGCAATCTGTTGGGTACTGGGACTCCAGGGAGACCCATGCCAAAAACCAAGCAGGTTTGTAACAGCTGAACTCACCAGGTGAAAGCAACTAGAGATTTCAGTTTTTGAAATGATGCTTGATTATTCTGAAGAAAGAATTATTCCACTAAGTGTCCTTTGTGGCATTTATTTTGTAACGTCCATCTTTGCAGCTGAGTTTTTAAGTAAAGCCTCTTTGCAGAAAACCCCATGGCAAATGATCTTTTTTTCAATTCGAAATAGTTATTTTCAATATCGAAGCAAACTGATTAGTTGGCTGAGCTGCAAGAATTAAAGATAATCTTTGTTTCCGAGAGCCATACTTTCGCAGTTGCTAACTGTAGAGGGTCGCTACGAGTCGAAATCAGTTAGATGGCAAGTCTTTGGCTTTTGGTTCACAGTAAACCAAAAAAAAAAAAAAAAACCCAAAAACATTGCCCTAGAGTTGATGCCGACTCATAGTGACCCTATAGGACAGAGTAGAACTGCCCCATAGAGTTTGCAAGGAGCAGCCCCGGTGGATTCGAACTGCCAACCTTTTGGTTAGCAGCTGAATGCTTAACCACTGTGACACCAAAGCTTGGTTAACGGTATGTGGTTCAAATATAAAGGCAGACTCTTCTGAAGGGCAGGGGTCCTTGTTTGGAGGTGAGGCACATGACTGAGACTTAGAAACTGGATGAGTGGATTGGAGTGACACCATTTTGTCAAATGTGGCATCTTCAAGGGGAGCTTTTATATGTGTTTTCATGTGAGCATGATACAAAAACATTCTTCTGAAAATTACGCTATCAAGCCTTTTCAGATGGGAAAATACCATATCATCTATCTTGAATTGAACTGTGTCCCCCAAAAGATGTGCCCATGTCTGCAACCCCAGTTCCCGTGAATATGAACTCTTTTGGAAGTAGGGTCTCTTGAAGATGTTGTTCGTTAAATTGAGAGCATACTAGGGTAGGGTGGGTACTAATCCAATGTGACTTGTGTCGTTACAAGTAGAGAAGACAACAGAGAGACGCAGAGGGAAGACGGCCAAGTGAAGACGGAGACAGAGATTGGACTGATGCGGCCACAGACCAACGAACTAGCCGGAAGCTAGAAGAGACAAGGAAGTCTCTTCCCTGAGAGCCTTCAGAGAGAGAGCATGGTGCTCTTGCCATCTTGATTTCAGACTCCCAGCCTCCAGAACTGTGAGACAATCCATGTCTTTTGTTTTAAAGCTACACTGTTTGTGCTTCTTTGTTACAGCAGTTCTGGGAAACAAATGTCTCACCCAGTTAGTACTGTCTCTCAAGAGATTTTATTTTTGCTGTGTGTGTGATACAGATTTTTGAATAAAATGAACATATTTATATCTATGAAATTTGAGTGGTTTTCTAAGTTTCAAATTCCCAATGAACTAGGCTGACTTATCCCCTTGGGTATTGTTACAGATTGAATTGTGTCCCCCCAAAAATGTGTCAACTTGGCTAGGCCATGATTCCCAGTATGGTGTGATTGTCCACCATTTTGTCCTCTCATGGGACTTTCCTATGTGTTGTAAAGCCGACCTCTATGATGTTAATGAGGCAGGATTAGAGGCAGTTACGTTAATGAGGCAGGACTCAATCTAAAAGATCAGGTAGTATCTTAAGTCAGCCTCTTCTGAGATATAAAAGAAGTGAGCAGAGAGGAGAGGAATCTCATGCCACCAAGAGAAAAGTCCTGGGAGCAGAGCGTGTCCTTTGGATCCGGCGTCCCTGTGCTGAGAAGCTCCTAGACCAGGGGAAGACTGATGACAAGGACCTTCCCCAGAGCCGACAGAGAGAGAAAGACTTCCCCTGGAGCTGGTCCCCTGAATTCTGACTTCTAGCCTCCTATCCTGTGAGAGAATAAATTTCTGTTTGTTAAAGCCATCCCCTTGTGGTATTTCTGTTATAGCAGCACTAGTTAACTAAGACAGATACCTTTGAATAATCTACAACATATTTTGTTTATCATTTCAAGAATAAAATGTAACCTGGGTTATTATTTTTATAGTTCTATAGACATGATCCACTGCAAACGAAAAAGTTGGAGATTCGAGTCCCCACAGAGGCATCTCAGAAGAAAGTCCTGGCAATCTGCTTCTGAAAAATAAGCCATTGAAAATCCTATGGAGCCCAGTTGTACTCTGACACAAGTGGGGCCGCCATGAGTCAGAGTTGGCTACAAGGCAACAGGTTTGTTTGTTTTTGGTGTACTTGCTCTTGTATTTATTTATTTGTTTTGTTATCGTTTGAAAAATATTTTGATTGCATTTTCTCTCCATGTCTAGTTGAATCAGCCCACTTTGGGGTTCCAAATGTGTTTCAATGAGCTACAAGCTGAGTCATCTTGCCATGCTAAATATTGAACTTGATCCAATTTGATTTTTACTTTAAAATCCATGTGATTTTCACATCCTTTTCATGAGGAGAATAGGTAATAAATCTTTAATTTTTTTTTTTTTTTGGATAGAAATTCCTATCCTTTGACCGTCTCAGTTTGCCTGTTGTCCTTCACCCCCATGTATACATATTGCTTCATTTTTTTTCCCAAAACAGGAACTCTATTATTCCCACCTTTCTCATTGACACTGAACATTTTGTACCTAAAAAAATATTTCTACCAAAAAGTACAGAAAATAATGTAGGAGTCATTCACATACCCGTTGACTAAATTTATTACATGTTCATAACCTCCTTCAGGTTATTATGCTTCAGATCTTTGTTTTTTAAATGAAAGCAAAACAAACAAGCCAAAAAAAGAAAAAGAAAAGAAAAAACCCAAAATACAGAGAGAAGAAGTCCTATCGTTCACCAGATATAATCACCATTCTGAGTCTGATGTATAGCTATCTCGTGGCTAATTTTATCCAGAATAAGCTGTGACAAAATAACGTTTGGGAATTTCTGAAACTTAAAGGCAATCGACAACATGTAGGCGGTGACCTTTTAAAGATGTACTACAGTTTTACATTTTGATACTAGCTTTTCCTTGTGTGAGGTGCCTATAAGTCAGAATTGACTCGATGGCAGTGGGTTTGGTTTTTGGTTTGGCTTCCTGGTTTACTATTCAAAATTGGTGACTAATTTTCATTCATTTCTCCTTAATGAGCACAATTGAAAAAGAAAATGTGTTACACTGTCTTATAAAGTACTACAACCATGTTTGAAAAAAGGTGGAAATCTTAGGTATATAATTAATTATTGATTATATTAATTCATTACAAATGTATAATTCTGGCTACAGTTTATAATTTTGAAAGAAGGGAAACTGAGATTTTGTTTCTTATTTTAGAAATATTTGCTGCTCCGGAGACTTAGAAATTAGATGAGTGGATTGGAGTCGAGCAATTTAGTAGTAATGTAGTGTGTTTGGTTAGGGTCTAAGTTTATTTATAGTTATATTTATTTGAAGTTTTAATGAAAATTCATGGGCAAGCAAATTAACTATATCCTTAGAGGAGTTTAGCTGCCTGTCTGCCTGTGGATGAAGGTTTAAATAAAATAATCAACTCTATGCTTATGGTTATATAAGTTCAAATTTCAAGGACCTCCAAATGTTATATATGCATACATAGCTCCATCTGTAACACAGTCAAAATCAATTTTGGGATGATGGGTCAGTAAAATATAATGAGGTAGCAAAGATGAAATGAAAAATGCGAAAGGGATTCTGAATTATTAATGGGAATGGTCTTATATTAGCTGGAGCTACTTAACTATAAATGGAAAGAAGTGAAGGGAATCTGATTAGCTGCTCCTTAATTAAATATTTACTTTGCTTAGTAATCTCATCTTGCTTTTACACAGTTGCAGAGTGGGTTTGTTGGAACGGAATTGATTAGCTGTTAAGATGCTCTCTGGTGCCAAACAGATGTAGCTGTGTGCTGAAAAGAGCCTGGGAAATGGAGAAATTATCTCCATACCGAGATTTCCCCATCCAGAATTCTCATTCTTCACTATCGCATTGAACATTGGCAGCGGCTCTCGTCAATCATTGGCCCTGGGTTCAACACTGGGAATGCAGAGGTAGACCAGATGCATTTGCCATCCTGGAAAAACCCCAAGTCTACAAGGAAAGGCGTTTTTATAAATGAATGTTTCCAAAGCATCATATAAAACGCTATGATCCAAGCAAGTAGAAACCTGTACGCTGATGTTCATTGCAGCACTGTTTACAACAGCTGAAGGGTAGAAACAACCAAAATGTCCATCCACAGATGAATGGTTAAACACTACAAGGTCCATGCAGCCAATGGAATACTACTCAGCCATAAAGAGTAGTGAAGTTTCGATGCGTCCCACGGTGTGGACGAACCTTGCAAACATCATACTGGGTGAAATAAGTTAGTTCCAAAAGGACAAAATATTGTATGATCCCACTTCATGGAAAAAGAAACAAAAAAAAGCAAATATAAAGAAACCAAAGATTATTAGCAGTTACTGGGGGTGAGAGAGAGGGAGAAAGAGCGAGTTTTTCTTAGAGGGCAGTGAGTTTATGTGACTAGGGGAGGAACAACTCAGAAAAGGAGGGTGAGAATGGTTGCACAACTGGAAGAATGGAATTCGTGTCACTGAATTATACACGTAGAAATTGTTGAATTGGTGAATGTTTGGCTGTGTATATTTTCACCTCAGTAAAATTTAAAAAAAAAATGCTATCATCCAATATGTAAAAGTTATAGTGGTAATAGAAATGAGGAGATTTGCTTGCGAATGGCCAAAATAGGTTTATTCAAAAATAATTAGGAGTTGGTGAAGCTGGTTAAGAGCTGGGCTGCTAACTAAAAGGTAGGTGGTTCGAACCCACCAGCTGCTCCATGGGAGAAAGATGTGGCAGTCAGCTTCCGTAAAGATGACGGCCTTGGAAACCCTGTGGGGCATTCCCATCTGTCCTATAGGGTTGCTAAGAGTTGGATGCAATTCAATGGCAATGAGTTTTTTATGACGAGAAGGAATCTGACAGGCAGAGTAAATGAAGCAAGAATAAATTATAGTGATTTATCCAGAATAGTTTTATGTCTCTACTTCACTATATGTAGCCACTAGATAGTTAGATCTCTTTAGTGAAGAATGAGTTTTGGTTTTGTCTTTAAAAAAAAAATGAGAATTTGAATAAAGTTTGAATCCTACACTAATATAAATAGGAATAGATTTAAGGTATCCACATACATGTATTTAATGTTTTAATATTTTGAGAAAAACTGTTGGGGTATTTGGCTGGAATTAGAGTGTTTTTCATGTTTTTCAAATTCACTATATAATTTATAGGGCGGTGGAGCAGTGGTTGAGAGCTATAGCTGCTAACCAAAAAGTTGGCAGTTCAAATCCACCAGCCGTTCCTTGGAAACCCTGTGGGACAGTTCTACTCTGTCCTATAGGGTTACTATGAGTCAGAATTGACTCGAGGAAAAGGGTTTGTTTTTTTGATACTTGACTCATAATAGTGATTGTGAAAATGGCGCAGGACGGGGCAGCGTTGCATTCTGTTATACGTAAGATCACCCTGATTTGGAGCTGACTCAACGGCATCTACCAACAACTTCTCTCTTCATCTGATGCCAGTTGTATGATATTTTAATCAGGAATGTTTTACTGTTTTTATTTTTAGAGATTAGGGAAACAATCTAGCAGATAAACTGACATGTCTTTATAAACCAATTCTTAGTAACTTTCCTTTGCATTTGAGTGAAAAGGGTTAATACAACATGCTGATGTGTTATCAGCTACAAAAAGAAACATCTGCTAAATCAAGTTCCTGTTTAAACTTGTAATATGACCCTTGAATACACGACAAGTTGGGGGTCCTTTCTTACCTATTTATCTCCTAGAACACAAGAAGAAGCCAGAGTGGACAATATGATCGCATTTTTGCATTTGTGTCTTATTTATGGATTAGGTTTACATATGCATACTTTCTATCTATGAACTAAGCTAAATAAGTAGTGATTTCAGATTAGACAAAAAATAAAGACCTCTAACGACAGTATCCACCACCCATCTGTCAGTTTGTCACACTATGGTGGCTTGTGTGTTGCTGTGATACTGGAAACTACGCCACTTGTATTTCAAATACCAGCACGGTCACCCATGGTGGGCAGGTTTCAGCTGGGCTTCCAGACTGAAGCAGACTAGGAAGAAAGGCCTGGTGATCTACTTCTGAAAATCAGCCAATGGAAACCCTATGGATCCCAACAGGACATTGTCCAATATACTGCAGGAAGATGAGCCCCCTAGGTTGGAAGGCACTCAAAATGCACAGTGGTCCCAGCAATGGACTCAAGCAGACCAGTGATTATGAAGACGATGCAGTGTTTTGTTCTGTTGTGCATGGGGTGGCGATGGGTCCCAGCCAACAAGTAACAATAACAGACGTGGCCCAGTGACTCAGGGACCTCCACCACCTGTCTGACAGTCTGTTGTACTACGGTGCCTTGCATGTTGCTGTGAAGCTAGAAGCTACGCCAATGGTATTTCCAACACTGGCAGAGTCACCTATAGTGAACAGGTTTCCATGCCATGACAACTAACAACAACAAAGTACAATTACTGTAATGTGTGGGAAGTGGAGGGGCAGAAGGTTGGGGTTAATAATGGAAATACGGCTATGTCAAGAGATAAGCAAGGTTTACATGGTGAAAGTTCCTTGTTATGCTGAAGATTGTATGTCAACTTGGCTGGGCCATGATTCTCAGTGGTTTGGCCGTTGTGATGTAGTTTGGCAGCTATGTAATGATGTAATCACCTCCATGACGACAGCTGATACAATGTGATCACCTCCATGATGGGATCTGCTGTGAGCAGCCAATCATTTGAAAGGGAGTTTCCTTGGGGGTGTGGCCTGCATTCAATATAGGCAGACTTTCTGGCAAGCCTCTCAGGCTTTTGCTTGCTCTGGATCCTGCAGCTGGCTCCTGTTCATCTGATCTCCGGTTCTTGGGACTTGAGCTAGCCGCTTACCTGCTGTCTTGCCTGCTGATCCTGGGATCCATCGGTCTTGGCAGCTTCTGAGAAAGAGCCCTGCTGCTTGACCTGCTGATCCTGGGATTTGCCAGCACCTGGGGCTACGTGAGTCAGGAGAAGCCTCCAGCCTGACGCACGGACTTGGGACTTTGCAGCCTTTACAACCGTGTGAGCCATTTGCTTGATATACATCTGTCTCTCTACATATTTATATGCTGCACTGGTTTTACTTCTCTAGAGAACTCAGCCTAAGATAGCTCTGTTCAGACTAAGAAGTGGTGTTTCTCTCTGAAAAATGCAAGGAGCTACTGATGAATTTTAAGGAGAGAAGTGACAGGTCAGATATATAATTTAGATGCATCTTAGGTTTTGCACAAACTGTTGCTCTGCGTGAAAGCAGGCCTTTCAATTTGTTAACCTAGAAAAATGCTGATCCATTTCAAAATTGTCACAGATCAAATGAGGCATGATATTCTGATATGGTTATCTTGAGGGCATTTATAATACACCTACTCTTTTTTTTTTAACTGAGTAATCTGCATAAAACACCTCTTTTGCCCTTATTTTATCCCTGACCTTTTTTATCTCACTCTTGTGGTTTTCATTAAAATCAATAAAATATCCATAATAACACTGGGTGTTTCATGGTGTACTTTATTTTTAATTGAGATACAATTCACATACCGTGAACTTCACCATTTTGAAGTGTGCATTTCAGTGGTATTTAGTGTATTCATGATGTTGTACAACCAGTACTTCTACCTAGTTTTTTTGTTTAACTTTTTTTGTATTGTGCTTTAAGTGAAAGTTTACAATTCAAGTTACCCTCTCATGCAAACATTTATACATACATTGTTATGTGACCCTAATTGCTCTCCTTATACTGTGACAGCACACTCCTCCTTTCCACGTCTGGTTTCCCGTGTCCATTCAGCCAGCTCCTGACCCTCTCTGCCTTCTCATCTCATCTCCAGACCGGAGCTGCCCATTTAGTCTCATGTATCTACTTGAGCTAAGAAGCACACTCTTCATGAGTATCACTTTATGTCCCATAGTCCAGTC
The DNA here is from genome assembly GCF_000243295.1 of Trichechus manatus latirostris. NCBI lineage: Eukaryota > Metazoa > Chordata > Mammalia > Sirenia > Trichechidae > Trichechus > Trichechus manatus. Next base: position 4,146,811 of record NW_004444070.1, on the reverse strand, counting down.
TAATCTTTATCTGAAGAGTTGGCCTTGGGAATGGTTTTAGTTCTGGGTTGACAGAGTCCAGGGGCCATGCTTTCTGGGGTTCCTCCAGTCTCAGTCAGACCCTTAAGTCTGGTCTTTTTACTAGAATTTGAGTTCTGCACTCCACCTTTCTCCTGCTCCATCAGGGACTCTCCGTTGTGTTCCCTGTCAGGGCGATCATTGATGGTAGCCGGGCACCATCTAGTTCTTCTGATCTCAGACTGATCGAGTCTCTGGTTTACGTGGATCTTCTGTCTCTTGGGCTAATATTTCTTTGTGTCTTTTGTGTTCTTCATTCTCTTTTGCTCCAGGTGGGATGGGACCAATTGATGCATCTTAGATGGCTGCTCTCAAGCTTTTAAGATCCCAGACGCCACTCACCAAAGTGGGATGCAGAACATTTTCTTAATAAACTTTGTTGTGCCAGTTCACCTAGATGTCCCCCAAAACCATGGTCCCCATGCCCCAGCCCCAGCTACTCTGTCTGAACCTACTTCTGTAGCCAGGCATTGGTAGTTTAGTGGTAAAAGTCTCGCCTTCCATGCAGAAGACTTTACAGCAACTGGTTCTTTTTTTTAGAAAAACATATTATATATGTCATGGAGCCCTGGTGGCACCGTGGGTAAACGCTCGGCTGCTAGCCTGAAGGTTGGCGGTTCGAACCCAGCCTCCAGCTATGAGGGAGAAAGGCCTGGTGATCTGCTCCTGTAAAGATTACAGCCTAGAAAACCCTATGGGGCAGTACTATTTGGTCACATAGGGTAGCTATATGACTCAAAATAGACTCGATGGCACTCAATAATAATAATGACACATATGTTATATACAATTTTATATTTATGAATACTTCATACATATTTAGTGCTGTCCATATGTATTTTGTCACGTACATTAGGATAGCTACCGCCTTCACTTATTGATTTATTTATTCAGCCTCTCCATTTTCAGGGACATGGCCTGAGAATCCACTGACTCCCGCTCCATCTTCACTCACGTTCTCTGTGCTTTGAGAAGAGCTTGCTTTAGGGACCTTGAAGCTGCACATAACCCACTGTTGGTCCAATGGATGTATGTATGGTAAGACCTGCAAAAACCAGAACCCGTGTTAGGTGGGAAACCTGTCAGAGAAGGAAAACTCAAATATTTTGCACTAATAATCAGCGATAAAAAAGTGTTAAGATTGCACCTGTTAAAGGCAGAAGAAACCTTGAGAGACCTGGAAAAACAGGGCAGTCCTGTCTGATTCCGGCTGTCAGAGGCTTCTCTGTACCACATCCTGTACCATCAGTACCACAAGGTTAAGTAGGATGCAGATCAAAGTTGATCCAAGAGAGTAAGTCACAAGATTTCTGCTGGGACACTTGAGAAATATATTGCTATGGACTGAATTGTGTCCCTCCCTCCCCAAACATGTGTTGGAATCCTAACCCTTATACCTATAATGCAGTCCCATTTAGGAATAGAGTTTTCTTTGTTATGTGAATGAGTTCATGTCCCTGTAGAGTGTGTCATAAACCAATCACTTTTGAGATATGAAAGAGCAGGCCAGGCACAGAGGCAAGCACAAATGGGGTAAAGATAGATGTCACATGGACATTGCCAAGGAATCAAGGAATTTCAGAGCTACAGAAGTTGAAAGAGGCAAGGATCTTCCGCCAGAGCCGACAGAGAGAGAGCTTTCTTCTATAACTGGTGCTTCAGACTTCCAGCCTTCAAAACTGTGAAAAAATAAATGTCTGTTAAAGACACCTACTTGTGGTACTTCTGTTGCAGCATCACTAGGTAACTAAGACAGGTACGACACTCCTTCACTGCCACCACCAACATTAAAAGAAGAAAACCAAACCCATTGCCATTGAGTTGATGCCGACTCATAGCGACCCTATAGGACAGAGAAGAACTGCCCCACAGGGTTTCCAAGGAGCGGCTGGTGGACTCAAACTGCTGACCTTTTGGTTAGCAGCCATAGCTCTTAACCACTGTGCCACCAGGGCTCCAACCACCAACATAGTACCATGTATCCATCTACATGGATGCTGATGTGATGCCTCCTGTAGACAAGTAATGCCATTGGAGATAGGCGTGGAGAGGTAAAGAAGACAAATAGGGATGCTGCCCTGATAAAGAAGACATCCCAAAAGGTGACAAATCCAATCAATAAGTGATAAGCCTAGAGGTAGTTATCATGATCACCAAAATCACCCCCAATGACTTCATCGTCACTGTTGCTGGGCGTTGTCAAGTCGATTCTTGACTCACAGCAACTCCACGTGACAGAGTAGACATGCCCCACAGGGTTTCCTAGGCTGTAATCTTTATGGAAGCAGATGGCTAGGTCTTTCTTCTGTGGAGGCTCTGGTTAGGTTTGAATTGCCAACTGTTTGGTTAGCAGGTGTCTTGGTCATCTAGTGCTGCTATAACAGAAATACCACAAATGGATGGCTTTAACAAAGAGAAATTTATTCTCTCACAGACTAGTAGGAGGTTAGAAGTTCGAATTCAGGGCATCAGCGCCAGGGGGAGGCTTCCTCTCTCTGTCAGCTCTGGAAGAAGATCATTCTCATCAACCATCCCCTGGACTAGGAGCGTCTCTGAGCAGGAACCCTGCGTGCCAAGGACGTGCTCTGCTCCTGGCTCTACTTTCTTGCTGGTATGAGATCCCCAACTCTCTGCTTGCTTCCCTTTCCTTTTATATTTTGTAGACAAAAAGTGGTACAGGCCCTACCTTACGGAAACTGCCTTTTCACTGAATCAGGGATGTGACCTTAGTAAGGGTGTTATAATCCCACCCAATCTTCTTTAACATAAAATTACAATCACAAAATGGAGGACAACCACACAATACTGGGAATCACGGTCTAACCAAGTTGAAACATATTTTGGGGGGACATAATTCAATCCATGACATCAGGCAAGCACTTAACCATTGTACAACTAGGGCTCTTTAATAACTTCATAATAGCTTATGTCTACAGGATGATGGGGATGGTGATAGTAATGATGATGATGATGATGATGATGGTGATGCTTCTTTTCCAACTCCTGGTGGACAACTTACTTCCCTCCCCCTAAGGGAAGAAGCTTCCTGATCACAAACATGATAAAAATGAAAGCAGAGCCCAAATTAGAAAGATTATTGAATATTTTATTGGATAACCAGCACCATTCTTGGAATTTTCCACTGTGCCTGTCAATATTTTCATCTGTTTTTTTTTTTTTTTCCTTTGTTTTTTTATCCCCTCACTCTAGCTTGGGCTTAGTTTCTCAAACCTGCAAGAGAAAATGGCTTTGATTGATGTGAAATATTATCTTCAACTCATTTTCTTCACAGCAATGTGACGCTTAAGATCTTGAGATGGGATCAGTGTCACTCATCTGAAGCTCAAGGATACTTTAGACACTTTACCTGCTCAATATGGCTTACTCCATAATTGATGAAAGATTTCAATACCAGTAGGAGGAATTTTAAATACACCTGCTATTGGTATATTTAATAATTCATGCCACTACTGAAGTAAAAGAGGATTTGTGCTCCCTCTGGGATGCCACACTTACTTAGAACTGTCCCTCCCTGTAGTCATAAGAGAAAATAATTCAGAAAGGCATTCATTTCTGGATCACTTAACTCACATTTTGATAAACTGTGGGATGTCTCACATGGCAATGATGTAATGCAAGATCTCTGGTGCAGTTGAGTTTGTTCCCTGACAAAACAGTGCCCAAACACAGGTATACAATTTTTTTCTGTGAATAAAAACAGATGGGGGATAGTGTTCTTAATCTATACATGTGTGATCACACTGGGAAAGCTCATACAAACAAGTTAACGGGCATTTAATGAAAAGTTTGATAAGGCCATGACATTGAATTTAAATATCATATTGTAAACATTCTTCTCCAGATTTAAAAAAAAAAAAAATTAGGGAAAAATGTTAGCAGTTTGCCACAGTGACCTTTTTTTTCTTTTTTTTTTTTTAAGTCATTGATAGGGTAGCTCATGTGTTTTTTGTGGTCACTGAAATTACTGGGAGCAAACATTCCTTCTCTCCCACCTTCAACAAAACCTGCTTGGGAAGTGTAGACTTTCCCAATGCTCTACAGGGTTTTGAATGGTTGATTTTTTGGAAGCAGATTGCCAGGTCTTTCTTCCTGGGTAGACTCAAACCTCTAACCTTTTGGTTAGCAGTTGAGCACATTAATGGTTCAAACCACTCAAGGACTCCGAGCCACTTGCCATCAAGTCAGCTTCAACTCATGATGATCCCATGTGTGTTAGAGTAGAACTGTGCTCTACAGGGTTTTTGATGGCTAATTTTTTGGGAATAGATCACCAGGCCTTTCTTCCATGGTGCCTATGGATGGGTTTAACCCTCCAACCTTTTGGTTAGCAGCCCAGCACATTAACTGGGTACACCCCCTCCCCACCCACGGACTCCTTCACAAATATAACTTCTCAGGACCTTTCTTGCTTTCTTTCCCTGTTCCTTCTGCCCTCAACAGAACCCACCCCGCTCCATCTATTAGTGATGGCGAATGAAAGTTAAAATAGTCGGGTATTTACAGCTCCACAATGGCCAGGAAAAGCTACTTGTCATGTGATTTTGGACATATTTCTAGACATCAACACCTGTAACCAAACCTATTGTCAAAAAGTCAATGCCGACTCATAGCAAGCCTGTAGGACAGAGTAGAACAGCCCCATACGGTTTCCAAGGCTGTAATCTTTAAGGAAGCAGATCGCCAGGTCTTTTCTCCCATATAGTCGATGGGTGGGTTAGAACCGCTGACCTTTCAGTTACCAGCTGAGTGTTTAACCATTGCACCAACAGGGCTCCTTAGATATCAGTAAGGATCAGTTTCCCATTGCCATCGAGTTGATTCTAACTCATAGCGACTCTATAGGTCAGAGTAGAACTGCCCCATAGGTCTTCCAAGGAGCAGCTGGTGGATTCGAACTGCCAACCTTTTGGTTAGCAGCCTAACACTTAACCACTTGAGCCACCAGGACCCCAAGGATCAATTTACTTATCACTAAAATAACACAAGTGAGTAAAACAATCTCTATGACACGTTCCCAGCTTCAAACTGGGTTGCTTTCAGTTAAATTTAGGGATGCAATTGTGTTCAAAGAGAAAAACACGAGTCCAATATTTACTGATTATTTACTAATAAGTACATTTATATTTACAAGGAGCCCTGGTGTTGTAGTAGTTAAAGCTCTCAGCTGCTAACCAAAATGTTGGTGGTTCAAACTCACCAGCCGCTCCTCGGGAGAAAGATGTGGGAGTCTGCTCCAGTAAAGATTTACAGCCTTGGAAACCCTATGGGGCAGTTTGACTCTGTCCTATAGGGTCGCCATGGGTCCAAAATGACTAGACTGCAGTGGGTTTGCTTGGTTTATATTTACAACTAGTTGTCACCAATAACCCGCAAAAACTCGTTGCCGTCCAGTGGATTCCAACTCATAGCGATCCTAAAGGACAGAGTACAACTGCCCCATAGGGTTTCCAAGAAGTGCCTGGTGGATTCGAACTGCCGACCTGTTGGTTAGCAGCCTCGCTCTTAACCACTGCACCACCAGGGTTTCCATTGTCACCAACGGAGGTCATTATTGCTGAGAATAATATTCTAAAAATTGAATATTTCCCCAGAATCATCACCAAAGGGCTGTATTGATTGGAATCTTCAGTTGAGCTTCCAGAAAAAAAATTAATGAAAATGCTATGCAGCTGAATCTCAGGGTCAGGGTGCCCTGGATATGAAAAAAGTAGATGATGTGTGTTGTCTGTTTGAAAATACCCACTGATATTTTCTGTTAAAGCATTTGTCATATCCTGAGACACAGGGTGCCTTTGCATCTTAAGCAGACCAGCTCTGTTTATAAAGTAAGTGAGATGCAACAACTGTGACCTTGAATGAAGGGTTTCAGAAGCTAATTCAAAAAGGTACTCAAGAAATTTCCCAAACATGCCAAGTATGCCCTTCTGGATGGTGTGGGCTCCTGGGAGGGCTGGGTACTGACAGCCTCCCTAAGTTATTCAATTCTCGAAGGAAAGGCTGCTAATTAAAATGCTCATTCCACCAGAGATGGAGGTTCCATAGTTTCTGCTTAACCCTTTGGTGAACCAGTTATTTTCTGCTTTGAAGTTTTGTTGATACCATGTGTTTTCATTAATGGAAGCATGTTGAATCATTGAATGTCTGAATTTTTGGTAAGTAGTATGGATTTTTTTTTCTTGCCCCCTCCCACAAGCCTACCCTATGTGTTTAGTGGTACATATGAAGTGTCACTCATTATACCCAAAAGTCCCCACCAGGGTCTATTGGTACATATGTGTAACAAATAAAAATTTTCAAAATTTCTATTTTCCTACCGAAAATACAATACCCTGTAAAAATAGTAATTTACAGCACGCGATGGTTTCTTTGGTTTCAAACAGTCATAGAGGCCCCTGCCTTGCAGCAGCATGCACTGTCAGTGGTACAGCAGCTTCCCAAGAAACCCCAGAGGCTGAAAAAGTTCACGGTCCCTATATGTACCACTGGGCACGAAAAGGTTCAGAAGTAGTATCTGGTGAGACAGCAATGCTCGACCGTTCTGAGTTATTAAACAAGAAAAACTTTTCTGGAACACTGTGAAAGATGAAATGGAAAAGTTCCATCCACTGAGAAGTAATCTTCTTAGCCCTTTAATAAATCTGATTCAGAGTCAGGATGGATGCAGGAATTGCATGGAGTGTGTAGATCAAGCGGGAGGAGAAGCTGCAATCTTCCTTCACTTCTGGGTCTCCCAGAAGAACACCGCTTCCTCTTAGAACTGGGATAGACCCCAGTCATTCCTCTTTTGGATAGGCTTAGTTTAAATCAAAATGATATGACCACACAAAGGAATACATTTCTGATACATGCTGAGTGAAAGAAACCAGACAAAATAGCAGAGTATGATTGCATTTATACGAACTATCCAGAAGAGGCAATTCCATAGAGACGGGAAGTAGTTTCCTGGACTCAGTGTGAGGTGTGAATGGGGCGCAATTGCTAATAGGTACGGGATTTCCTTTTGGGAAGATGGAAGTGTTCTGGAACTGAAGACTGGTGATGGTTGTACAACACTGTGAAGGTACCGTTGTTGTTGTTAGCTGCCATCAAGTCGGCCCCCGACTCATGGTGGTTGATTTGAGATTGGCTGCTAACCCAAAGGTTACTGGTTTGAACCCACCCATGGGAGAAACTCCTGGTGATCTGCTTCGGTAAAGATAGCAGCCTGGAAAACCCTGTGGAGCTCAGTTCTGCTCTGTCACCCATGGGGGTCGCCATGAAAATACTAAACACCGCTTCATTGTAGACTTTGAAATGGTTACAGTGGTAAATTTTATGTTACGTTAAGTATGCCTTAATTTAAAAATGATACTGTTACATATGGGGAAAAGAGACAGAGGTCTACTGTACCAAAGGGTAAGTGTGGTTGGTAAGAATAAAAACGGGGCAATACTTAATTTAGAAAATGCAGATGTGTTCTCTGTGGGACGTAGATGTGAAAGAGCATCATGATTTTTAATGCTATCAGTATTCTGATCAGGTTCTAGTTTGTACTTTATCCCGAAGGTCTACCTTGTACCTGACTCCTGTAGATTGAAGAAACTATTTGCTCTTCTGTGTGGGATGCTCATTGGCCATTTCAAAGTAATATCTTTAAAAACCAAACCCTGAACTTTGCCTCTGAAACCTCCTCTTCCTAGTTGCACTCTTATCAACAAAAGGCAACTCCAGCCTTTCACTGTTGGAGGTAAAAAACCCAAGTATGGGTATTGACTCTTCTCTTTGACACCCAAGTGCAGCCCATCAACAATCCTGCCAAATTCACCTCCAAAAACATACCACTGTTCACCACTCCCACAATTCTCAACCTGGTCTGAGCTGATACTGTTGTCATCGGCACGGGTTATGAAGACAATCCCCTACCTGGTCACCCTGCCATGCCCTTCATGTTTGGTAAAGTAGAGTGTCAACCAAAATGAGGAAAACTCTCCATGAGATGGATTGACACAATAGCCACAATAATGGACTCAAACATACCAATGATCATGAAGATGGCACTGGACCAGGCAATGTTTCTTTCTGTTGTACATGGAGTCGCCATGAATCAGGGCTTACTCGGTGGCAACTAACAACAACCTAGGCAATGCCATATTAGACATCACAGTTCTCCCAGACATTTTATAGGTCGAAGTTTGGTCGACCTGAAGGCAGTCTCAATGATTGGATAATGCGACCAGTGAAAAAAGGCACTCGTTCAGTTCTACCTCCTAGAACCACGACTCTTTGGCCATTTATGTGGAAATCATCTCTGCATTCCTGTAGCTGATTTCCATTAGCAAGGAGATATTGTTGTGTGCTGTTGAGTCAATTCCCACTTATAGGGACCCTGTGTGACAGAGCAGAACTGCCCCGTAAGGTTTCGAGACTGTAATCTTTATGGGAACAGATCACTAGGTCTTTCTCTCATGGAATTGATGGGTAGGTTTGAACTGCCAACAGATCACCAAGTCTTTCTCCTCCAGAGCCACTGGGTGGGTTTGAACCTCCAATCTTTCAGTGAGCAGCCAAGTAATTAACCATTGTGGCAGTAGGTCTCCTGTTGTTGTTTGGTGCTGTCCAGTAGATTCCAACTCATAGCAACCCCATGTGTTATAGAGTAGAACTCCTTCATAGGGTTTTCAAGGCTGCAATCTTTATAGAAGAAGATCACCAGGTCTTTCTTCCACTGTGACACTAGGTGGGTTTGTACCACTAACATTTAGGTTAACAGCTGAGCGCTTAACTGTTGCGCCATCTGGGCTCCTTAAGAGGATAAACCAGGGGAATGTAAAGGATACATAGCTGCATACTTTGAGGCTGAAATTGCTCTCATTTCCTCTTTCCAGGTGATCCTCTCTTCTCCCACATCTCTGCTATGTCATTTTCCCCTGTTAACCTTTTACAGGAAAACCTTGCTACCATTTTGAGGCGTTTCTGCTTTCAGGGCCATTTTCTCGCAATTTACTTAAGATGGGTACCTACTGTGGTTAAGAATCTGCAGCTACCCTCACCCAAGTTGAATGCAGTCAGAACAACTGTTTCAGGAGCACATTGCATTTTTTCAGAAAGATCCATTTGGAAAAATTTATAAATCACAAGGTGCTTTTAAGGCCATGGAGAGCTACCCCTTCAGATAATAGCCTTCCTGAAATTGCATGAAAGAACATAGTATATTCATCTACTGGGTCAAGTTCTTGACATGTGTTCAAAACTCATTTTATTCTGCTTCTTTTTGAACCAGTGAAGTTTAAAACAAGGAAGAAGCTGTGGAAAGTTGAGTCTCCTAAATTAATCATCATTACATGGACGTCCACATATTTTCAAAGTGTTTATGTTCATTAAATTTCCAATGCAGTAAAAATAGAAATAATGGAGTATGGAAGTACTTGGTATTTTCAGGTTGTAACAGAGCATAGGGAAGATAAACAAAACAAAGAGAAAAAATCTCATTGTTATCACAGAATCGACATTTTCTAAATACTTCTCTGTGTAAAGAGAATATCTCCTTGCATATTTTCCTGTGCCAAGAAAAAATAAAATGGGGAGAAGGGCTCACAATTTGACGTCACCTTTGAATGCCAAACACAGCTTTACTTAAAATGCAGAAAACATTTTCACTAGTTACCAGGATTCAAATTCGATCTGAATTCAGTTTAGTACAAATTCAATTTGAATTCGATCTAGTACAAATTGTTACAGTACTAGAACAGTACTAGTTCTTTTAGAGTCCAACTAGTATAGAAAGAATTGTTACTTCAAATAGAAGTGACTTGCAGCCTAATTTCTACCCCATAGTGTGACAGCACATATTCTTCCTTTCCACCCGATTCCCCATGTCCATTCAACCACCTCCTAACCCTCTCTGCCTTCCCATCTCACCTCCAGACAGAAGCTGCCCGTTTAGTCTCTTGTATCTACATGAGCTAAGAGGCACACTCCTCCCAAGTATTATTTTATGTCTCACAGTCCAGTCCAACCCCTGTCTGAAGAGTTGACCTCGGAAATTGTTTTAGTTCTCGGCTGATAGAGAATCTGGGGGCCATGCTTTCCAGGGTTCCTCCAGTTTCAGTCAGACCATTAAGTCTGGTCTTCTCACTAGAATTTGAGTTCTGCACCCCACCTTTCTCCTGCTGTATCTGGGACTCTCTGTTGTGTTCCCTGTCAGGGTGGTCATTGGTGGTAGCCGGACACCATCTAGTTCTTCTGGCCTCAGGTGGATGAAGTCTCTGGTTTATGTGACCCTTTCTGTCTCTTGGGCTAATATTTTCCTTGTCTTTGGTGTTCTTCATTCTTCTTTACTCCAGGTGGGTGGGACCAATCGTTGCATCATAGATGGCCGCTTGCAAGCTTTTAAGAACTAGAATTTTTTTTTATTTTGTCTTGAAACTTTATCTAGCAAAGAACTATAAACGAAACAAAATACAAGTTTTCCTAGATTTATGTAGCCAATGTCTTCTTTGAAAATTCAGTGTGTATTAAAACAGTGCAAAACATGATTTGTATTTACACACTAATTAGATTTAACTTCCAAGATCAGATGCATATTAAGTTTTTTACTTTCAGGTATGTCTGGGAGGATATTTGGTGGTTTAAGGGTGAGGGTATAAATCTTTGTACAGAATTTTTCTGCCCACTTAGGTCCAACACTAAATGTCACAAGAATTCCTAAGATCCTTGCATCAACACAGCTGGCCCCACAGATTTCCAAAGTGTTCAATTATTATATGCAATAGTTCCTTTTTCAGCCTGAGCAATCTTGATCTTAACGTTTCTCCAAATAGAATCACATGTTTATCCGTCCGCTCCACTCCCGATGGCTGTCTAAGTGCCTCCAGATATGACCATTTGGAGTTTTGGACACATCCTAGACAGGAATGGCATCCATATCCCACAAATCCAGGTGGCAACCGGAGCCAGGTCATCACTTAGCTCCTTAGCAACCACAAAGTGGTGGAGAAGGATTACAAAGATCCATGAAGGTGCAATACTTTTCCAATCCCTTCATTCACACCACATGTAAGATATCATCCTGTATTGGTCTATCTAGATAGGTAGGTAGGTAGGTAAGTAGACAGAGAGACAGACAAATAGATAGACTGATAGCTAGCTAGCTAGATACATAGCTAGACAGCTAACCAAAAACAAAAAAACAAAACAAAACATTGCCTTCGAGTCGATTCCATAGCAACCCTACAGAACAGAGTAGAACTGTCCCATAGGATTTCCAGGGAGTGGCTGGTGGATTCAAAATGCTGACTTTTGGTTAACAGCCATAGTACTGAACCACTGTGCCACCAGGGCTCCTGCTAGCTATCTAGCTTGCTGAATACATAGACAGATGGATAGCTGTTGTTACGTGCCATTGAGTTGGTTCTGATGATAGATACATAGATAGACTCGTATTGACCCTATATACAAGAGAACGAAACACTGCCTGGTTTTGCATCATTCTCACCGTTGTTGCTATACTTGAGCCCATTGTTGCAGCCACTGTGTCAGTCCATCTAGTTGAGGATCTTCCTCTTTTTTGTTGACCCTCTACCAGGCATGATGTCTTTCTCCAGGGACTGATACTTCATGATAGCATGTCCAAAGTATGTGAGAGGTAGTCTTGCCATCCTTGCTTCTAAGGAGCATTCTGGCTGTACTTCTTCCAAGAGAGTTTTTTGTTCTTTTGGCCGTCCATGGTATATTCAGTATTCTTCGTCAACACCACAATTCAAAGGCGTCAGTTCTTCTTCAGCCTTCCTTATCCATTGTCCATCTTTCACATGCCTATGAGGCAATTGAAAATACCATGGCTTGGGTCAAGCACACCTTAGTCCTCAAAGTGACATCTTTGATTTTGAACACTTTCAAGAGGTCTTTTGCAGCAGATTTGTCCAACGCAATGCATCACTTGATTTCTTGACTGCTGCTTCCATGGGCATTGATTGTGGATCCAAGTAAAATGAAATCCTTGACAACTTCAGTCTTTTGTCCGTTTATTATGATGTTGCTTATTGGTCTAGTTGTGAGGATTTTTGTTTTCTTTATGTTGAGGTGTAATCCATACTGAAGGCTGTGGTCTTCGATCTTCATCAGTAAATGCTTCAAGTCCTCTTCACTCTCAGCAAGCAAGGTTGTGTCATCTGCATAATGCAGGTTGTTAGTGAGTCTTCCTCCAATTCTGATACCCCATTCTTTTTCATATAGTCCAGCTTCTTGGATCGTTTGCTCAGCATACATGTTTGCTCAGCAATCTGTATGTAGGTAGGTAGCTACAAGGAAAGTAGGTAGGTAGGTAGATAGATAGACAAAAAGACAGAAAGAGAGACAAATAGATAGCCAGATAAGTAGGTAAATAAGTAGGTAGATAAGTGCATAGGTAGCTGCCATTGAGTCAACTCCAACTCATGTTGACCCCATGTACAACAGAATAAAACGTTGCCCGGTTCCACATCATCCTCATGATTGTAGGCATGTTCAAGTCCATTGTTGTGGCCAAACATGATGTCCTCTCTCAGCAAATAGATCCCTCCTGATGCCCTGTGTAAAAGAAACAAATAAAACAATATTCTGTTGTGATTCACAGGGTTTTGATTGGCTGATTTTCAGAAGTAGATCACCAGGCCTTCCTTCTTAGTCCATCTTAGTCTGGAAGCCCCATTGAAACCTGTTCACCAGGGGTGACCCTGCTGGTATTTGAAATACCGGTGGCATAGCTTCCAGCATCACAGCAACACGCAAGCCACCACAGCAGGACAGACTGACGGACAAGGGGTGGTGTTTTACCTAAGGAACATAAAATTTAGTGCCTTAGGAATCATAAAATTTTGTCTTCTCGATAAAAGCATCAAAAATATTACTCCTAGTTCAGCAAGACTAACTTTTTTGAGTCCTAAATATGCTAGGATTCTCAATTCAAGACTAGATTGCAAATAACTGGCCCATTATGAAAACCATTTTCAAGAGGTGGACTTAACATTAACGGCCAAAAAACTTTAGGGAATATCGAGCATAATGGACAAAGGGTCTTCGTTTATGGGGCAAGTATTAAGTTACAATATATTAATTTTTCCCTAGCTTCTGAACACTCGGTGGGAACATTTTAGAATATCTAGTAAGACTGTGTGCTTGCATTTGAACAACTTGTACTTAGTCTTTATGGCCTCAATTCATTGCGATGAAAACTCTCTGTCAAATTTTGAACAGGAAAAAATTGAATAGTGACCATCAATTTAAAAAATATTAGCAAAACAAAAAGTGAAAAAGAAAAAGTCTAGCACCATTTTCTGTCTCCCCTCCCCCCAGTCTACACAATTACATGATCTTTTCATAATCTAACTATACAGATTATAGTTAATCCCACCCACCCTTCAATACATAATTAATAGTGTGTTTCCAAGGACACACATTTATATCTTATCTGAAAGTCTCGCCATAAATGTCAAAAAAAGAAGTTAAGTGAAGCCTCGTATTAGATGGACACAATTAAAATAGCACATTTGGCTGAAATAGCAAAAATAGTACATGTGGCTGAATTTTATTTTAGTGAAATTAACAGTATAATTATTTGATATAGGAATTCTGTTAATAGAATTTCTTTTAAACCAGTTAAGTAGAAAGGTACCTAGTTACAATACCGGTTTCCATTACTCACCCATTAATTTAATGTGTCACAATGAACCCCGAAGACTTCCTTAAATAGCTTTTGCAGACCATAATTATGTGATAATGTAAAAGGTCCATGTACAATTAATTATTCTATAGGTTGCATCTGGGAGGAAAGTAGGAGTATCTACAGAACTGGTTCTGGATACAAAAACCTTTAGTCACTCTTCCTGAGACATGTCACTCTTGTGAGTATGTCATATTATGTATAAGACTCCAGGGGGCAGTGGTGGTTCTGTGGTAGAATTCGTGCCTTCCATGCGGGAAACCCAGGTTCAATTTCCAGCCAATGCACCTCATGTGCAGCCACTACCCATCAGTGGAGTCTTGTGTTTGGCTGTCATGCTGAACAGGTTTCAGCAGAGCTTTCAGACTAAGACGGACAAGGAAGAAAGGCCTGGCCTATCTCCTTCCGAAAATCTGCCAATGAAAACCCTCTGGATCACAACAGTCCAAGCCACAGCTGACCATAGGGATGGCGCAGGACTGGGCAGCGTTTCCTTTCCTTGTGCAGGAGGTGGCCATGAGTTGTGGTCAACTCGAGGACAGCTAACAACAGAAATACCTTCTTGAAAGAAACTCATTGTGTTCATTCTTAACCAAACTTTGTCAATATAGCATAGTCTTTTTAAAACTTTTTTTCTTTGTTTATTGTTGTAGTTTAAATGAAGTTTACAATTCAAGTTAGTCTCCCATACAAAAATTTACACATACATTGTTATGAGACCCTAATTGCTCTCCTTATACTGTGACAGCACACTCCTCCTTTCCACCCTGATTCCCCATGTCCATTCAACCAGCTCCTACCCCTCTCTGCCTTCTCATCTCACCTCCAGACAGAAGCTGCCCATTTGGTCTCATGTGCCTACTTCGGTTAAGAAGTCCACTATTCACGAATATGATTTTATGTCCCACAGTCCAGTCCTTTCTTTGTCTGAAGAGTTGGTCTTGGGAATTGGTTTAGTTCTGAGTTGACAGAGAGTCTGGGGGCCATGCTTTCTGGGGTTTCTCCAGTCTGTCAGACCATTAAGTCTGGTCTTCTTACTAGAATTTGAGTTCTGCACCCCACCTTTCTTCTGCTCCATCAGGGACTCTCTGTTGTGTTCCCTGTC
>NW_004444070.1:4127201-4131850 GCF_000243295.1 Trichechus manatus latirostris | reverse complement strand
TTCTTCATTCTCCTTTACTGCAGGTGGTTGGGATCAATTGATGCATCTCAGATGGCTGCTTGCTAGCTTTTAAGCAAAGCATCATCTTTTTCCCAATGCATTAAAAGATACATTAACATTGTCTATCACTGTTGGCTCATGCAAGACTTTACAAACATTTCATGTTTTTTTTCCTCTGTCACTGACCATGATCTCTCTTACAAGCAATATTTTTTCCATCACCCATCATCAGAAACCTATTTCCTTACGCAGCATAGCTCAGGTGCCTGAATATCTTCTCTACTCCCCATTCCAGCGAATGTTCCTTATTTTAGATTTGGAGAGAACTTCTTGCCGGTGGTTCTCATACAACCTCCTAGCCTATTTCATAGTTGCTACTATTGTCGTTCTTTGTCGTTGAGTCAATTTCGACTCATGGCGACCCCATGTGTGTCAGAATAGAACTGCTTCATAGGGTTTTCTTGGCTGTAATCTTTATGGAAGCAGATCACCAGGCCTTTTCTTCAGCAGTGCTGCTGGGTGGGTTCGAACTACCAACCTGAGGTTTGCAGCGTAATGCAGACCATTTGCATCACCTATGGACCTTCTTTTATAGTTAAGAATATACAATTCTTGCTAAGAAAACAACAATGCATCCCAACAGCACTTCACCCTGTACCTCGAAGTGCAAGTTTATTGACAAATGTCTTAGGCTGGGTTCTCTAGAGAAGCAAAACCAGTGAAGTGTATATATACATATATATGTATAGAGAGAGAGAGAGAGAGAGGTAATGGCTCACACGGTTGCAGAGGCTGGAAAGTCCCAAGTCCGTGGGTCAGGCTGGAGGCTTCTTCTGACTCATGAAGCCGCAGGGTCTGATGAACCCAAGATCAGCAGGTCAGACAGCAGGCCTCTGGCTCATGGGCTGCGGAGGTTGACGAATCCCAAGATTGGTAGGTAAGATGGCAGGCTGCTGGCTCAAGTCCCAAGAACTGGGGGTCAGATGAGGATCTAGAGAGAGCAAAAGCCAGCAAGCTTTGCCAGAAAGTCCACATATATTGGATGCAAGCCACATCCTCAAGAAAATTCCCTTTCAACTGACTGGCTGCTCATAGTAGATTTCATCATGGAGGTGATCATGTTATATCAGATCTCACTGTGGAGATGATTACATCATTACACAGCTGCCAAACTACATCATAACTGCCAAACCACTGAGAATCATGGCCCAGCCAAGTTGACACCTTAATCATCACAAGATAAATATTTTGTTATGTTTGTGTCTCCTTTGCTTTTGGTGGGGCCTTGGTGGCGCAGTGGTTAAGAGCTCAGCTGCTAACCAATGTCCACAAAATAACTTGTTGGGGCTTTGATTCTGATTGTGTTGAATCTATAGGCCAAGTAGTTGGGAAAAACTGACTTCTTGTCAATATTGAATCTTCCAATCCATGAACAAGGAATATCTCTCTATTCATTTACATCTTTGATTCCATGGAGCCCTGGTGGTGCAGTAGTTAAGAACTACAGCTGCTAACCAAAAGGTCAGTGGTTCGAATCCACCAGCTGCTCCTTGGAAACCTATGGAGCAGCTCTACTCTGTGCTATAGGGTTGCTCTGAGTCAGAATCGACTGGACAGCAATGGGTTTTGATTGGGTTTTGCTTTTGGTATGTTTGGGCTGTTTTCTGTGAGGAGTTCCTTTTCCTAATATTGTACAACAATTTGGCTACTTTCACCCTGAAAATATACTTGCTATGTTTTCTAGCTAAGATCTATCATGGTTTCAAAAAAAAAAGTCTACGTTCTAGAATTGTTCTTAGCTTTATGGACAAGATGTTTATCAGGAACTTTAAAAGCAAAGCATGCCTAAAGTTAAAACTCAGTGGTAACAAATCCTCGTGTTTCTCTGTGCTAGCAGAAGCATTCAAATTTTCTAATGATTAACTTGATCCTTATTTTTTCCCGGCCATGTCTTATTCTATGATTATATGAATTAAAGTTATTTTAGTATAATCAAACAAAAATAGAGTACATAAAATATAGATTATAATGTTGACTTACTTTATAAATGGAACCCTGGTGGTGCAGCGCTTAAGAGCTTGGCTACTAACCAAAAGGTTGGCTGTTCGAATCCACCAGCTGCGCCTTGGAAACCTTATGGGGCTGTTCTACTTTGTCCTATAGGGTCACTTTGAGTCAGAATTGACTCGAGGCAATGGGCTTTATAATACAGATTTTAGGATTGTCTTCAATTGTCAAATTAAAAAAAAAGTAGTTCTTGAGGTTTGCTGTATTGAGTTTCTATTTACAAATACTGCACTGCATAACAGGCACTCAATTCACATAGGAAAAATATTAACATTTGCGTGCACTGTTCATGGACTTATATTTTTTTTGCAAGGAGTCAACACGTTCAGCTTCATTCTGGCTCTGATATAACTAGCTGTTTTACTTTTAACAGGCCATTTGCCTTTTCTGGATTTTAATATTGTATTCATGAAGCAAAATAATTAAATGAGATATACTTTCCTTATTTCGGGTTACGTGATTGACATATATATTCTTGTTTTATATACGAAATAAGGCCTATGCTCTGTTTTCCTAATTTCAAATAGCCTACTCAATTTTATTGCTACTTTCTGCGTTTTGGAGAGACAAAATACACAGCATCTTTCAAAAGATGATGAGCTGTATCGATTGTCTTAGAATGAATGTTGGGGTAGAGATGACATCCTTAATTCCCTCTTCTCCAATTTTTAACGTCTGGTTATTTTGTAATGAACCTCAGAAGACAGACCTATAATTTACAAAGCACAGATCATGTGGTAGGTACATTGCATGGACTTCCTTTAAAAGCACATTTAATTGTATAATTTTACAGTGGTATTGACAACGTCATTTAGACATCTTTTCTGCGGAAGTCATTTTGCTCAAAGTGGCTTTCTGGACAGAAAACAGAAAAGCTCTCATAAACAATCATCTTCATTTCTGTTTGGTTGTTGGAGATTACAGGATACAGATGACATACTTGATTCCCTCTTCTGTGGTCCATTTTCAGCAGCTTCATTTCAACACCTGAACTCATTTGTGTTAATTATCTACCATCTGTTTCATAAATCTTCTGGCACCTTTGACTTCTTAAAACATGATCTTTAAAAGCAAAGCATATCTAAAGTTAAAACTCACTGAACACAAATCTTTGTCACTGACAAAACAGAAGGTTTTAATTCTTAGACTGTTGCTTTCAACGACGGTGTTTCTCTGGGTTGGCCTTGACTCTTGACCTGTTGCTGTCAAGTTGACTCATAGCTACTCTATAGGACAGAGCAGAACTGCCCCATAGGGTTTCCAAGGAGCAGCGGGTGGATTCAAACTGCCCACTTTTTGGTTAGCACCCGAGCTCTTAACCACTGTGACACCAGGGCATTCAAATTGGAAGCTGCATTTCTTAGAAATAGAAAAAACACTTCCCTTAAAATTGGGAAGAAAAGTAGATGATTTGAGTTCCATATTTCCTCAACAGACATTTTTAATGCATTTGAGAGAAAGATGTTTCAGTGGGGTCTCCCTTTGCAGAAGGACTTTTTTTCACTTGCTCTAGTTTGTCACAAACGAGCTTGGGAAACGTCTAACCTTTCTGTCGGGTAAGCCCCACAAAAATAAAGAACTGCAGATGCTGGCCGAGTGTGATTAAGAAATGTCAATACACCTGCCAGTTTCCTGAAAACTCACTCACAAGTACACTAAAAAAAACAAAACCAAACCCACTGCCATCGAGTCAATTCTGACTCATAGCAACACTATAGGACAGAGTACAACTGCCCCGTAGGGTTTCCAAGGAGCATCTGGTGGAGTCGAACTGCCGACCTTTTGGCTAGCAGCCGTAGCTCTTAACCACTGTGCCACCAGGGTTTAGGAGCCCTTTCATAAAGGAATATTCAATTCTCTTCATAAAAGACTTGCTCCAAGATGAATACTCTAGGATCTTGCGATCCAGGAATTATAAGCTGCATAAAAGCATAGGATATGAGGGATGGGGGAGACACAGGGATTATCAGAGTTAATTTTCTGGTTTGAAGAAGGAAACTCAGTCCTGAGGAGATTCATTTACTTGCCCACCATCACACAGCAAGTACCTGCCCTAGCCTGGGGCATAAATCCAGCTCTCTCACTGCACGTTCAAAGCACATTCTCAAGGATTTTACCCAGCCTTCTTGCGATCTTATTCAGATCCAGCCTTTTCAAAAGGCATTTCAATTCAGTAAACATTTTACACGGTGAAATATTACGGGTGTCAATATATAGGAACAATTTCTGTCCACAAGGAGCTTTGGTATGAAGAGAAAAGACTTAAGCTCAACCACTAGTACAAGATACAATATGGTAGGTCAACTTTGGAGTACAAAGAAAACACTTAAGGCCAACCACTAGTATATGATACAATATGGTAAGTACAACTTTGAAGTAAACAGAAAAGACTTAAGCCCAACCACTAGTATATGATACAATATGGTAGGTCAACTTTGGAGTACATAGAAAAGACTTGAGCCCAACCACTAGTATATGATACAATACGGTAGGTCAACTTTGGAGTACATAGAAAAGACTTAAGCCCAACCACTAGTATATGATACAGTATGGTAGGTCAACTTTGGAGTACATAGAAAAGA
>NW_004444070.1:4112395-4127101 GCF_000243295.1 Trichechus manatus latirostris | reverse complement strand
AATAGAAAAGACTTCAGCCCAACCACTAGTATATGATACAATATGGTAGGTCAACTTTGGAGTACATAGAAAAGACTTAAGCCCAACCACTAGTACCAGATACAATATGATAGGTGCAGCACTGAAGTGAATACAAAAGACTAAACTCAACCACTAGCAAGATGCAGTATGGTAGGTTCATAGAGGAGGAAACAGTTCATTGAATATGAGATCATAAATGAAGGGAGGTTGGTTTGGGGAAAGAACAAAGCAAACCCAATCCATAAAAGTCTTTCTTTCAGAGGTGGCCAGTGAGTGAGCAGGACTTTGAAACAAAAACAGGTTTTTCGGTGGATAAGGAGGACTTAGATGAAGGGATGATTTAACACAGGGCTAGAGAAGAGGAGATAACAGGCTCGTATTGGAGACCAGGAAAAGGTCTGCTATATCCTGATGGAGATGGAAGATAACTGTTGCTGTCTTAGTTATCTACTGCTGCTATAACAGATACTACAAGTAGGAGGCTTTAACAAACAAACGTATTTTCTCACAAATAAGGGGCTAAATGTCCAAAATCAGGGTGCAGGCTCTAGCGGAAGGCTTTCTCTGTCGGCCGTGGGGGAAGGTCTTTGTCTCTTCAGCTTCCGTTCCTTGGCTCCTTCGTGATCTTCTTGTGGTGTGGTGTCTATCTTCCCCCATCTCTGCTCGCTTGCTTGCTTGTTTAATCTCTTGTACCTTAAAAAACATTGATTTAAGACACACCCTACACTAATGCTGCCCCATTAATACAACAAAGAAAACCCCTTCCCAAATGGGATTATAACCATTACAGGGGTTAGGATTTACAACACATATTTTAGGGGACACAATTCAATCCATAACAATTGAAAAGAAGTTTAATCTGAACTGTTGAATCTGTGCTGTATTCATTAATTAACACAGACACAATGACTGTTTATACCTTTGGTTAAATCGTTGCTGAGGCGTATCTTGGCCACAGAATATAGAATATATGAGATGGGATAGAATTCAAACACAGTGAGTTTATTTAGAGCATTGGGAAGCCTCCCTGCTGTCATATCTTCTAGATTTCCAATACAAGGTATTATGTTTATATGGCTATAGATGCTGGTGAACTATTTTACACTGAGGACAGGAAGTTGGGATTGAATTAGAAATTTTTAAAGAAAATAGTAGAAAGAAAAAAAATCATTTTCAAATCGTCAGTATGTCTACTTATCCAAAGAAATATTAATACGCATGCAAAAAAAAAAAAAGAGAGATGTTTCTCTTGCAAGAGCATCATGTGAATAAGAATCTATTGTTTCCTTTAACATAATGGAAATATCTTTATTAAAGTCAGTTATTATCAATTTTTATCCACAAATGTTATTTTGAAAGATGCTGTTGAAATGTTTTCTTTTTAACCCAGATAAAAATGTTTGATTTAAATATACTCATTAATTCATGACACACAGTAGTCCATGTTTCATGGCTAGTCATATATCCCTAAATTTGTTCGTAAAATAAAACAATGAGCACTTTTAAGTGCTATGCCCCATAACCTATTAAAAGAACCAACAACAACGATAACAAAAACCCAACCCTATTGCCATCAACTTGATTCCAACTCTGACAACCCCATGTGCGTCAGAGTAAAACTGTGCTCCATAGGCTTTTCATGGCTGTGACCTTTTGGAAGCAGATTGCCAGGTGTTTCTTCTGAGGTACCTCTGGGTGGGCTTGAACCTCCAAATTTCTGGTTAAGCAGCAGAGTGTGTAAACCATGTTTGCCACCCAGGAACTCCATTAAAAAACATCATACTCTGTATTGTCTTATGAACTTTTTAATATATCAAGGTAGTTACTCAAGTACACTCACAATTGCCAGCGGCTATGATGATTTGTGTGGAGCCCTGGTGGCACAGTGGTTCAGCTCTTAACCAAAAAGTTGGCAGTTTGAATTCACCAGCCACTCCTTGGAAACCCTATGGGGGCAGTTTGACTCTGTCCTGGAGGGTCACTGTGAGCCAGAATCGACTCGACAACACACAACACACGACAACATGATGATTTATGATGAGGATGGTGCAGGACCAGGCAGTGTTCCGTTCTGCTTTACATAGGGTGGCTACGAGTCGGAACCAACTTGGCGGCACCGAAAAACAACATTGGATTTACTTTCAATGTTCTATAATGCCCCATTAAAAAAAAAATAACCCAAACCCGTTGCCGTCGAGTTGATTCCGACTCATAGTGACCCTATACGGGAAGCCCCATTATGTGAATATCATCCAGTTTATGTATCCATTCTTTTTCCAACGTGCATTAAGGTTCCTTGAGTTTTTGTTCCATTTGGCCGTGCTACTAAAAACATTTTCATCCCACTCTCCTAGTACACGTGAGCCGAAGTTTCTCAAGGGCATCCAGCTGTGTTGTATGGCTAACAGCTGACTTCAACTGAAATGCAGAAAGCCAGTGAGAAATGGAAGACCATTCTTTTTAAAGCACTGAAAGTTACGTTTTCTGTAACCAGCAAAGATTTTTTTTTCCCAAAAATTAAATGTGAAATGAAGGTGTCTACGGGAAAAGATTGGAGCCCTGGTGGCGCAGTGGTTAAGAGCTTGGATGCTAACAGAAAGGTTGGAATTTCGAACCGACCAGTGAAAGATGTGGCAATCTGCTTCATGAAGATGACAGCCTTGGAAACCCTATGGGGCAGTTCTACTCTGTCATATGGGGTCGCTATGAGTTGGCAATGGGATGGTATCCTCACAGTACTGGTACTACTTGCCTCTGAGTCAGGTTTGACTGTCGGTGACCCCATGTGTGTCAGAGTAGAACTGTGCTCCATAGGAGCTTCAAGGCTGATTTTTTGGAGGGAGATTGCCAGGCTTTTCTTCTGAGACACCTCTGGGTGGAATTGAACCTCCAATCTTTTGGTTAGCGGCTGAACGCTTAGCCATTTGCACTACCCAGGGACTCCGTGGTATTTGCAAACCTTATTTTATATAGGAGGATTTAGTAAGACATATTGGTTGGGCTTAATTATAAAACAATTTTACTTGTAAAACATCATAACATACAGGGACTTTAAAAACTTTACAACAGTGCAAGGTCCTGATACTTTTCAAGACCTCTATAATCCCAGACTTAAGTCAAAATAAGTCATTTTGATCAATCTTATGTTAAGAGAAAAAGGAAATGTTGGGAGTCCCCTGCTGTGAAACACGGTCAAATTTCCCTCCATTTCTATGGCTAGGATTTAGAAAGATAACGGGGAAATGTTGACCAGATGTCCAATAGCGTCGGCCTCTCTTTGTAGTGTGAATTAGTTTGCGGACTCCCAAGCTGTTCTTCAGTTTTATTATCTGTATTCTGGTACAGTTTTGGAGGTCTGCATTCAACCCAAGCCAGATCATCTCATTACCATTCCCTGTGATGTGCAACACTACTTGTGCATACATATGTTCCATTATCAAAGCCAACTTATTTGGACATAAATAGATTCAGAGAAACTTCAGCAAGCGACCTTCACTGGTGCAGACACAAGAGGCATCTCATGGTTCCCTGGAGGTTATATATGGATATACCCAGCCTCTCCCCTTACGTTTTCATACTTCAACATTTGTATAGAAGTCAAGTTTCAGAGAACGTGCTTTTCTACTTTCTTTTAAAATATATAAACCAAAACAAACAAACAAACCCATTGCCGCTGAGTCGATTCTGACTCATAGTAACCCTATAGGACAGAATAGAACTGCCCCATAGGGTTTCCAAGGAACGCCTGGTGGATTCAAACTGCCGACTTTTTGGTTAGCAGTCAAACTTATAACCACCACGCCACGAGGATTTCAAAAAAATGTATAAAACACCTTATATTCCTAATTTTTACTATACCGAACTCAAACAAAGATTTTTCTAATATCTTTGGAGAACCTTGTTTTTTCTTTCATCTGTGGAATCATCCCCTGTAATGACCTCTGTTCCTATCGTTGCTGTTGTTGGTTGTTATGGATTCAGCAGCTCCATCAATTCTCTGTAACAGAGCGAAACATTCCCTGGTCTTGCACCGTCTTCCTAATCGTTGGTATGTTTGAGCCCATTGTTGAGGGCATTCTGTCTGTCCACCCCATAGAGGGTCTTCCTTGTTTTCGCTGACCCTCTACTTTACCAAACATGAAGAACTTTTCTAGTGATTGGTCTCTCCTGATGACGCGCCCAAAGTAAGTGACACAAAGTCTCACCATCCTTCCTTCTACGGAGCGTTCTGGTTGTATTTCTTCTAAGTCTCATTTGTTCGTTCTTCTGGCATCCAAGGTATATTCAATATTCTGGACTCAGGACCTCTAGGAAAATGCAAGACAAGCAATAGATAAATAGTTGTTTATGAAAAGCACAATATAAAACCTTGACCTATTGGGCTTATATAAAACAATGTACACCAAAACTAGAAACTTCAGATTCTTGCCAAATATTTATTGGGGATTATGATCAAAAAACATTAGCTCTAAAAAGACCAATCCAATGAAAGGAAATACAAAATTAAGTTTGACAACAAGGGGAAAGAAGGCAGAGACAGCAAACTGTAAAAGATACGTGAATATATGACCATCTTTCGGGCAGGCAGTCAAAAAGGAAGACAAAATGGAATATTCTCAGAAAATGTATACCTTTTCGGATGTATTTCAAGAATAAAGAAAATTGAAATAGATCTGTAATCATTAAAGGAGCCCTGGTTGCAAAGTGGTTAAGAGCTATGGCTGATAACCAAAGGTCAGCAGTTCAAATCCAGCAGTGGCTCCTTGGAAACCCTATGGGGCAGTTCTACTCTGTCCTATAGGGTAGCTATGAGTTGGAATAGACTTGACAGCAAAGGGTTTGGGTTTTTTTTGGTAACCATTAAAATAACAGAATAATTCATTTAAAATGTTCTCATTGAGGATATGAGATTATATCACCAAATCCAACTGAAATATTCAAGCAATATGTAACTTCGTACTTTTACAGGCTCTTCCAGAGAAAGATATAGGGGAACCCGCCACAACTCTCTGACTGTCTTTTAACCCTTGCAACAAAGTCAGACCAGAAATTTATGTGTCAGAAAAAACATTATTTAATCTTACAAAGCTAAAGAGGAAGACAAGAGGGCATAGACAGAGAGAGAAAAGGACAGAAAAGAGAAATAGGGAAAAAGGGGAGAGAGGCAGGGAGAGAGAGAGAAAGAGATGTTCAGCTATCGTTGGCAAGAGCAATTTGGGGGTAGTTTGTTTTGAGACAATGATAGGGTTTCCAAGGAGCAGCTGGTGGATTCCAACTGCTGACCTTTTGGTTAGAAGCTGTAGCTCTTAACACTGTCCCACCAGGGCTACCCACAGGTAGGATTACTTCATTATACTTTGAACTTTTTTTGCATAATGCCTTTGTCTCACCTGGCACGTGGGACAAAGATAAAGGTCACCTATCAAACTTCATAATTTTTAGACACAGAATAAACTGTTAACTGTGAAACTTCTAAATTTTGACTAGAGGAAACCTTTCAAAGTCTATTCTAGCATTTATATATTTGCATATTGTCTGCTTTCTTTATTTTTCTGTAGCTTTTTCTAAAACTCTCCTAAGGTTTCTATCACTCAGGCTGTTGAAGTGCACCATATTGTTATGACTATACTCATTGCTGTCACGTTGATTCCGACTCATAGCAACCCTACAGGAGAGAGTAGAACTGCCCCATAGGGTTTCCAAGGAGCAGCTGGTGGATTCGAACGGCCGACCTTTTGCTTAGCAGCCGAGCTCTGAACCACTGGGCTACATAGGCATTTATTTATTAGATTTATTGTTTATTGTCAGTCTGCCCACTATCAAATTATAAACTCCAAAAGTGCTAAGGACTTTTGTCCTCTCTGGATGTTGTTGAATTGATAACTATTCAGCTCTGAAAACACTGTTCAATGATACTCTTCACTTATGTTCGTTAGCCAGTCTATTAAGGATTTAAATCAGGATAATGACCAATTAATTGAGAATATGTAACAGATGTATTAGGAATAATAACTTTTTTTTAAAAAAGGAGACTTGTCTAATATCAACTAAAATGATTGCTTTTTGGGAAAACACTCAAGTGTTAGTGTTCATTGGTTTTCATGCCAAACACATCCAAATTATCTTTCATAAATTAACTTTATTTTGAAATTCATCATATTAGGTAAGTATGTCACTTGGTTGGAACAAGTACTTCATTTTTTTTTTTTTAATGGCAGAATGTCCAACGTGTGTTTTCAAAGCATTAACCATGTTAGTGTATTGTTCACAAAAAACTAAATTTTCTAGAAAACAATTTCTAAACATATTTATAGAACATACATTTATTTTCTATGTTTTTCAGAAATATATATTTTAGGAAACTATTTCTAAATATAGAACATGCCTTTGAAGTGTCCGCTATTAAGAATAATCAAAACTCACCGAAATTTGAACTTAAGGTTTATTCTGAGCACTTATTCTACATGCATATAAATGTATTGCTGTCGAGTCGATTCTGACTCACAGAGACCCTACAGGACAGAGTGGAACCGCCCCATAGGGTTTCCAAGGAGCGGCTGGTGGATTCCAACTGCCGACCTTCTGGTTAGCAGCTGTAGCTCGTAAGCACTGCACCACCAGGGCTCCTGGATAGCAACTGGGGTGGCTTCCACCAACAGAAATATAATCTCTCACTGTGTCACCCGTGCTCTGTATGTACATAGGGAGACCATTTTGATTCCAGAAAAAGTAAATGACTCCAAGAAGCTAGGTACAACGGGCTTATAAGGAGAAAAGGAGGGAGAACTATAGAAGATTAGCTACTTGCTAATTGTAACATGATTGATTGAACCCTACCCTGTCCCCCTTTACTGAGATCCACTGACGTCACCACCAGATCACTTCTGGCCTGGCTGCAAATAATTGGGCCCTCCACCCACCTGCAGCCAGGAGGCTTTTTGAGATTTAAATTCAGAGGCAATGGTTTGACAACCATCCTTTTCTAGCAGGATAAAGCAAATTTTACATCGCTATAGAATAGCTTCTGGCAGGCTTTTGCAGTTTGGGTCAAGCCTTTTATGGTTAATATTTAGATCTGTGGATAAGAAAAACCTGAAAATCAAAGAGGTCTGCTATTAACTTCCTCTTCCACATCACTCAACCAAAAATATACACGAAAAAATACCTTTTCTGGGATATAGATCAACATTTCTGATAACCCTGACATCATCTGTTACAAATCATCACAACTCAAAAAATTTGAAACCTAACGTTTATTCCGAGCAGTTATTCTATATGTGTATAGGGAAACCAATCTGATACTTCATAAAAAAAAGCTGTGGCTTGAAATAGGCCGATTACAATGAAGATTATAAAGGCAAGAGGCGGGAGAGGAATAGAAGATCAACCATTGGCTAACCTTAACATGATTGATTGAACCTTGCCTTCTTCCCTTTACTGAGATCAACTGATATCAGGTGACAAGGTGGTCCCTGGCCCTCCACCCATCAGCAGCCATAAGACCTTTCGAGATTTAAATGAGGAGAGCCTAGAGACTTTTTCATTACACAAGGAGGTGAAGGTTTTGTTGGCTATCCTTTTCTAGCAGGAAAAGACAAATTTTCATTGCTACAGAGCTGTTTCTGGCAGGCTTTTACAGTTTGGGTCAGGCTTTTTATGGCTAAAAGTTGGTTTCTTGGGTAAGAAAAATCTTAACAACCAAAGTAAGATGTCTGTTATGAATTTTCCTTTTCATCAGGTGTAATAATTGAAACATAATGTCACATGAAGAAAGAGTTGGACTAACTCAGGTCAGCTTGCAATTGTTACGGATTTATATGCTACTTTTGTGACTTATAGGGAAGAGAGTTCTCAGGAAAACTAGCTGAAAACGCATTTTTTTCGTGCGAGTTGTCTAACCTTTCATATACTCTTGGGGCCTGGACCTTTGAGTCTGAGAAGGTTAGAAGACTAATAGAAGAAATGTGAATTATACGCAATCTGAAAGTTCTACCTGACACCCTTTTCACACCTTTTCCAATATATTGTTGTCGTTTGCTGCCCTGGAGTCAGCCTGCATTCATGGCAATCCCATGTACAACAAGATCAGACCACTGTGATCCCTGGGGTTTTCATTGGCTGAGTTTTGTGAAGTAGATCCCCAGGCCTTTCTTCCTAGTCTGTCTTAGTCTGGAAGCTCCGCTGAAACCTGTTCAGCATCACAGCAACACACAAGCCTCCACTGAAAGATGGGTGGTGGCTGCATAAGAGATACATGAACCGGGAATCGACATGGATCTCTAAGTGGAAGGCGAGAAGTCTACCACTGAACAGCCACTGCTCTCTTTCTTAAAAAAAAAAAAGTATATATTTGTTGTTGTTGTTGTTGTTGTTGTTGTTGTTAGGTGCCATCAAGTTTATTCCGGCTGATAGCGACCCTATGCACTACAGAACAAAACACTGCCTGGTCCTGCACCATCCTCACAATGGTTGCTATGCTTGAGCCCATTGTTGCAGTCACTGTGTCAATCCATCTCACTGAGGGTCTTCCTCTTTTTCTCTGTCCCTCTACTCTACCAAGCATGACGTCAATGTCATGGATTGAACTGTGTCTCCCAAAAATATCTGTCAGCTTAGCTAGGTCATGATTCCCAGTATTGCATGATTTCCTACCATTTTATCATCTGATGTGATTTCCCTATGTGTTGTAAATGCTATCACTATGATGTAATAAGATGGATTAGCAGTGGTTATATTGCTGAGGTCTACAAGACTGGATAGGGTCTTAAGCCAATCTCCTTTGAGATATAAAAGAGAGAAGCAAGCAGAGAGACATGGGGACCTCATACCACCAAGAAAGCAGTGCCAGGAGCAGAGCACGTCCTTTGGACCTGAGGTTCCTGCACTGAGATGCCCCCAGACCAAGGGAAGACTGATGCATCACAAGGACCTTCCTTCCAACAGAGAGAAAGACTTCTGGAGCTGATGCCCTGAATTTGGACTTCTAGCCTACTAGACTGTGAGAAAATAAATTTCACTTTGTTAAAGGCATCCACTTATGATATTTCTGTTACAGCAGCACTAGATGACAAAGACAATGTCCTTCTCCAAGGACTGATCCCTCCTGATAACATGTCCAAAGTATGTGAGAGGAAGTCTCATCATCCTTTATATATATATACAAATAGAGGCAGTCCCCAGGTTACAAATGTCTGACTTACATACAACCCATAGTTATGAACCAATATCGGTAAAGCCTATTATATTAAAAATTAGAGGTACATACGACAGTTTATAAAAACAAATGGGAGCCACTTTGTGATGTGCATCAAAACAGTACTATTATTATTACTATACTATTATGTTAAAGATGTTCTAGTGTATCCACAAGTGTTTCTTTAATTTTTTTTAGGTATAGAAAGGTACATTATATGCTATATACTAAGACAAACACTTGACTGATGTTAGATATCAACCATACCTAACTGTCCCAACTTAGGTACAAACACAATTTAAAGACATATTTAAGAAGGGAACTCATTCATAATCTGGGGACTGCCCATATTTTAAATCTATTTGTAATTATATAAATTGAACATCCAGTATCATTTATATTTATTACTAAAATTTTAAAATGTGTTTAAGAAATATTATTTTTAGTTGTTCCTAGTCTTAAGGTGGTGCAGTGGTTAAGAGCTCGGCTGCTAACCAAAAGGTTGGCAGTTGGAATCCACCAGCTGCTCCTTGGAAACCCTATGGGGCAGTTCTGCTCTGTCCTGTAGAGTTGCTATGAGTCAGAATCAACGTGACAGCAATGAGTATAGTCATAACAATATGGCGCCACTTCAACAGCCTAAGTGATAGAAACCTTAGGAGACTTTCAGAAAAAGCTACAGAAAAATAAAGAAAGCAGACAATATGCAAATATATAAATGCTAGAATAGACTTTGAAAGGTTTCCTCTAGTCAAAATTTAGAAGTTTCACAGTTAACAGTTTATTCTGTGTCTAAAAATTATGAAGTTTGATAGGTGACCTTTATCTTTGTCCCACGTGCCAGGTGAGACAAAGGAATTATGCAAAAAAAGTTCAAAGTGTAACAAGGTAATCCTAAATAAATGATTTTTTTTTTCTTCTTTTTTTAGGCTAAAGCTCACGACATTCCTAATAGTATGATCTATTTGAGTGTGAAATTAACTTCTGGGAGTGAAGAAGAAGAGGCATAAATGATGTCATTTGAAACAACTGGAAAAAGTCTTGTAGAGAAAACCTTTTCCAGGGGTTAATGACCACTCACAGACATGTGGGCATTTGCATTCTCTCAATTTTGTGATTATCAAGTCCCAAATATTGGACTATTAAAATACCTAGGGAGCAGCATAAAGAGCATAAAGAAAACAAAAATCCTCACAAGTGGACTAATAAGCAACATCATGACAAGTGGAGAAAAGATTGAGGTTGTCAAGGATTTCATTTTACTTGGATCCCCAATCAACACCCATGGAAGCAGCAGTCAAGAAATCAAACAACGCGTTGCATTGGGCAAATCGGCTGCAAGATAGCTCTTTAAAGTGTTGAGAAGCAAAGATGTCACCTTGAAGACTAAGGTGCGCCTGACCCAAGCCATGATATTTTTAATCGCCTCATATGCATGCGAAAGCTGGACAATGAACAAGGAAGGCAGAAAAAGAACTGACACCTTTGAATTACAGTGCTGGAGAAGAACATTCAATACACCATGGACTGCCAGTAGAAGGAACAAGTCTGTCCTGGAAGAATTACAGCCAGAATGCTTCTTAGAAGCACAGATGGTGAGACTTCGTCTCAAGTACTTTGGACATGCTATCAGGAGGGACCAGTCCCTGCAGAAGGACATCATGCTTGGTAACGTAGAGGGTCAGCAAAAAAGAGGAAGTCTCTCATGGAGATAGATTGACACAGTGGCTGCTACAATTGGCTCAAACAAAGCAATGATTATGAGGATGGCGCAGGACAGGACAGCGTTTCATTCTGTTATACGTGGAGTCTCTATGAGTTGGAACTGACTCAAAGACATCTAAGAACAACAACAGGGAGCAGTATAAGTAATTTACATGCAATACCACAGAGATTCCACCACTCCTCTGTCCGTGCTGGTTTGTGTGTTGCTCATGCTTGACAGATCATTTTCCATCTCTCTCTCTCACACACCCTTACTAGGTGGTCCTGCTGTTTTTATGCTTTTACTATCATCTACAGTCAAAAACCATCACCCGTCTCTCATTCTGTCTCTCATTCTCTCATTCTGTGGTGGCTTGTGTGTCACTGTGATGCTGGAAGCTATACCACCAGACTTTCAAATACCAGCAGGGTCACCCATGGTGGACAGGTGTCAGCAGAGCTTCCAGACTAAGACAGACAAAGGCTTGGTGAGCTACTTCTGAAAACCAGTCAATGAAAACCATATGGATCGCAACAGAACATTGTCTGATATAATGCTGGAAGATGGAACTCCTAGGCTAAAAGACACTCAAAATTCATAATGGCCACAATAATGGACTTGAGCATACCAGCCTTCTTAGTTGGAGCTAACTCAAGGGCAATGAACAACAATGACAACACACAGAATGAACCTTAATACAAGTTATTTTGGTAAAGGAGAAAGTCTACTCTATTATTGCTTAATTTGAACATGTCAAGGGAAGGGCTGTTGGTTTTAATCCAAAGCCTCTTAGTTTCTAATTTGTAAACCCATGGTCTTGGATTACTTTGATGTGATGTCTGTGCTTACTACAACCTTAATCTACAAAATACTAATGATGATATCGGCCATTTCCATGTCTTGATGGATTACTATCAACTATGCACTGAACTGAGTGTATTATATCCTATTATGGATGGAACTGGGTCTCCCTCAAGATATGTATTGGAATCTTAACCCCTTTACCTGTGGATGTGATCCTGTTTGGAAATATGGTTTTCTTTATTTTGCTACTTAGATAGTATCCAAGGAAGGCAAGTGTTAAACCAAATCACTTCTGAGTTATAAAAAGAGCAAAACACACCAAGAGGAAGACAGACTCCATGTGAGGATGGCTCACAAGCCATGGAGCCAACGATCACCCAGCGATATAGACAAGGAAGGAATCAACGTGGCTGGAATCCTCATTTGGACTTGTAGCCTCCAGAACTGTGAGAAAATCAATTTCTGTTCTTTAAAGCCACCCCCTTGTGATATTTCTGTTATAGCAGCACTAGGCAACTAAGACATGTCCATTACATTAGGTTGTTCTCACAAATGTCTTATGATGTGGGTACTAACGTGTCCATCTTGCAAATAAAGTCAGTGGAGGCTTGAGTCAAATAGTATTACTTAAGGTTCATATGCAAAGTCTTCATTTAAGTCCAGCAAAGGTACAGTATTTTCTCTGAATCAAATTCTGTTGTTGTTGTCGTGTGCCGTCGAGTCAATTATGAATCACAGCGACCCTATAGGACAGAATAGAACTGCTCCATGGGCCACTAGGGCTTCTTAGATTATAGAATTGAATCCTGCATGCTTTATATAGCCACTTCCCAGATATGAAGCAAGAAAGGACATGGATGTTAAAATTAAAACGTGGAGGAAAAGTGTGGATGAGAGAAAATTGTACCTAATACAAACTGGAATGTTAAAGAGGGGTTATCAGGGTTTGCTGAAAAAAATAATATAGAGGGATGTCCCAAGATAGTAAATGGATACATACATACATAATTAACAAGAAAAGCCAGCGCTTCCCATCTAAATGGATTTGTGGTTGAACGTTCGCTTTATGGTTGCATAAACATTTAACAATTAATGCGTGGGCAAGCCTCAGAAATTATTTCATTGAGTTACCTTGTACACTTATACACTTATATTTTTAAAATCTGCCCTGAAATACCTAATGAAGGAAAAATGACTTCTTCTAAATTTTTGGTCACTGCTAGGAATTTTTCTATTTCTATTCAATATATTGTTAATGTATTTACTGTGTATCTTTATCATAAGTGAAATAAAAACCATAACCCATAATAATATCTAAAGTATATAATAGCTGTCTTCCCACAGGCAACACTCAAGTTCACACCCAAATCTCTTCTGTCTTGGATAAGCTAACATTGTTTGAGTTTCATAGAATTATCTTTAGAGGAATGTGTTGCTTCTTCAGAGAACACTATTTACTGATTTTTTTTTAAATTACTTCCTCCTTTACTTTTCGCCTCTTAAAATGTCTTTATGCATCAGGATGCATTTATTGTAAATGTCAATGCTTCAATTCCCAAAGAAATCAATGCATAGGGAGAATATACTACGAGTTGTTGCTGTTGTCTTCGAGTTGGCGCCAACTCATGGCGACCCCATGCATAACAGAAAAAAATGCTGCCTGGTCCTGCACCATCTTCACGATCCTTGGTCTGCTCCAGTCCACTGTTGCATCCACTGTGTATTTGGAGTGCCTTCCAACATAGATGGATCATCTTCCAGCACTGTATTGGATAGTATGCTGTTGTGCTCCATAAGGTTTTCATTAGCTGATTTTCAGAAGTAGATCTCCGGGCCTTTCCTCCTAGTCTGTCTTAGTCTGGAAACTCCACTGAAGCCTGTCCACCATGAGTGACCCTGCTGGTATTTGAAATACCAGTGGCATAGCTTCCAGCATCACAGCAATACACAAGCCACCACAGATGACAGACTAATGGACAGGAGTGTGGAAACTTCGTGCTAATCATCCTAAAATAGGTAACAAAAAAGAAGAAAAGAAGATAAGGTTTAAAACAATTATTTTCAACAGGAAAATGTGACTCTGTTATCCTCCCAGACAGTAATGAAACTGAATACTTCCAGCAATAGTTAGACAAAATCAGAACACAGGCTTTAGGTCTTGAAGTGTTAAGTGTTATCAACACTATATATTCCGACAGCAATTAGATCCTGTCTCCCTCCGCATTGAAACTGAAATGCGGAAACCTCTGGTAAAAATGTGTAAAAAGAAAGGTATTCCACACAGATACATAATTATCTATTTGTAGGTGGTTCTTATCTAAAATTACTGTTTTTAACAGTGAACCTCTTTATTCGGATAGGAGTCCCTGGCTGGTGCAAACAGTTGATCCTCTCAGTTGCTAATTGAAAGGCTGGAGGTTCCAGTCTACCCAGAGGCAACTCAGAAGAAAGGCCTGGCAATCTACTTCCAAAAAATCAACCATTGAAAACCCTATGGAGCACAGTTCTACTCAAACATGGGGTCGCCATGAGTCAGAATTGACTCCACAGCAACTGTTCCTTTCTTTTCTTTTCTTTTTTATGTTTAGCATAGGTGGAGTCGACAAAACAATGTTCCAATGTGGTTGTTGTTCTTAGGTGTCATTGAGTCAGTTCTGACTCATAGCGACCCTCTGCACCACAGAACGGAACACTGCCCGGTCCTGCGCCACGCTCCCAGTTGTTGTTACACTCGGGCTCGTTGTTGCAGCCACTGTGTTAATCCATCTGGTCGAGCGTCTCCCTCTTTTTCGCTGACCCTCTTCTTTACCAAGTGTCATGGTTTGAATTATATCACCCAAAAAACGTGTGTATCAATTTGGCTGGGCCATGATTCCCAGAATTGTGTGGTAGGCCTCCATTTTGTGATTGTAATTTTATGTTAAAGAGGATTAGGGTGGGATTGTAACACCACCCTTACCCAGGTCACATCCCTGATCCAATG
>NW_004444070.1:4107582-4110801 GCF_000243295.1 Trichechus manatus latirostris | reverse complement strand
TAAGGAGTCCTGGTGGCATGGTGGTTAAGCACTCAGCTGCTAACTGAAAGGTTGGTAGTTCAAACCCATCAGCTGCTTCCTCAGAAGAAAGATGTGGCAATGTGCTTCCATAAAGATTACAGCCTTGGAAGCCTTTGAGGCAGTTCTACTCTGTCTTATAGGGTAGATACGAGTTTGATTAGATCTGATGGCAATGAGTTATATATGTATAATATATATATATATATACACGTGCACATATATATGTGTGTATATATATATATATAAATATACATATATAAAGTAGATAACAAAAAACTCATTGCCATCGAGTCAATTACAACTCATAGTGACCCTATAGAACAGAGTAGAACTGCCCCATAGGGTTTCCAAGCAGCAGCTGGGGGATTCAAACTGCTGACCTTTTGGTTAACAGCCTGAGCTCTTAACCACTGGGCCACCAGGGCTCCGTAACCAGGTGGAGGGCAGGATAGAGTACAGGAAAGAGAAAATTAATATCTGCTAATTGTTTTTTTCATGTGCTGGGATACCTATTTTACACTGATTAGACAAATACATGAATACAAATGGCATTGCCATTAAACAACAAAAAGAATAATTTAGCAGCACATATCTGGAAAACAGTACTTCTAGATGGCAATTAAAATTCTTCAGAAGGATGGAAGCTTTTCTAGGATATAAACGTGCAGGAAGAGGACAGAACAGAATGCTCAGGGGAGTGGGTGAAAACATCAGGGACCTGCTTTCAATGTAAAACAAACTCTTCATATGAAACGACAGATGATTTTAGAACTTGGAGGGTCTACTCTGTCTACATTTTACATTTCAGAAAACAGTTTTAATCTCTGCATCATTTTAGTATGATGCAATGATTAGCTTAATGTATAAAGCAGAGGTGAACAAAAGAATAATTACGCCATAAAATAATCTTATGGAGAGGTATTTAGAATGGCAAACTTCCCTACGGCATTCAGAGTAACATTAGAGGGGTTAAGAGCTCAGCTGCTAACCAAAAGTTCGACAGTTCAAATTCACCAGCTGCTCCTTGGAAACCCTCTGGGGCAGTTCTACCCTGTCCTGTAGAGTTGCTATGAGTTGGAATCAACTGGATGGCAATGTCTTTTTTGTTTGTTTTGTTTTCAAGGAGCCCTGGTGGTGGCTTAATGGTTAAGCACTCGACTGCTAACAGAAAGGTCGGGGATTCAAACCCACCCAGTGGCTCTGTAGGGGAAAGACCTGGGACCTGCTCCAGTAAAGATTGCAGCCTAGAAAACCCTATGCGGCAGTTCTACTCAACAGCACCCAACAATGGCAGGAGCATTTGGGAATATGTCTTACTTATCACCTTTGTACTCAGGTATGAGTTCGAGGCGATTTGTTCCAGAGCTTTGCCAGGCACTTAAACTACCAGTTCAATTGTTCTGTGACCTGCACGTGGGCAATGATTTTCTCAGCTACTGTGCGTTGATCACTAGCCCTTCAATTTGATATTCAAAAACTCCCCTTTATAATGGGTGCTAAGTAATGCCTTTTGTCATAATTTGTTTTGCGTTAGGAACATATTATTGCTTGACTCTGTAAGAACAGCTACGCAGAGTCATCAAATGTGTTTTTCAAAAAAGGCAATTTTCTTTAAATAAGATTCTACACAATTAATATTTAAATTACATGTCGGGGGTTTACTCCATTGATATGATTGAATATCTTTGATGTGCTTAGTGAGTGCAACAAGAATCTTGTAACAGTGTTTCCTGAGGCAAAGCAACGTGGATGTGTGAGGATAGTGTTTTATTTCGTAGTAAATTAGACCTTTACTGGAGGATACTTGCGGGCTCAGTGGTTAAGCGCTCTGCTGCTAACTGATAGGTTTGTCTTTCTAACCTACCCAGTGGCTCCGTGGGAGAAAGATCTGGCAGTCTGCTTCCATGAAGATTACAGCCTAGGAAATCCTATGGGGCGGTTCTACTCTATCACATGTGGTTGCTGTGAGTCGGAATCAACTCCATGGCACTCAACAACAAGTAATCTAAAGACTGTAGGTTCCAATCCACCCACTGGCCCCATGGGAGAAAGACGTGGCGATCTGCTCCTATAAAGGTTAAAAACCAAAAACCAAATCTATTGCAGTAGGGTAGATTCTGACCCTCAGCGACCCTGTGGGACAGAGCAGAACTGCTCCATAGGGTGTCCGAGGAGCAGCTGGTGGATTCAGACTGCCAGCCTTTTTGTTAGCAGCCCAGCTGTTAACCACTGTGCCACCAGGGCTTTGCTCCTAAAGATTACAGCTTTGGAAATTCTACGGGGCAGTTCTACTCTGTCTTATAGGGTCGACTGGACTGGGCAACAACAGTAAGACCTTGACCAAGCTTAGGGAGTAAGCTATACTCAATAGATTTCAGGATTAATTGAGATATTAATTTGATCAAATACCATTTTTATTATTACGAAATTATTCAAAGTCTAGATTTCCTCATTTCTCAAACGAGTGATTTACAAAGCACAGTTCCTGGAGCAGCATCTCTTGGGAGCTTGTAAGAAATCAGAATTTTTGGGCTCCAACTCAGACCTGCTGTTGTCGTTGGGTGCGTCAAGTCAATCTCAACTCTTAGCAACCCCATGTGACAGAGTAGAACTGCCCCATAGGGTTCATTAGGCTGTAACCTTGATGGAGGAACTCTGGTGGTGTAGTGGTTAAGTGCTTGACTGCTAACAGAAAGGTTGGCAGTTCAAATCCACCCATTGGCACCTCGGGAGAAAGACCTGGCAATCTCCTGTAAAGATTACAGCCTTGGAAACCTTAGGGGGCAGTTCTATTCTGTTCTATAGGGTCGCTATGAGTCCGAACTGACTAGATGGCACACAATGACAACAACAATCTTTACAGGAACAGATGCCTAGGTCTTTCTCCATTGGAGCCACTGGGTGGGTTGGCACTGCCAACCTATTGGATTAAAAATACTGGAGGTCAGGGCAGTAATCTGTGTTTTTACAAGTCTTGGTGATTTTGATGCAGTGCGGGTTTGAGAACCGCTGCCCTGGACTAAGTTTGTACACCACTTTTGTTTAACATGGTTGACAAAATTGCCTGATTTTTTTTTTTTAATTTTTTTTTTAATTGTACTTTAGGTGAAGGTTTACAGAACAAATAGTTTCTCATGAAACAGTAGTACACATATTGTTTTATGACACTGGTTAACAACTCCACGACATGTCAACCCT
>NW_004444070.1:4105304-4106699 GCF_000243295.1 Trichechus manatus latirostris | reverse complement strand
TAAGACCCCAGACGCCACTCACCAAAGTAGGATGCAGAACATTTTCTTAATAAGCTTTGTTATGCCAATTGACATAGATGTCCCCTGAAAGCATGGTCCCCAGGCCCCACAACGCTGCTACTCTATCTCTCGAAGTATTTGATTGTATTGAGGAAACTTCTTAGCTTTGGTTTAGTCCAGTTGTGCTGGCTCCCCCGTAGTGTGTGCTGTCCTTCCCTTCACCTAAGATCATTCTTATCTACTATCTAGTTAGTGAATAACCCTCACCCTCCCTCTCCACCCCCGTAACCATCAAAGAACGTTTTCTTCTGTGTTTAAACCTTTTCTTGAGTTCTTATAATAGTGGTCTTATACAGTATTTGTCCTTCTGTGACTGACTAAATTCACTCAACATAATAAGTTCTAGCTTCCACCAAGTTATACAATGTTTCACAGCTTCATCATTGTTCTTTATCGTTGCATAATATTCCATTGTGTGGATATACCATAGTTTGTTTATCCATTCGTCCATCAATGGGCACTTAGGTTGCTTCCATCTTTTGGCTATTATGAACAGTGCTGCGATGAACATGGGTGTGCATATATCTATTTGTGTGACGGCTCTTGTTTCTCTAGGATATATTCCAAGGAGCGGAATAGCTGGATCATATGGTACTTCTATTTCTAGCTTTTTAAGGAAGCTCCAAATCAATTTCCAAAGTGGATGTACCATTCTACACTCCCACCAACAGTGTATAAGTGTTCCAGTCTCTCCACAACCTCTCCAGTATTTGTTATTTTGTGTTTTTTGGATTAACGCTAGTCTTGTTGGGGTGAGATGATATCTCATTGTAGTTTTGATCTGCATTTCTCTGATGGCTAATGATCGTGAGCGTTTCTTCATGTGTCTGTTAGCTGCCTGAATATCTTCTTCAGTGAAGTGCCTGTTCATATCCTTTGCCCATTTTTTAATTGGGTTATTTGTCTTTTTGCTGTTGAGGTTTTGGAGTATCTTGTAGATTTTAGAGATTAAACACTGATCGGATTTGTCGTAGCCAAAAATTTTTTCCCAGTCTGCAGGTTATCTTTTTACTCTTTTGGTGAAGTCTTTGGATGAGCATAAGTGTTTGATTTTTAGGCGCTCCCATTTATCTAGTCTCTCTTCTGGTGCTTGTGCATTGTTACTTACAGTTTGTATGGTGTTTATGCCACATTAGGGCTCCTAGTATTGTCCCTATTTTTTCTTCCATGATCTTTATCATTTTCGATTTTATATTTAAGTCTTTGATCCATTTTGAGTTAGTTTTTGTACATGATGTGAGATATGGGTCTTGTTTCAGTTTTTTGCATATACATATCCAGTTATGCCAGCACCATTTGTTAAAGAGACTGTCTTTTCCCCAGTTAATTGACTTT
>NW_004444070.1:4031431-4100991 GCF_000243295.1 Trichechus manatus latirostris | reverse complement strand
ATTTCTAGAAGAGTTCTGTATATTAATCTTTTGTATTCTGCCTTTGGTAATTCCAAGAAGTTCTCTTCCTCCAGAGAATTTATTGATTCTTTATTTTGGGATGTTGCTGAAGCCATCATGGACTGCCTCTTTATGTGACTTGATATTGACTGTTGTCTCCAAGCCGTCAATAATTTATTATAATTTTATTTTGTGTTTGCTTATTGAGACCTAGCTTCTTATTTTGTTTTGTTTTGATATGTGCAAATAGGCTGCTCGTGTGCACTAGTTTGATTTTTGACACCTTTTGATCTCTAATGTCCTGTCACCATGTAGTTAGCTCTGTAACTAAGTATGTGCATGCCGGAGTCCGTTAAAATTTCCTATATGGGAACAGCTCGGGTGTGCAAGTAGTCGGTCACCAAGTGTGTGATGCAGGCTGTCACCCCCAGTCCTAGAGAGGCATGGGTGATTGGTGCAGGCACTGGACTCTGGCTGTGGTAGGGGATCACGCACTGAGCCAGGCAGGGGGCTAACGGCTGCCCCTGAGAGTCTGAAAGAAAAGCATGTCCCTATTCTCTAGGGTGACTAGGTAGGTGAGTTTTGCAGCTGGGCTAAGTGCCCCCCACTCTTCTGGCTGCAAAGACTCGGGGGCACAACTTTTTCTTGAACTCCTGTAGCAGGTGACTAGGTACTTTAGGAGCTACCCACCAGACCTCAAGACCCTGCTGCAGATCGATAAATGTGCCTACTTAAGGGGGAGGGCTGTTTCAAGGGTCACAAATCTGCCCGTTCACAGCTGAAGCAGTTGAAGTTAAACTTCAGATGTTTGCCCTGTTGTACTGTGGCAGTGAGGGCTAACGCTGTTGAGATGGGTCCCCACAAGTCTATACAGGGTGTAAGGCACTCAGAGTCTGCAGACCCCTTATTTCTGTAGCCAGCAAAGGAGCTGTGCTGACCCTGTGTTCCTGGCCTAGGGGAGCAAACAGCTTATTTTTTCCCTCTCCAAGGCCAGGAGAATGGATCAGGGCACCTTTTGGGATCTACTCCCGGCCCAGTGGACTCCCAGTGAAGAGCGGGGAGGCAGGAGGTAAAAGGGAGAGAGGTTTTTTCCCAAATGGGCTTTTTTTTTTTTTTAATCCCAGCGAAAGGGTGCACGCATGTACTTATCCTAGCCTCTTGGGAGCTGCTCTTCACTGGTTCGGAGTGTCCAAGCAGAATCTCTGCTACCGGGTCTCTCTTGACATGGAAACTGCTTCCGAGCGCACACACAACACAGCTGTTTGCCTGCTTCACCGTGGCCCAGCGTGGCTATGTCTCTGCAGTTTTCCTGCTGCGGCTCTAGTGCTCCTCACCTCTTCCAAATGGTCTTCCTCTCCCATATGACTCAGATGGATTTGTTAACCTTGTCTTGTTCAGGGCTGCCAGATGTTCACATAGAATCAAATCACTTATTTTTCCAGGTCTTTCTTGTAAGAGGGATATAGGAAGCATCTAACTAGTCCACCATGTTGACCACGCCTCACTATTCTCACTTTAGATGAAGGTTACAGAACAAAATAGTTTCTCGTTAAACAGTTAGTACACATGTTGCCCTATGACAATGGTTAACAACCTCACAACACTTCAACACTATCCTTACTCAACCTTGGGTTCCCTATCACCAGCTTTCCTGTCCCCTTCTGCCTTCTAGTCTTTGTCCCTGGACTGCTGTGCCTCATTAGTCCCATTTGGTTTTATGGGGCTGTCCAATCCCCGGCTGAACGGTGAACCTCGGAAGTGACTTCCACACTGAGCTAAAAGGGTGTCTGGGGGCCATACTCTCAGGGTTTCTCCAGTCTCTGTCAGGCCAGTAAATCTGGTCTTTTTTGTGAGTTAGCATTTTGTTCTACATCCTTCTCCAGCTCTGTCCAGGACCCTCTGTTGTGATCCCGGTCAGAGCAGTCAGTGGTGGTAACCGGGCACCGTCTAGCTGTACTGGACTCAGTCGGGTGGAGGCCTTGGTAGCTGTGGTCCATTAGTCCTTCGGACTAATCTTTCCCTTGTATCCTGTTCTGTTCACACTCCCTTGCTCCAGAAGGGATGAGACAAGTGGAGTATCTTAGATGGCCACTCGCAGGCTTTTAAGACCCCAGACACTACTCACCAAGGTAGAATGTAGAACATTGCCTTTATAAACTGTGTTAATGCCAATTGAGGTAGATGTTCCCCGAGACCATGGTCCCCACAGCCCTCCGCCCAGCAAAAACTGCCTGATTTTTAACTGGCCATTCTGATTTTGTTAGGAAAATGCTAAAAAATGATTTGTTTGTTAAATGCGGGATTCATATATGAGTGATTAACTTGAATATCTATGCCATAATGCCTTGGGGATAGGCTGACCTTCAATGAAATTTGGAAATATTGGGAACTATATTTTAAGCCCACCACCTGTCTGTCTGTTTGTCCTTCTTCAGTGGCTTTCATGTGGCTGTGATGCTGGAAGCTATGCCAATGGTTTTTCAAACACCAGCTGGGTCACCTGTGGCGGACAGGTGTCAGTAGAGCTTCCAGACTAAGTCAGACTAGGAAGAAAGCCCTCGCAATCTACATCTGAAAATCAGCCAATGAAAACCCTATGGATCTCAAGAGAACACTGTGGGATGTAGTGCTGGAAGATGAGCTCCTAGGTTGGAAGGCAACCATGGACTTGAGCATGGCAACAGTCGTGAAGATGGTGCAGGACCGGGCAACACTTTGTTCTATTGACATGGGGTCACCATGAGTAACAGCTGACTCAAGGGCAAGTAAAAACAACAAGACATTTGAAACAATAGGTGCTATCTGTGTACTTATCAAGTGATTGTAGTGCGGCAAGTAGAAAAACGATCTGATTTGAATCCGAGGCTCACTCTGTTAGATACTGAAATGTAGGTCATGATCAGCAGGTCCCTGTTGTCTATGTACAGATCCTCCTGAAAGACTAACGAAAGACAAAACATGCCAACAGTAGATGAAAGATACTTGGAGGAGCAATATTTATATCTGAAAAAGTGTACAAGGTGAGGAATATAATCAGGGATAAATAGGACATTATGTAAAAAAAAAAAATGGTTGATTCCCCAAGAAGACACAAAAATCTAAGTGTGTTTGCACCGGAAAGCAGAGTGTGAAAAAAATGTGCAGTAAGAACTGTAGAACTGAAAGGGGCAATAGATAAATTCACAGTTACAGTTGGAGCAGTCAACAATGCTTGCTGGTAGCTCCGTGGTTAAGCACTTGGCT
Organism: Trichechus manatus latirostris; assembly: GCF_000243295.1. Classification (NCBI taxonomy): domain Eukaryota; kingdom Metazoa; phylum Chordata; class Mammalia; order Sirenia; family Trichechidae; genus Trichechus; species Trichechus manatus. The sequence continues at coordinate 4,097,748 of NW_004444070.1, read as the reverse complement.
GTTAACCAAACGGTTGGCAGTTCAAATCCACCAGCTGATACATGGGAGAAAGACCTGGTGGTCTGCTCCTGTAAAGATTACAGCCTAGAAAACCCTATGGGGCAGTTGTACTCTGTCACATGGGGTCGCTATGAGTTGGAATTGACTTGGACACCTAACAATGACGGTAACACTCTGTGTCTTGGTGTGTTTCTCTGTATGTCTTATTTCATATAAGTGGGATCATACAATATCTGTCCTTTTGAGATTGACTTATTACACTCAGCATGATGTTTTCAAGGTTCATCCAGGTTGTGACCTGCAATAAGACTCCATTTTCCTTCATGGCTGAGTAGGGAGAAAAATGTAGCAGTCTGCTTCTGTAAAGATTACTGTGCGACTGGAAACATTGTCTCTTTGTAGAAAAGAAAGGACTTCATTGAAAATGGAATCTGGTTCTAAACAATGTATCTCCAGATAGTACTTCTCCCTCATTCATTTTACATTATTTTAATTAGTCAGTGCAGAAATATTAAAAATGGGTGACAGTTTCTCTCATGGACTCTCTCAGACACGTTTTCTTTCAAGGGTTCCATTTCCTTGCTTTGATATTTTGTCATTAAAAAGGTAAGAAAGTGATTATATAACAAGTAGACGTCTCGATGAATAATTAAAATAAGTAAATAAACTGCTTAAACACTTTCATGAACATATTTGCTGAATGTCTCAGTTAAATTGGTATAGACCATGTTTCTGAAATCAGAAATGCTATTTAATCAAACACCAGTTTCAATAAACATTTCATTTTTATGTTGTTGTTGGGGTGCCCTTGAGTCGATTTCAACCATGGTGACCCCAAGTGACAGAGGAGAACTGCCCCATAGGGTTTTCTAGGCTGTAATCTTTACGAAAGCAGATCACCAGGTCTTTCTCTGGAATTGTCGATGGGTGGGTTCGAACCACCGACCTTTCCGTTGGCAGCCGAGCACTTAACCTCTGGGCCTCCAGGGCTCCTCACCATTTTTATACAGAGCTCAGACAATAATTAGACAAAACAACCATGCACCATAGCTTGTAGAGTCTCCTTCACGTTTATTTATTTTCTCTTTAACATTCTCATTCTGTTACTTTTCCTGGGTGTCCAACAGCCTCTTTCTCTCCCACAGCCCTACGTCTTGTTGACTTCAGCTTTTCAGATTTCTGGCCTTTAAAGCTGTTTTCATGGTTAACCAACCAGTTGCCATCCAGTTCACTCTAAGTAGTGTGACCCCATGTATGTCCGAGTAGAGCTGTGCTCCACTGGGTTTTTGCAATGACTGATTTTTCGTAATTAGATCGCCAGGAGTTTCTTTCAAAGTGCCTCCGGGAGGATTCGAACCACCAACCTTTTGGTGAGCCACTGAGTAGGTTAACAGTTTGCACAGCCCAGGGAATCTGTTGATGTCCTACAATATGTTAATTCAGTGTTTTTATTTATGTTCGCTTGTATCTATGAAGGAGCCCTGGTGGCGAAGTGGTTATGAGCTTGGTTACTAACCAAAAGGTTGGAGTTTGAATCCACCAACTGCTCCTTGGGAACTCTAGGGGGTAGTTCTACTCTGTCCTGTAGGGTCGCTATTGAGTCGGAATTGACTGGACGGCCACATGGTATATCTATGAATAACTTGACTTGAAAATGATTACCATAGACTATGATTTTAGAATAGAAGATGGATGGTTGGGATGAATTCCAACCCAAACCAGAGCCAAGGAAATGAAAATAGGAGATTAATTGCTTTTCTCATAATCATGGAGGCTTAATTAGAACAAGGACAAATTCCTAGAACTTGTGGATCATTACACACAGTGCTGTTCCTATTGCTTACTATCTGATAGACCTCTAAATAATCATGGTCAAAATTATTCAGCTACCCTTCCCCCAAACTGCTTACTTCTTTCTCAGCTTGTGCTCAGAACTAGTACTTTTTCTGCATCCATAGTCTTCTCATACATCTTAGAACTTAGTCTTCTCACTTCTAAAATAATCCCACCTTCACATGTAATAGTAGGATCTCTTTTGGTTAATACAGCTTAATGAACCTTGCAAACATGTCAAATGATTGGAGTAAAGTAGTATGATTTCTATTATTTCCAATAATTGAGTTCATATTGATTGTGTGTTATTGTTGTTGTTAGGTGCCATCTAATTGATTTCAACTCATAGTAACCCAATGTGACAGCGTAGAACTGCCCCATAGGGTTTTCTTGGCTGTAATCTTTATGGGAGCTGATCCCAAGGTCTTTCTCCCAAGGTTTGTACCACCAATCTTTCGGTTAACAGATGAACTCTTAACCATTGCCCCACCAGGGTTCCACGTGGCCAAAATTTTCTCTCTGCTTAAATTTTCCAATACTGTTTATCTCTTTAAGCTTGAATTTGAATAGTTCCCTTAGAGTCTAATTTATTCAGTGGAATATTTTAAATGGGATTAAATGTAAGTTGGGTCCTCTGCCAGCATTGTAGAACGTTTTATGCTTTTATATGCTTATATAGTACAATGATAATGAAACAATATTTTAAGCCCTTTTCCCTATAGATATCAACTTATTTTAAATTTGATATTGCATGTCACCATTATAGGATTAGATGCTATATTTTGAAATTAGGTAAATTAATATTGCTTGTAATTGAAAAGTAGAGGTTCAGAGGTTCATATTTATTAGACAATTTAAAATAATTCACAATGGATTAAAAAGCTTCTTTGCATAATTCAAATTAAGCACTACATATAAGCTAGCATCTTCACAGTATCAAAGTATTATTAAATGTTATACCTACCATTTAATATTTTTTAATAATATCGAAAGCTATGACAATAATTTATTTTTATTTCTTTAATTGTGTTTTAGATGAAGGTTTATACAACAAATAGTTTCTCATTAAACAGTCCGTACAGATATTGTTTTTTGACACTGGCTAATAACCCCACAACATGTTAACCTTCTCCCTTCTTGACCTTGGAGGACTTTTTTTTTTCTTTTTGGTAAAAATATATGTAGCCAAAGATATACCATTTCAAAAGTTTTTACATGTAGAATTCAGTGACATCAATTACATCCTTCCAGTTGTGCTGCTATTCTCACTATCCTTTTCCAAATTATTCTATCACCACTATCTTCAACACACTGCCCCCTAGGCTTCCCATCAAACCATTTGAATTGCTGTTGTCAATTTGATCTCACAGAGATAATTCTTTTTCTTCTGTACCTTAGATGAAGGTTTGCGGAACAAATAGTTTCTCATTAAACATTTAGTACACGTCTTTAGTACAACCCCACGACATGTTAACATTGTCCCTTCTCAACCTTGGGTTCCCTATCACCAGCTTTCTTGTCCCCTCCTGCCTGCTAGTCCTTGTCCCTGGACGGCTGTGCCTCATTAGTCCAATTTTGTTTTATGAGGCTGTCCAATCCCAGGCTGAACAGTGAACTTTGGGAGTGACTTCACCTCTGAGCTAAAAGGGTGTCTGGGGGCCATACTCTTGGGGTTTCTCCAGTCTGTCAGGCCAGTAAATCTGGTCTTTTTTTTGTGAGTTAGAATTTTGTTCTACATCCTTCTCCATCTCTGTCCAGAACCCTCTGTTGTGATCGGTCAGAGCAGGCTATGACAGTAAAATTGGTATGGTTCGTATTCCCAGGAAAAATATATACTGTTGGAAAACTGAACAGGAATTGATGCATTTGAACCATGGTGTTGGTGAAGAATATTGACTAGACCATTGACTGCCAGAAGAAGGAACCAATTTGTCTTGGAAGAAGTACAGCCAGAACGCACCTTAGAAGCAAGGATGGTGAGATTTCATCTCTCATGCTTTGGACATGTCATCAGGAGGGACCAGTCCCTGGAGAAGGACATCATGCTTGGTAAAGTGGAGGGTTAGCGAAAATGAGGAAGACGCTTAACAAGATGGATTGACACAGTGGCTGCAACAATGGGCTCAAACATAGCAATGATTGTGAGGATGGCACAGGACCAGGCACTGTTTCATTCTGTCGTATATAGCGTCGATGTGAGTTGGAACCAACTCGACAGCACCTAACAACAACAACAACATTCTACACAAACTTGGTATGTGTCATTATATAGAATATATATTATATAATTATGTAATACATATAGCTGTTATAAAAAACCAAAAAAAAAATACTGAATGCATTTACAGTGTAGCGTGTTCTAGACAATGTCTGTCTCTACAGTTCTTGCCTCAGCATCATTTTCTCCCAACTAAGCCTGCACTTCCCCTCCAAACCACAACATGTGCATATAGTCTTAGCTTGGCCACAGCACAGCTGCCTCTCTAGCCCCAGGGCTTGGCCCAATGGTTGACTTAGGGATGGACCAGTTCCCCAATCCAGAAGAATCTGAACGTCACTATTAATTTTCTGCCAGGGCTCTTGATAAATTGTCTTACTTCACATTGAAGAATGTGAGTCTTGGATTCACATGAGCAGAGATGCCATAAAGGAAACAAGCAAGGGACAGAATGGTGGCGTGGGTCAAGTGTTGGATACGACTGTGCCTGAGAAACTGTCCTTCTTGCCTCCCTATCACAAAGCATACACATTACCCTTCTTGCTGAAGGTATTTTGAATCAGGCTTCTGCCACTGAAAAGGTTCTGATTTCAAATCATGGCCCTCAAGATAAACAGTCACAAGCAACAAATGTTTGTTGCAACACACAGTTCTACAAAGCACATGTTAGCCATGCCCCCCAGCCTGACTTTAGCATTTTAAGTATTTGGGGGTAAAAGGGAACCATCACCCCCAAAATAATCCTACAGTAACTCCATGTAAGTTCTGCTACCAAGTATCCATTTGCCACCTAGATAGAAAACAAGTAGAAAGTAGACAAGACTGAGAAGGTTTCTGTTTTATTTGTGGTTTGCTTTGACTCATCGCTGGAGAATGACGGACTAGCACTGATAATTGCACTCGTATTAACTTAAGATAAAATATACCATTTGTTTCCCCTTATAAGAGAAATTGAATGTTATGTACACGGAGGAAATACAGCAACTCTAGTTCTGTCACATGGATACAGATTCTGTGAACACATTTTAAGCCCAGTCAATATTAAGCTATGTCACAGATTTAGCTTACAATGACAGCAAATTAGCAAGGCATATTACTGTTTATAGCAGAAACAATTATATTACTTAACCTCAGAACTTTGCTTTTGATTTCAATGTGTATTTAAGTATTAGCAAATTAAATCTCCTTCCTATTCAATGACATTCAGAAATATTTACTGAGTGCCTATCACGTGTTATTATCCATAAGGTTTTCATTGACTGATTTTTGGAAGCAGATCACCAGGCCTTTCTTCCTAGTCTGCCTTAGTCTGAGAGCTCTCATGAAAGTTCTTCAGCATCATAGCAACACTCAAGCCTCCATTGACAGGTGGGTGGTGGCTGATCATGACGTACGTTGGTTGGGAATCGAACCCTGGTCTTCAACATGGGGGGAGAGAATTCTACTCCTGAACCACCAGTGCCCCTACTAAATGGTGGTAGAAGTGCAGAAATCTCATACAAATATTTTGCATATTTACAAAACCACAAAAAGGACATAGCAGTTTACCTATCTTCCCCTATATTCTCCAGCACCATGTATAGGTATGGACATGTGGTGTGTGTGTATAGGCGCACATGTGTATGTTTTATATTATCCTCATGATACTATATCATCCTCATGCATTATGGTTTAAAACATGGATTGAGAATCTTTACTAGTTTATTGGCTAGCTCTGTTGGTTTTCTGATGAGTTAAATACTTATCTGTTCATCTGGTACTATCGGTAAGAAAAGAGTAATATTACTGATAAAGCTATTACATGTATATTGAACTCTAGTAAAGGCCAGGGACAGTTCACAATTACCTCTTACTTTACAAAAAGTGTGTCAGCCCTGTAAACCAAACCAAACCTATTGTCATCAAGTCGATTGTACCTTATAGTGACCCTATAGGACGGAGTAGAACTTCCCCATAGGTATGATCATTCGTCAGACTTTTTCACCTGGTTTTATAAATATTCACTTAAACAGCTAGATTTTAGCAAACCTTGAAAAGAAATTGTTGCTGTTGTTAGGTGCCGTCAAGTCGGTTGTGACTCATAGCGACCCTATGTACAAGAGAACGAAACCCTGCCCAGTCCTGCGCCATCCTCACAATCATTGCTATGTTTGAGCCCATTGTTGCAGCCACTGTATCAATTCATCTCATTGAGACTTTTCCTCTTTTTTGCTGACCCTCTACCAAGCACAATGTCCTTCTCCAGGGACTGGCCCCTCCTGATAACATGCCCAAAGTAAGTGAGACAAAGTCTCACCATCCTTGCTTTTAAGGAGCATTCTGACTGTACTTCTTCCAAGAAAATAAATTAAGCTTTATGAAAAAAAAAGAAAGAAAGAGGAAAGCATGCACACAAACTTTGGAAATAGAGAACGCTTCCTTCTTATATTCCCATTAGAGGCAGAAGCCTTGAAAAGTTCTCAGGAGTATAATCATCATATACACCAAACGCGAAGGATGTAAATCATCCTAATGGGACCATTTTGAAGGACATATCTATAAAACATGACATCCAGCCATATTCAAGGCAGTTACACTACTCTGTTACGGCTTATTAACATTACCAAAACGAGAGTTAGAACTTCAGAGAATAAAGTGCTTGATAAAATAGCTTTCTTCATAAATAGCCCAGCTCTATATATTCAAGAAAAAAAAAAAAAAAAAAAAAACAAAGATAGAGCCGACTGTCTTATATGGCTGATAAAATAGTTGCATCATTCTATGAAAAAGGAATAAGTTGAGACTGATTGGCTATGGACGGATATTAATTTGTGTTTTTATATTACTGTTGACTGAGACAATTTATTTTTCATTGAAGTTTTCTCTCTCAAAGAGCACATGGCTTTATATACCAATTTTATTGTCCCTCTTATAAAAAAAAAAGGTAATAAATGCACTATATACTTAAGTCCACCATTCTGTGGTAAATATATTCTCTAATAGAGATCGAAATAAGCAAACACCCATAGGCATGAAAGTGTAATGTGTACGTGTGTGTTGGGTGTGTGAATTGTATGATTGGATATGTTTTAGCAGAGATTTATTGCAACGTACACACTGTAATTTGTCACCAGGGCATATGTTACAAGGATTTACAAAATACACAGACATGATTTTTGAATCATTAAATGCCTTGTGAGAAAAACTGAGTGGTGTCCTGCTACCATTACTAAACGTTTTGATCAAGGATCCGATCGATGGATCCTGATCAAAAAAGAGGAAAAATGTGGAAGAGAATTTCAAATCCTTATGGAAACCAAACTTACTGAACTCACTGGGACTGCAGAAACCCTGTAATCTACTGTCATCAGGTAATCTTGAAACCTTGAACAGAAACTATCTCAAGAAGCAATCTTGAAACGAAACAATTAGCTCAACCAGTGAAGAGTGTTTGCCTTAAACAGTGTGCTCTTTTGGAGAATTAGCTATACGAAAGCAAATTGATAATGGTAACTCTAAAACATAGCAGAGATGTTTAAGGGACAGAGGGTCTAAGATAATGTTGATGAAACAATATGAGTAGAGATAGAATGGCAACACCATGCAAAGAACGCAACCAATGTCATTGAACTGTACATGTAGAAAGTGTTGAATGAGTGTATGTTGTGTTATGGATATTTCCACCCCCCAAAAAATGCCTTTTATTGTTATTTATACAACGCCAAAAATTCCTGCTTAAGTAGTGAATGTCTACTTATCAAGGATGACATCAGCAAGGACAGTGTTGTTGTTGTTGTTAGGTGCCATCAAGTCAGTTCCGACTCATAGCAACTCTATGTACAACGGAACAAAACACTGCCCAGTCCTGTACCATCCTCACAATCGTTATGCTTGAGCCCATTGTTGCAGCCACTGTGTCAATCCATCTCATTGAGGGTCTTCCTCTTTTTTGCTGACCCTCTACCAAGCATGATGTCCTTCTGCAGGGACTGGTCCCTCCTGATAACATGTCCAAAGTACATGAGACATAGTCTCACCATCCTTGCTTCTAAGGAGCATTCTGGCTGTACTTATTCCAAGACAGATTTGCTGGTTCTTCTGTCAGTCCATGGTATTTTCAATATTCTTCACCAACACCATAATTCAAAGGCATCAATTCTTCTTTGGTCTTATTTATCGTCCAGCTTTCGCATACATAGCAAAGTTACTATGCAAGGACAATAAAATATGTTTATTTGCTATTGCTTGTTTTTTAGGTTAAGACACAGCTTTGGAGATCCTAGTGGGCAGAGACCCCAAAATTAATGCTATACTTTTGAGGAGGCATCTCAGAATTGCCTCGATTTCATAGTTGTAGGCAATTGTTTGATTAAATGATGAAATTATCTCACTTTTTTTTTAAACTACCAATTTTTGTGAAGTTCCTAAAAGTAAGGTATCCTTGAGATTTGTTTGTTTGTTTTTAATGTTTAATGGACAATGCCACAGTTAGGTATATCCATTTGTTGTGGGTTGAACTGAGTCTTCAAAAAATATTTGTTGAATTCCTGTCCCCTATACCTGTGGATGGGATCCTGTTTAGATTTAGGGGTTTTCTTTTGTTTCATTAATGAGTTCATACTACTGCAGCATGGATCCTAAACCGAATCATTTCTGGGTTATAAAAAGAGCAGACTAGACACAGAGACTCACGCACAGGAGAAGAAGGCTGCCACGTGAGGATCACCAAGGAAGGAAGCGTCATCCGGGGCTGACGACAAGGAAGGACTCAGCATGGCCAAAACCCTGGTTTGGACACTCAGCCTCGTAAACTGTGAGACAATAAATTTCTGTTGCTTACAGCCACACACTTGTAGTATTTCTGTTGCTGCAGTGATAGGAACCTAAAAGACTATTTAACCAAGAAGAAGCATTGGTCTAGGTAAGTTAGATGATTTATTTTTTTCTTGAAAATCACCAATGAGTGGTAGAGCTGGAATCTCAGCCACTTCATTTATACTAAAGTTCAACCAAAATTAGAAGTCAAGTAACTTTGCTATAGTTCTTAAAGGGCCACTAGGCTATTGATGACAACACACAAAATGTCCTTCATAAGAAAAGAGTAACATGAATCAATAGCAGTTGCCATTTTGAAAGTAAACATAACAGAAATTGAGCTATCTCCAAAAATTCTAAACATTCCAAAAAGATGGTGGTGTACGGTGACAGCGGCTTACATGAACCAAATCCTGTTTTATTTTTAACCCATTAAAGATGGAGTAGATCCAAGGACGTGTGAATAATGATGTAAGGATTTTAGATGGTAACCACAGTGTCTCAGTTTTCGATAAATAATAAGTTTAAGGTTGCCTAGAAACATTTTTAAATTCATACACATAATTCCTATAATAAGACATTGCTAATTAGGGTATAAGGAGCTCTGGTGACACAATGGTTAAGTGCTCAGCTGCTGACCTAAAGGTTGAATGTTTGAACCGACCCAGTGGGTCTGCAGGAAAAAGACCTGGCGAGCTGCTCCTGTAAAGATTACAGCCTAGGAAACCCTATGGGGCAGTTGTGCTTTGTCACTTGGGGTCACTATGAGTTGGAATCAAATCAACGGCACTTATAACAACAACAACAACAAATAGGCTATAAACATGTGGTTTCTAAAAAGAAGTATTCCTATTAAATTTCCATAGTTTCAACCGCTGTAAGCATTGTGACAGAATGGCACCTTGCTGAGATGGTCCTCAGCGATCGGAAAGTGATGCGAATACAATAACATCAGCTTGGATATCTGATCTCTTCAGTAGACAGAAAACCAAACACCACGTGCTGCTGAGTCATTTCCAACTCATGGCAACCCTATTGAATTACAGCAGGGGTTTTCCATGATGATCTGTAGATTAGGGTTAAGTGAGAAACTGTCCAACAGTTTGTAGTGAAAAAAGGAAAATGTGACCTATGTAAAACCAGTTGCCATCGAGTCGACTTTGACTCATGGCGACTCCATGTGTGTCAGAGTAGAACTGTGCTCCGTAGGGTTTTCAATGGCTGATTTTTCATAAGTAGATCACCAGGTTTTTCTTCTGAGACGCCTCTGGGTGGACTCGAACCTCCAATCTTTTGCTGAGCAGCCAAGTGTGTTCACCATTTGCACCATCTAGGGATGCCACATGTAGAAAGTCCAATCTATAATGCCAAAACATTTGGAAGCAGGATGCGTGCCAAGAAAGAATGGATTTAGCTGAAATGAAAGACCACGTCTCCGTTTTGGAAAAACGCATTGAATCCTCAGCACATTAAATAATATAGACCCACTCTGATATATCAAGATGATACTTCAGAACTTTTGAGACAAAGACAGGATCATAAAAGCCTGCAAGAGAAAGCAAAAGGACGTTAAAGGATGTACATCCAAATGGTATTGTAATTCTGAACAGCAACACAAGAAAATAGAAGGAAGAAGAATTAATTCTTCACATTTCTGAGGACAGTATTTGCCAAACTAGAAATATTTACCTACATGAAGAATATTAAGGAGAATGCCTGAAGTAGGGTGTTCTGTTTCTGCTCAAGAATTTAACAAACATTTTTTTATTGAAAAAATGATTATGATGCTCATAGGCATAAATCTAAGAGCAATCTTTTTTTATCTTCTCCAAAGAAAAGATCTTAGTACAAAGATTTAAAGTTGGATACATTTTCTGAAAGTCTTCCACATTAATTATGAAAAAATAAGCCCATCTGAATATTTAAGCCCATCTGAATAATAAGTTGTTCACTAATTCTTTATTTTTTTGTGATCACTTCCTTCAAAAAATAGCCAAATTACTAATTATTATTTCAGTGAAGAAATGTGATTGAGAATGTTTGCTTAATTTCATGCCGTGCATTTTTTTTTACTAATTTATCTTCTCCAAAATATAATTCAAATAAATTTAAGTGCAGAAACTGGTTCAGTAATTTATCATGATTTCAAGTACAATGATTTCAAAAGAAGTTCTGAGAGAGTAGCAAATAGGAATAGTCACTCTTGATAATAGTACAGGCAGTCTCCGGGTTACAAATGTTTGACTTACATACAACTCATAGTTACGAAGCACCCCTGTAAAAGCCTTTTATATTAAAAACTTGAGCTACCTACAACGGTTCATAATAACAAATGGGCACTACTTTGCAAAGCCCATCAGATCATTATTGTTATTATTATTATATTATTATGTTAAAGATGTTTTAGTGTATGTGGAAGTGTTTCTTTAATGCTTTTTATGCATAGAAAGGTACACTATATGCTATATCTTAAGACAAGCATTTGACTAACTGACATTAGATACGAACCGTACCTAACTGTACAAATTCGACTAAAGAAAGACAGATTTAGGAACGGAACTCATTTGCAATCAGAGGACTGCCTATATTCTTATATGAAAGTACAAAATAGCTGGAAGAATGAGTTTAGAACCCAGTTAAAACATAAATAGCAGGGTTCCAGTTTATTATTTTATATAACATCTATGTATCTATGTTGATCAAACAAACACATATCTTCTTGGCATAAAAATACAGATAAAATATTTGGTCACAGTTAAGAGCTACAGCTGCTAACCAAAGGGTCAGCAGTTGGAATCCACCAGCTGCTTCTTGGAAACCCTAGGAGGCAGTTCTACTCTGTCCTACAGGGTCATTATGAGTCAGAATTGACTCAACGGCAGTAGGTTTGGGTTTTTTTTGTTTGTTTGTTTTGGTTATGAAGAGCTCAACAATATTCGCTCCAGTAAAGTAAACACACACTGGCAGAGCCACGTGAAGCATCGTTGTCAATGTGCCTGTTTAAAACTAGTCAAAACACAAAGAAATTAAAACATAGGGTTTATTGTTGGAGCTGTTATTCTACATTTCTATATGCATATAGGGAGAGCATTCTGGTCCTAAGAAAACAAAGGGCTCAATGTAGGCTGGTTATAACGAAGCTTTTAAAGAGAAGAGGAGGGAGCAGAATAGAAAATTAACCACTGGTTAATCTTAAAGTGATGGACTGAATTCTCCCCACAACCGCCCTTATGGAGATCAGCTGATACCAGGTTACTAAGTGGTGTTTCCTGGCCCCGCACCACCCCTTCATTCATTTGCACAAATATTTATCTGTGTTGTTGTTTGTGTGCCATGCAATCCATTCTGCCTCATAATGACCCTATAGGACAGAGTAGGACTGCCCCATACGGTTTCCAAGGTTGTAAATCTTCACAGGAGCAGAGCACCAAGTCTTTCTCTCAGGAAGTTGCTGGTGGGTTCGAACCACTGACCTTTCAGGTAGTAGCTGAGAGCTTTAACCTCTGCGCCACCAGGCTCCTTTACATGTAGTCTGGAGGTTTTAAAATGATGAAAAGGGAACTCAATTATTCAGGGACTCTTAAACATTGTATCTCAGGAAGCAAAGGAAATCACCTCAAGTTAGACTCTCTGCATTTGATAAACTCTCAGCTTGGTTGATGGTTAACAAATGTCATTGTCACCAAGGGGGTTTGAGAAGACTTCATCACCATGTCACAATGGGCCTCCATTTCCTTATTATTAAACTTTGATTATTTAACATGCCTTATTTGGAGTCTCCTGCAGATCAATGCTTGCCATCTCAAAGTTCATTTAGTACTCTGGTTTTTGTATTTAGAAGTAATTTAACGCAAATCCTTTTATTTTTCTTTCCCATCAGCATTGCTGAAGATGAACTAATTCTGTCATGAAATTTTTTCCAATGTGCATTATGAAGTTTCAAGCATTCAATAAAGTTGAAAGAACTGTACAGTCAACACCCATGTAAACATTGCAGAGATTTGCACGTTACTTTACTTGGTTTGGGGTCCCTGGGTAGTGCAAAGTGAGCGGTAAGAAGTTTGGAGGTGCAAGTCACCCAGAGGCACCTCGGAAGAAAGACTTGGAGATGTCCTTCAGAAAAATCAGCCCTTGAACATGCTCTGGAGCTCAGTTCTACTCTGACACAGATGGGGGCGCTTTGTGTAGCAGTCAAAGAGATGGCAACTGTTTCTTTATAGCCAAAACAGTAACTAAGTTGCGTTATTTTTGTCCTCTTTGACTGCTATTATAATTATTCAGTTGAATCTCCCTCAAGCAATTACCAATATTAATTGATATGCTCATTTTATCTTTTTTGCTGTTAAATATAGCACCTGACATTTCCAAATATGTTTCTTGAAAAATAAGCATTGTTTTATTTCCTCATGCACCAAGACTTAAATTATTTATTGAAGTAATTGACTTTAAGAATAAAGTTGCAAAATTATCCTACTTATGAACTTGAAAGCTGGTTTTTTTCCCACTAATTTCTCTGCAGTGCCAAACTTCAGAAAACAATTCCCTTTGAATCTCTTGCCACCTAAGCTTACCATTGTTTACTACTTCTTGTCACTCCTGTTTACTTACTCTGTTTACTGGACTAGGAAGAAAGTCCTGGCTATCTCTTTCCAAAAATCCGCCAGTCTGATAGAGTGCTGGAAGATGGGCACCCGAGGCTGGAAGGCACTCAGATCAAAATACATAGTGGTTGCAACAGTGGACTTGAGCATACCAACGATCATGAAGATGGCACAAGACCGGGCAACACTTGGTTCTGTTTTACCTGGTGGGTCGCCATGAGTCAGAGCCAACTGGATGGCAGCTAACACCAACATTTCCTGACTCAGCAGGCATCCTATCTCACACGTAGAGAAACTTGGCAGCAGTGCTCTGCACTTCCGCTAACCCAAGCGACACTCTCCACCTGGGGCTTCGTACTAATTTAGGGATAATTCTTTAGTCTCTGTGTGCAATTAAAAATAACAAATGACAATTATCCTTAGAGATGCATACAACATCCTAGTGAAGGTCTGCTTTTTCTCAATTGTCCATACAATCTCTCGTGTTACAAATAATTGAAACTTACCAAAATTTGAACGTAAGGTTTATTCTGAGTGGTTATTCATATGCTTTTAGGGAGATCATTTTGATTTGACAAAAGGCAGATGGCTCGAAGAAGCTGGGTACAATGAGGCTTACAAAGAGAAGAGGAGGGAGAAATATAGAAGATCAACTATTGGCTAATCTTAACATGATTGATTGAACCCTGCTGTCTTGGTTATCTAGTGCTGCCATAACAGAAATACCTTAAGTGGATGGCTTTAACAAAGAGAAATTTATTCTCTCACAGTCTAGGAGGCTAGAAGTCTGAATTCAGGGTGTCAGCTCCCAGGGAAATCTTTCTTTCTCTGTTGGTTCTGGAGGAAGGTCCCTGTCACCAGTCTTCCCCTGGTCTAGGAGTTTCTCACCACAGGGGCCCCAGGTCCAAAGGACACACTCCCCTCCTGGCTCTTCATTCTCGGTGGTATGAGGTCACTCTGTCTCTCTGCTTGCTTCTCTCTTTTATATCTCAAAAGAGATTGACTTAAAACACAACCTAACCTTGTAGATTTGAGTCCTGCCTCATCGACATCATAGAAGTAGGATTTACAACACATAGGAAAATCACATCAGATGACAAAATGGTGGACAATCACACAATGCTGGAAATCATGGCCTGGCCAAGTTGACACACAGTTTTGGGGGACACAATTCAATCCATAACACCAGCCTTTCCCCTTTTACTGAGACCAACTGGTGTCAGGTCACAAGATAGTCTCTGGCCCTCCACCAAGTCATATTCTCTGAAATTCAAATTCAGCAAGGCGGGATTGGACAGGAAAGAAAAGACTAGCAACTTTGGGTGAAAGAAAAGCTGCTGCTGGGATCAATCCCGGTCAGGAACTTCTTTACTGTGAATACTTGGTTTCATGGTTAAGAAAACCGCCAAATCAAAGCAAAATGTCTGCTTTCAATTCCTCTCTTTGATACTAGGATCCAGATACTGAGTTTAAAAGCTTTGTTAAAAGGAAAAAAAAAAAAACAATTTCTGTAGCCAGGCTAACCTTAGCCATTCATCTTCTTGTCTGCTTTGCTCATTCTTATAAATAGTGAAAGACGATCATCTACTCTGACTTACTAGCTTTCTTCTTTAATATGTCTGTTTACTGCTTTTCTAAGAGTCATCTGGAGCCCCAGTGGCACAGTGGTTAAGAGCTCAGCTGCTAACCAAAAGGTCAGCAGTTCGAATCCACCAGCTGCTCCTTGGAAATTCTATGGGGCAGTTCTACTCGGTCCTATAGCATCACTATGAGTCGCAACCAACTCGACGGCAACAGGTTTGTGCGGCAATGGTGGTTCAGTGATAGAATGCTGGTCTTCCAGCACTCCGTTTAATATGACGCTTCCATTTCATCTGTCTGATCCTTTCTGGTGAATAGACCAGGATAGTAGTCTGAGGATGTTCACAGAGGAAGCAGAAACACCATTTCTATGGGATGCCCAATGTGTACTGAACATTTCTATCCTGAAAGCCTCTTTTTACATTTATCTACATTGTAGTTAATGCAGAGCTCACACAGATATAGACACAGTTAATGACCTCAAATAGTAGTACCTTCTATGTAGAAGCTGTAATTTAGAACTTTTCATTCTTTATTGCTGACTCATTGGAATGCGAAAGAGAAAGAGCCAAGACACAATGCCTACTCAATCATAAGTGCGTTTAACATTGACACAGCGAGCTTATATAGTCATTCCCACGATGTAAGCTAAAGTTTTCTTTTTATCTTATTTGCTCGTTACGGAAGAAATACTGGACTACTGCTTAATTTTTAAGGAATGAACTCAATAGCATAGGGGGGTTCTTTAAAATGATGTATCTACTTTATAGGACCTCATGTTAATAATACTTTGGAATTACACAGACATACGGCAAAGCATGCATTATAGATGGCTTATCGGATGACAGGATTATTAATGAAAATTAATGAATAGCGACTTGAGTGTTTGCACGCACTCACACACACACATGCACACACACACAACACACACAGGTCAATATGATTCATACGTTGTTATAAAATTTTTCTTTTGATTTCTGAAACAAAGAGGTTCAAACCAAAAAACCTGTTGTTGTCAATTCCGACTGACAGCGACCCTATAGGGCAGAGTAGAACTGCCCCAGAGGGTTTCCAAGGAGCAGCTGGTGGATTCAAACTGCGTACCTTTTGGTTAGCAGCCAAGCCCTTACCTACTGTGTCACCAGGGCTCCAAAGAAAAAAGCAAAGAGTACTTATTATTAGCAATTGCCTGGCAAGTTGTTACATGGTTTTGTGCCTTGAGGGTAAACGGACAGTGTGATGTGAGATTCAGAAACCCATGAACTACTTACAGTCCCTAGGAGCCCTGGTGGCACAGTGGTTAAGCGTTTGGCTGCTAACCAAAAGATTGGCAGTTCAAATTCACCAGGCACTCCTGGTGGAAACCCTATGGGGCAGTTCTGCTCTGTCCTATAGGGTTGCTATGAGTCGGAACCGACTCGATGGTACCTAGCAACAACCTCATAAGCATCCAGTGAGTTTTCCTGCTCTGATAGGTATCCGTCTTACACAGGTTCCAGCTTTCACAGTTTTTTTTGTATTATAATCACGGCATCTTCACTTTCATTACTACATTTTTTTCCTTAAATTTTTTCTTTTTTTGGACGGCATGTGTTTCCAGCATTGAAATGCATGCTTACTAATTGAGTGTGCTTAAATGCTTGGTTTGTAACAATGGATTTTGAGAAATATGATCTGGAAATACAAGCCACCAATGAGGCGAGTGGCACTGTGGTGCTACTGATCCGTGGTGTGACAGCATACCAATGACAGCTAGACAGAGAATTTACTGCATGCGGGCGCCTTTCCATTAGGTTACATGGGGGACCTCTGGTTTTCCAAATATGACCCAGAAAAAACAAAACAAACCTATCAGAGCTCCGCTTTCCAACCGCCACACAGGAAGCCCGTAATTATGCTTGCAAGCTTTATCTCACAGAAACAAAGGGGGAGAAGGGCAAAAGTTTACAAAGCTAATGTACAGGAAGCATCACCTAATAGAATGCTCAACCTAGGCAACAATGAGGCTCCAACTCGGGTCTGCTGAGCTTCACGCATTTCAAAAGGGCCCACCTTGACGCTAAGTGCATTAGAGCCGGAATAACATCCTACCTACGCAGTCCAGAGGCATGAGAAGTGGCCAGTGTACCATTATACCGATAGCAGCAAAACAGTTAATTATAATTGCTTCTATTATATCATTGGCTAAACCTGTAAAATTCGCAATGCTGGTGAAAATGACAGATGGGCCAACTAAGGCTCAATGTTACTGTATGCCCACCACCCAAGTTTCCCCTGCTATCTGAAAGTACAGCAGTCCTCCGCAGCCTTTCAGAAACCAAAATGGCATAAAGCAAAGAAGCAATTATCCCTGATTTATATGGGAAAATTTTTTGAGCATTCCCAGATCCAAAAAATAATCTAGCAAATCACAACACTGACATATTCTAAAAGCAGGAACCAAAAACCAAACCAAACCCATTGCTGTCCAGTCGATCCCGACTCATAGCGTCCCTATAGGACAGAGTAGAACTGCCCCGCAGAGTTTCCAAGGAGCACCTGGTGGATTTGAATTGCAGACCTTTTGGTGAGCAGCCATAGCTCTTAACCACTGCGCCACCAAGGCTGGAAGGATATGATAAATACACAGCCCGTATAAAGTGGATGCTGAGTGCAGATCCCGGGGAAGGAGCTTGGCGATGCCACTCTCGCTGCTCGGGGTGCATGCTGCCTCTTTAACAGCTCACTACAAAACACAATCCGAACACTATTTCCAATTTCCCCCTTGTTTTTTGTAAAAGCGAAAATCCTCTGCAGATTTCTTTCAGTTAGCGAGAACAGGTATAATGCACGTCTTTCGTAAAAGCTTAGTGACGTAAAGCAAACTGTCCAAAAGTAGGTGATACTTGTATTTAACAAGTTATCCTATTCTTATAGCTGAATAAGCTAATATTCATTGTATTTACCACACTGTTAAATTCTAGGGGTAAACAGTTAAACAAGAAATACCTGACCCTTCTGTCACTCTGTTACTAAAAAAAAAAAAAAGAAGTTGCCCTCCAGTTCATCCCGACACATGGCGACCCCATGTGTATCTGAGTAGAACCATGCTCCATACGGTTTTCAATGGCTGATGTTTCAGAAGTAGATTGCCAGGCCTTTCTTCTAAGGCACCTCTGAGTGGACTCAAACATCTAACATTTTGGTTAGCTGCTGAGTGTGTTAACTGTTTGAAGCCCCCAGGGACTCCACCCACTCATTAATGAAGCATTAATTTGTTCAGGAAGATGGACGTTAAGTCTTTGCATTTGGTGACATGTAGTTACGGATGAAGAGACAAATGAGAACTATTTGTAGAAAGTTAAAACAGAAAATGAATGCCCCTGTCATATAAGTGTAATGTACAAATGTAGAAATGATGACTTTTGAATACAAGTGTAAAGATAGTTGGAAATAGAATAGTTTTATCTAAAATTGGTCAAGTAAAAAACATGAAAATAGCTTATTTTATATACTAGAAGTGGAAATTTTCCTATATTTATCATTTTCATATTTCATTTCTTATAAAAAATTATAACACATTTTAAGGATTGACCCACGGATTTGGAATAATGGTACACATTATCTATCAACTTTGATATATGAATTTACAGATAAAAACCATGAGGTTCATTTTCCAGAATGGATTACGTAAACAACCCCAACCATCTCTTAGGTAACCATCCACTCAATTAAAGAGAACAGCACAGGGTGATAAACTAACCCACTGCCATTGAATCAATCCCCCTCATGAGACCTCGTGTGTTACAGAGTAGAACTGTGCTCCACAGAGTCTTCTTGGTTGTAAATCATTACAGCAACAGATTGCCAGGCCTTTCTTCCTCAGCACAGCTGGATGGATTCAAACCAACAACCTTTAGTCACCTAATTGATAAAGACTGGGCATGTAGTGGTTAATAGCTCAACTCCTAGCCAGAAGGTCAGCAGTTCGAATCCACCAGCTGCTCCTTGGAAACTCTATGGGGCAGTTCTACTCTGTCCTGTAGGGTCGCTGTGAGTTGGAATTAACTCAAGGGCAATGAGTTTAGTCTTGGTTTTTGTAAACAAATGAACCAAGAAACAAACCAGCAAATATGCTAACAATCGTGAAGATGGTACAGGACTGGGTAATGTTTCCTTCTGTTGTAGATTAGATCTCCATGAGTTGGAGCCAACTCAGTAAACAAAATTTATGCATATATTTATCAGATTCTAAATAAACATCTATGGCTTACTTTCATTTATAAAGATCTTCATTCAAAAAGTCATGGATGATTGGACTCTTGGACACATTATGCAAAAATAGAGTGCTGACATGGATTTCATTTTAGCATTTTTTATTACATAGGAATTGGACCAATGAAGGTGATGGGCAATACATCATCATTTTATAAACTGAATAGGAGCCCTGGTGGGAGCAGTGGTTAAGCACTCAGCTGCTAACCAAAAGGTTGGCGCTTTGAACCAACCAGCTGCTCCTCCGGAGAGAGATGTGGCAGTCTGCTTCCGTAAAGATTACAGCCTTGGAAACCCTATGGGGGGCAGTTCTACTCTGTCCTATAGGGTCGTTACGAGTTGGAATTCACTTGTTGGCAACGGGTTTGGTTTGGTTTCTATAAATTGAGTTGCTCTCAAAATGAAAATAGAAAACAAAAAGTACCTGCGTTGAGAGAATAATCTATTAAGCAGAACAGGTTAATTATTCCTCACATGAATATTTCAATGTAATAATTAAGCTGAAGAATCACTGCTATGGTTTCATTAGCTTCCAGATTCTTCCAAGCGGTTGGCACCTGAAGGAGCCTGGTGTGCTTGGGTAATAAAACGTTTACGTGGAAACATTATTTCCATGCTCAGCTGCTTTTAGCTCCTGAAATGGGTACTATCTCTCTGGGTCCATTAGCTTTATCTCCCTCTGCATGGAGTGTGGCTGCATCCTGTTCAATGTTGCCATGGGGATCATCTTATTTTCTGGGAAAATGAGCCATTTAAAAGATCAAGGACTTGCCCAAGGCCATGGATGTAACATCTGGTAGTACAAACATTCTGTCTATGAAAGCACTTCATCTCACCTACTTTGTACAGGTTGTCAGGAGGGACCAGTCCCCGGAGAAGGTCATCATGCTTGGTAAAGTAGAGAGTCATAGAAAAAGAGGAAGACCCTCAACGAGATGGGTTGACACAGTGGCTGCAACAATGGGGTCAAGCATAGCAAGGATTGTGAGGATGGCGCAGGACCAGGCAGTGTTTTGTTCTGTCGTACATGGGGTCGCTATGAGTCGGAACCAACTCAAAGGTACCTAACAACAACAAAGGAATTCAAAGTTCTTTAGGAAGTAAAACTTAACTTGGAGGAGTTCAAGCATAACAGTGATTATAAGGATGGCTCAGGACCTGGCAGTGTTTTGTTCTGTTGGACGTAGGGTCACTATGAGTCGGAACCGACTTGATGGCACCTATGTTAACAACATGACGTTACAAGGATGCTTCTTTAAATAAAGGACTTTAAGATTCCCCCCACCCCCCATTTCGAGTATGATCATAAAATCAAGGGCAACATATTTATCATTTTGGGATTTTGTTGGGCAATTTTTTTTTGTTTTACAAGTTTCCATTGTCTTTGTTCTTGTTAGGTGCCTTGGACTCAGTTCTGAGTCATAGCGACCTCATGTATGTACAACAGAGCAAAACCCTGCCCGGTCCTGTGCCATCCTCACAACTGCTGTTATATCTGAGCCATTGTTGCAGTCACTGTGTCAATCCATCTCGTTGAGGGTCTTCCTCTTTTTCGCTGACCCTCTACTCTACCAAGCATGATGTCCTTCTCCAGGGACTTGTTCCTCCAGATAATATGACCAAAGTATGTGAGACGAAGTCTCGCCATCCTTGCTTCCAAACAGCATTCTGGCTGTACTGTTTCCAAGACAGATTTGTTCGTTGTATTACTACTGGTATATTTAGAAAGTAAATCCATCATTGTATTTATTCACTGTAAACTTTTTAAAAAATAATCTATATGTTGAAAGAAATTGGCAGATCATTTTATTTTATTTGCGATTTTGCTAAAACCCATTGAATAAAAGTGGTAACGGGAATTCAATCGATAGTAAAGATGTTTAAATGTACAACTTTCTTTAAACACACAGTTTTTTGAAAGTGAACATCTCATGGGAGAAGTTAGGTTAGGAGGTAGTTCGAACAAGTTCAAAAAGAAGACAAAACAAGTGCATAGATCCTAAATTCATTGATCATTCCTGGACTCAATCAAGTCATCAGACATTTTTAGGATTTGCAATATCCCAGCACTGTGATGGATGGGAATATATGAGTCTCTTAACCATAAAAATTTTGCAATCTTGTTGACAAGCCAGGATTGTGGAGGCATTGAGAAAATAGAGTGTGCTTTGGATTTTTTAGATTTGTTGCAACAACTAGGAAATTATTATTGTTATTAACTACGATTTTATTATGCAATTAGCAAAGAGAGTTGATTCTCAATAAGTATTTGTTGAACAAGTGAATAAATCAATGGATGAACTCCAGGAGATTTTTCCAATTCCCCGCTAGGCTTCACATGCTTATTGTTGGTGTTGTTAGTGCCATTGAGTCAGTTCTGACTCATAGCAACCCTATAGGACAGAGGAGAACTGCCCCATTGTTCAGTTGGATTCAGACTGCCAACCTTTTGGTTAGCAGCCGAACTCTTAAACACTGCGTCCCAAAACCAAAAAATTCCCAATTCCGACTCATAGTGACCATATAGGACAGAGTAGAACTGCCCCATAGGGTTTCCAAAGAGTGGCTGGTGGATTTAAACTGCTGACCTTTTGGTTAGCAGCCAAGCTCTTAACCACTGCACCATCAGG
Organism: Trichechus manatus latirostris; assembly: GCF_000243295.1. NCBI lineage: Eukaryota > Metazoa > Chordata > Mammalia > Sirenia > Trichechidae > Trichechus > Trichechus manatus. The sequence continues at coordinate 4,075,837 of NW_004444070.1, read as the reverse complement.
GCTCCACTGTGCCACCAGGGACCCTAATATATAAGTAAGTACTCAATAAATATTTACCCATCATATCTTCCATCTACGTAAATCACACATAAATTTATTTCAAGGAATAATGACTTTTTTTTACGTTGGTCCTCTATTGCAATTTGTTTAACTTTGTCATGCCACTATCCCTTGTGACATCCTAATTTTAACTTGAAAACAACTAAAATGAGCACTCGCAAGAAAACGGCTCTTAGACTATCTTTGGTGATTCAAGACTACTAGCGTCCAGGTTTCGGATGCACTATATTATCCCACTGTCTACAGACGTAGCAGTTACTTTAATAAAAGTGCATAATTCTGACCTAGAGCAGCAGTCTCCTTCCCTGATTTTAATAGATTCTAACATCAAAAAGCACCTTTCGGCAGCTCCAACAGGACAGCGGCTTGCCCATAAAGCTGTATCGGGGAGTCATGGTAAATCTTAGCATTTGATCACTGCTGATTGATCGTACTACAGGAATGAGGAGAGAGGAGCTAGCGCCTAAGAGCTCCTTTTTCATCAGCTTATGCTGCGCAGAGGACTGATTGCTGACTTTGGGATGCTGAACTCAGGAGCAGCTTGGTGCAAAGCGGGGTAGGTTCGGGAGGGTTCCCTAGCAGGTGGACTTACCTTTCAGGAAAATTCTCTGCATAGCCGTGTTGGAAAGATAAACAATTTACACAACCTACATCTGAGGGTGGTCTCTCTAGAGAATATAGTCCATTGCAGCTGACTGTCATTTAGATGGAACTCAGTGACTATGGGCTATTGGGAAAAGCTGTGCAATATATCAAAAGAACACGCATTAAGCACAATCTACATCCAACCTTTTGTGACATACAACTCATGGCTGTTGACTTCCCACTCATGGTGCCCCCATGTGTGTTATAGTAGAACTGTGCTCCTCAGGGTTGTCGATGGCTGATTTTTTTGGAAGTAGATCACCATTCCTTTCTTCTGAGGTGCCTCTGGGTGGACTCGAACCTCCAAACTTTGGTTAGCAGCCAAGCACATTCACTGTTTGTACCATGCATGAATTAGATACAAATTTCAGCTGTGATGGACAAACCTGTGCCAGGAACCCATCCAGGAGAGCCCTCCATCTCCCAGGCTGGAAGCCTGTGCCCGGTCCCCACCCCAACTCAGCTCCTGGCTCCATCTGGGAACCTCCATCTCCCCTGTGGCCCTCCTCTGCATTTGCAGCTATGTGCTGGGTGTCTCTACCCTCTTGGAGACCCGGGTTCTCTTGATCAACTCTTATTCCTGCATATGCTTTCTCAGCATAACCAGAATATACACGTACATCCAAACTAAACCAGCTGCCGTCCAGTTGATCCTGACTCACGGCCACCCTTGTGTGTCAGAGTAGAGCTGTGTTCCATAGGGTATTCCATGGCTGATTTTTCAGAAGTAGATTGCCAGGCCTTTCTTCTAAGTCACCTCTGGGTGGACTCGAACCTCCAACCTTTCATGTAGCAGCCAACGGCTTAACCGTTTGCACCTTCCTAGGACTCCAGGTAACACAGGATGAAGCATTTAACCTCTCTATTCATTTAATTTGGTATACAATGATTACGGGAACAAAACTGGTCTCATTTTAAGGTTACAGTTGGCTCTTATTTTCCATAATTCTAAGTCCCCTACTGCCTACTGGTCCATCCCAACAGACAGAGATACACTGTTCCACAGGCGAAAACTGGCCTTAATAGTAAATTTCAAAATAACATGTTAGATTGCATAGCAACATTGTAACGTTAGGTAAACTTACCCCTTTTACACACTTTCGTTCAGTACTCATTTGTCTGAGAATATATGTTGATAGGATAACGAAGATGATGCTAATGATGATGGTGGTAGTGATGGGGGTTTACCGCAGGGCTTCAACCACTTCCTTCTGGTCCAAACCCCTGCTGAGAATTTGCATTTCCACCCCAGATGTACTGAATCAGAAACTACAGTTTAACAATACCCCCAGGTGATTCTTATGTATGATCAATTTTGAGAACCACTGCTCTACTAGCGGTTCTCAGAACTCGTCCCTAACCAGCAGCATTAGCATCGCCTGGACACGTGTTAGAAATGCAAATTCTCAGCAGGGGCTGGAACCAAAGGAACCAGTTTGAAGCCCTGGTTGACTGCATATCTCCCTGCTACGTATTCTGCTAGATTAGTGGTTTTCAAACTTCAGTGCCCACAAGAATCACCTAGACATTTAATGCAGCAAAATCACGGGCAGCTCAAATCCAGAAGATACTGGGAGTGTCGTACAAACAATAAGAAAAACTAGGTATAAAATGTTTCAGGCATGAGATTATCTGACGTGATCCCCAGAATGCAACGTAGAACAAAACTGAAAAATTACAATGTTCACTTTTGGTTTTCTTCTGTGAGTAGTTCCCTATGAACGTTATCTATCATATTATTATTTCTACTCACTTTGGAATGTGTGATTTCCCTGTACCATCAACAGCTGGTGTTCCTACTTATGGGGAGGGATGGTGGGGGGAGCTTTACATAATTTCCTAGATTTCTTAATTCAAGGGCACCCTCTTCTGTTCAAATAGTGAACTTGTTTCCTTAAACAAATTTTTTTTTTTTGGTTGTTGCTGTTTTGATTTGTTTTACTTTTACAAGGAGAGTAATGATGTCCTGTGTCAGAACTGACTTGACCGCAATGGGTCAATGATGTCCTTTAATTCTGAGACACACTAGGACTGAGGATTTTTACTCCTTTTTCTCTCTTTAATTTTGGCAACAAATCTCCAAGGAATTCCTACCCTCCCCAAAGTTTCCCAGGAGCAATTTCTTCCTACATGCGACCACTTCACTACATGATAGTCAATATCTATAATAGCTTGCATTTTGATACTAAAAATGTAATTTAAAAAATACCATTCACATTTGACAACAGAAAATGTATGAATTATCATGGAATACTTCTATCCAAAGTAGTGCAAGTTTTATATGGAGAAGAATTAGTATGTAATGGAAGGGCATTAACTGAATTGATTACTGAGATGGTTAGGAAGAGAATTTGCAGAGGGTTTTATCTTCTCTGACCGTTTTCTCCCGGGCTGGTTGTGAAGGAAAATTTACTGATAGGGACACGGCATATCTTGGGGGAAGAAAGGCAACACATCTGAGTCCCTGGCAACACCTTTGGTAGGGTCAGAAAAGGAGGTTGTAGAGTTGGAAGCCCATTCATGTGCAAAGGTAATCTCTGGGTAGATCAGGATGAAATGGGTGATATTTTTGAAAGAGATCAGTGAAAATGCAGTCAACAAACCCTGGGTGCAAATCCCAAACGTTAGCTCCAGGTCCCTCAGGCTCACCCCTCACTCCTAATTCCTAAGGCATCTTCCGCATTACATTTGCCCCAGAAAGCTACTCCGAGGTTAATGTCTATCCCAAACACAAAAATGGTGGGGCTGTGTCCCAGGACTGTTTTCAATCTTAGAAATAGGATGGGGCAGAAGCAAAGATTAAAACCCAAACAAACCAATGCTTCAGTGAGGAGTATCAAACATGTAACATATTTAAAATGGCATCCCACTGCTATTATTCAATCCCAGACTAAACTAAACCCACTGTTGTTGAGTCGATTCCAACTCATAGCAACCCTGTAGGACGGAGTAGAACTGCCGCATAGGGTTTCAAAGACAGTATGTAATCTTTATGGAAGCAGACGGCCACGTCTTTCTCCGGAGGAGTAACTGGTGGGTTCAAACCGCCAACCTTTTGGTTAGCAGCCTGGCGCTTAACTGCTGAGCCACCAGGACACCTATTCAGTATTAAAAATGAAATAAAATCTGTTGAAGAAACACTTGATATAGAGTTGAATACTTTTTATATCTTGTTTATTTCTATGTATTTTGTCTGATACAGGAGTTCTTGCAGATAAACAGAAAAGGCACATTTTCCATTGCCATCTGTTTGTATGTTTCTACTTTTTTGGATCACCAGCTTCCTAAAGAGAGCACACCATATTTCAAGATATAAATATAGATTAAAAAATGGTAAATGCAAACCGTCACACTTACAGTTATTATAGTAGATTTAAACTGTTGTATTGAATTTTGTAACATTATTTAAAAAATACTTGGAATTTAATATATATTTTATAACCTATGAAATATTAATATCAGATTAAAAAATTAATTGTATCTATAACTGAGTATTTAAATAACGTTTGTTTGATTAAGGGCTGTTTAATATTAAGGGCTAAAGGGTATGGACAAAATTTTTTTTTTTTTAAAGATCAGCTTAAAATTAAAGTTCATTGAAAGAAAAATTAGTCCGATATCATAGTTTAGAATATATTTTAAGCGAGACTGTGTAATTATTAAGATTTTTATGTGTTTTATTAATTTTAGTTTTGTTAAGTTTGTGATTGTTTTTATGGAAAGTATGGCTTGATGTGTTATTTGATTATTTTTTTATTAAGGGCTGATAAGTATTTTTAAAAGGGGGTAAATTTTGGCATACAGTGTTTGTAATAGGAAATAATTATTTTTTATGTTAATTAGACATTGATTAGTTTTTTACACTTATTAATTTGATTGCAAGTAAACTGTTAACTTTTTTGCGTGGGTTTAGTTACGTTACAATTTTAATTATTAGAAGTTTTGAGTTTAATAGAGGCACTCTTTTTATTAAAAAGAAAGGGAGTATAGGGCCTAGCCGAATGAATATGTTGTATAGTAATGGTTATTTTTTTTTATTATTAGGGGAACAAATTTTAAAAAAGAAAACACCTATTGCCATCAAGTCAACTACCTCATAGGTTTTCCAAGGAGCAGCTAATGGATTCCAACTGCTGACCTTTCGGTTAGCAGTTGAGCTTTTAACCATTGAGCCACCAAGGCTAAGGGAACAAATAGTAAATAAATTTTAGTATGGTAATTAAGAAATGCTCAGCATTTCTCAGGCTGAAAGAACTGAAGAGAAATTCCAGCCTTGAGTTGCAATATTGAAAGCTTCTACAGGGCAAATACCAAACAACACGGGAAGCATCAAAAGAAAATAGAAGGGATACACAGAGTCAATGTACCAAAAAGAACTGGTTGAAGTTCTACCGTTTCAGGAGGTAACACATGATCAAGAACCAATGGTACTGAAGGAAGAAGTCCAAACTGCATTGAAGGCATTGGCGAAAAACATGGCTCCAGGAATTGATGGAATACCAACTGAAATGTTTCAACAAATGGATCCATAGTTGTACCCATTCCAAAGAATAGTGATCCAACAGAATCTGGAAATTATCGAACAATATCATTAATATCACACACAAGTAAAATTTTGCTCAAGATCATTGAAAAACGGTTTCAGCAGTACGTCAACAGGGAACTGCCAGAAGTTCAAGCTGGATTTAGAAGAGGACATGGAACAAGGGATATCATTGCTGATGTCAGATGGATCCTGGCTGAAAGCAGAGAATACCAGAAAGATATTACCTGTGTTTTATTTGGCTATGCAAAGGCAATCACCTGTGTGATAGCATTACGAAGAATGGAAATTCCAGAACATTTTATTGTGCTCATGGAGAACCTGTACATAAACCAAGAACCATAGTTTGAAAAGAAAAAGGGATACTGCATGGTTTAAAATCAGGAAAGGTGTGCGTCAGTGTCATATCCTTTCACCATACTTATTCAATCTGTATGCTGAGCAAATAATACAAGAAGCTGGATTGGTGGAAGACTCATTAACAATCTGCATTATGCAAATGAAACAACCTTGCTTGATGAAAGTGAAGAGGACTTGAAATACTTACTGATGAAGATCAAAGACCACAGACTTCAGTACGGATTACACCTCGACATAAAGAAAACAAAAATCCTCACAACTGAACCAATAAGCAACATCATGATAAACAGAGAAAAGATTGAAGTTGTCAAGGATTTCCTTTTACTTGGATCCCAGTCAATGCCCATGGAAGCAGCAGTCAAGAAATTAGACAACATATTGCATTGGGAAAATCTGATGCAAAAGACTTTTTTAAAGTGTTCAAAAGCAAAGATGTCACTTTGAGAACTAAGGTGTGCCTGACCCAAGCTATGGTAATTTCAGTCACCTTATATATGCATGTAAAATCTGGACAATGAACAAGGAAGCTCAAAGAAGAATTGATGCCTTTGAATTATGGTGCTGGTGAAGAATATTGACTATATCATGGACTGCCAGAAGAACAAACAAATCTGTTTTGGAAGAAGTACAACCAGAATCCTCCTTAGAAGTGAGGATGGTGATATTTTGTCTCATGTACTTTGGACATGTTATCAGAAGGGACTAGTCCCTGGAGAAGTACATCATGGTTGGTAAAGAGAGGGTCAGCGAAAAAGAGGAAGACGGTCAATGAAATGGATTGACACAGTGGTTGCAACAATGGGCTCAAGCATAACAGTGATTGTGAGGATGGCTGAAGACTGGGCGGTGTTTCGTTCTGTTGTACCTGGGGTTGCTATGAGTCAGAACTGACGCCACGGCACCTGACAAAAACATCCTTTGATGTCTTATGTTCTGGTGTATTTTTTCCCTCTTTCAAATTGTAGGTCCTTTCATGCATTTTTTTTCCCAAAATAAGCCAGTCTTGTCTACATTAAATATTTAGTCTGGCAAATAACCTCCCTCCTCAATAACTGTTATCAATATTTCAGGAAAATCACTCACAGCACTTACGTTGGCACTCGCTGCTTCACCTTGCACTTTCATATTGTGTAAAGTTGCCCTCACCTTGAAATGAAAGCACCAACCCCTACTCGCAGCAAATTCTTCTTCACAATCACCTTCACTTGCTGCACGTGCAGCTTTGAAATCATTGAAAAGGCTTCAAGCCTTTTCTTGCACTAAAGTAAGGCTAGTAGTGATATTACTCTGATTTTGATCATTTAACCAAATTATCAACAGCTTTTCCATTTCAATAAATAAACCATTGCAATGCTGAGTAACGATTGTCGCTTTCATTAGGGCAGAACCTTTCATGTGCTCCATTATTCTCATTTCATCCTTTAAAACTGTTCCAACCATTGACCGACTGTAGCCTAATGCTTTTCCAGTGACCGATGACATTTCACCTCTTTCCGATCGTGTCATTACTTCCACTGTACTTTCAGTTGTGATCATTTTCCTTTTCTTTGATGTATCACCAGCACAAGAATCGGATTTACGCTTTAGGTGAATGGTTGTTGTTGTTGTTAGATGCCATCGAGTCGGTTCTGACTCACAGTGACCCCATGTACAACAGAACAAAACACTGCCCGGTCCTGCGCCATCCTCACCATCGTTGCTATGCTTGATCCCATTGTTGCAGCCACTGTGTCAGTCCATCTCATTGAGGGTCTTCCTCTTTTTCACTGACCCTCCACTTTACCAAGCATGATGTCCTTCTCCATGGTCTGGTCCCTCCTGACAACATGTCCAAAGTAAGTAAGATAAAGTCTCGCCATCTTGCTTCCAGGAGCAATAAGAAGGTATAGAAAATCACTGTATCTCAAAAAATTTCCTTTCTTCCTCACTGCAGTCACTACTCCCACCCACCTAACCCCCATCAAAAGCACACTGATCTAATTTTTGTTACTGCAGATTAGATTTGTCTTTTCCACAATTATATATATACATGCATCGTAAAGTTTGTTATCTTTTTTGACTTCACTCCGCATAATGTTTTCAAGATCTATGCATGTAATTGTGAAGGTCAGTAGTTGATTTATTTTTATTCATGAGTAATAAAATATGCGGTAGTATAGATATACTGGTGTGTTTATCCAATCACAAGTAAAAAGACATTTGAACTGTTTCCAGTTTGGGACTATTATGAATAAAACCGTAACAAACATTCATGGAAAAAAGTTCTGCATACTCCTATCTTTTCATTTGTCTTCAGTAAACACATAGAACCAGAATTGCTGGTTTAAAAGGTAATTGCCCTTTTAAGTTTATAAGAAACTGTCAGATAATTTTCTGAGTGTATATAGAATTTTACGTTCCAATACCAATATGTGAAATTCTATTTGCTTCACATCTTCAGCAGCATGGTGTTACCTATGTTTTATATTTTAGCCACTCTAAAATCTAAAGCTGGATCACATTTTTGTTTTAACTTGCATTTCCCTGATGACTAATGATGCTAAGAATCTTCCATATGCTTAATGGCCATCCATATATTTTCTCTTGTGAAGTGTCAACATATTTCCGTCTGACTTTTGTTGTTTTAACTGATTACTGACTTATTTGTGTTTTTTCTATATCCTCCGAATAAATATTTTGTCTTATATACATGTAGATTAAATATCTATTTGTTTAAGTCTTATTTATTAATCTCAGTAATAATTTACACATATTTTTTCAGTATACAGCCATCACAATTATGTCCAAAATATTTCATGTTTTCTTCTGTTTTTGAGCATGGTAATTTGTTTTAATTTTCTGTTCTAAACATTTGTTGCTCAAGTAAAAAAAGGACAATTGATTTTGTATGTTAACTTGTTGCCTGGGGCTGTGCTAAACTCAGTTATCTTATCCAGGAATTATTTTGTAGATCATTTGGTATATTTTTTTCAATGAGCATGTTTTCTGTGAATAGAGTTTTATGTCTTACTTTCTACTCTGTATTTTTTTTTTTTTTAATTCCCTCTTGGTACTGTTCATAAATCCATTGCCCTGGAGTAGATTCTGACTCACAGCGACCCGGTAGGACAATTAGAACAGAAATGCCCCATAGGGTTTCCAAGGCTGAAATCTTTACGGAAGCAGACTGACACATCTTTCTCATGCAGAGCCACTGGGTGGATCTGAACTGCCAACCTTTTGGTTAGCAGCCAAGCTCTTAATCAGGGCTCCTTGATATTACTAATAATTCCAGTGAAATGTTGAACAGAAATGGTGGGAATAGACTTTTTTTTAATTTTTAATTTTTTTATTTTAAGGGTAGGGTATAGTCTTTCATCCTGAAGTTTAAATGTTAGATGTAAGTTTTTCTTTGATGCCATATAAAGTTTAGACATTTTTTCCCTAGTGATCTGAGAATTTTATTTTTCATATGTGTTGATTTTTTCCAAATCTTTTTCTTTATCTATTGAAATGATTATGTGAAACTTTCTTCTTTCTGATACTACACCAAATTAAGCTGATTGATTTTCAAATGTTTGTAAAATCTTATATCCCTGGAATAAATCACTTAACCTATAAAACATAGTCATTGAATTGATCCCAACTCATTGTGACCTTATAGGACAGAGTAGAACTGCCCCACGGGGTTTTCAAATTTTTACAGAAGCAGACTGCCACATCTTTCTCTTGTGAAGAGGCTGGTGGGCTCCAACCACTGACCTTTCAGTTAGCAACTGAGTGCTTAACCAGTGTGCCACCAGGGCCGAATAAATCACTAGGCTGCCTGGCGACCATAGTTTCATGGGACATCTAGGTCCACTGGCATAACAAAGTTTATAAAGAAAATGTTCTACATCTCACTTTGGTACGTAGTGTCTGGGGTCTCAAAAGCTTGCCAGCAGCCATCTAATATACATCTATTGGTCCCATCCCACCTGGAGCAAAGGAGAATGAAGCAAACCAAAGATACAAGGAAAATACTATTCCAAATGACTAAAGGACCACATGAACCAGAGACTCCACCAGCCTGAGACCAGAAGAACTAGATAGTGCCCGGCTACCACCGACAACTAGCCTGACAGGAAACACAACAGTGTCCTGGACAGAGCAGGAGAAAACTGTAGAATAGAACTCAAATTCACACAAAAAAGGCCAGACCTACTGGTCTGACAGAGACTGGAGGAATCCCTGAAACTATGGCCCCTAGACACCCTGCTAACCCAGAACTGAAACCATGCCCGAAGCCCATTTTTCAGACAAAGATTAGACAGGCCTATAAAAGAAACAATAACACACGTGAGGAATATGCTTCTTAGCTCAATCAAATATACAAGACCAAATGGGCAGCTCCTGCCAAAAAGCAGGACAAGAAGGCAGGAAAGGATAGGAACTGGACAAATGGAAAGGGGGAGCATGCTGTCACATTTTAGGGATTGCAACCAATGTCACAATATGATATGTATATAAATTTTTGAATGAGAAATTAACTTAAGCTGTAAACTTTCACCTAAAGCACAAAAAAAAGAAAAAAATCACTAGGTCATGATATATTAATATCATATTATATATTAATATAATATATAATATCATATTATATATTAATATAATACTGGATTAATTTGACCGGTATTATGTTAAATATTTTTCACCTATTTTATTATGGTTATAAGTCTGTTTAAAAAAAAATTTATACTCCCTTTTTTTATTTACCTGCATAATTATCCTTGCTGTGCTTCTTGTTTCTTAATGAGGATTCAAGTTACCATCCAATGTCATTACTTTTTAGCCTGCTGAACTTCTTTTATTATCTTCTAAGATAGCAACTAACTCTCTCAGTCTTTGTCTATCTGTCAGTGTCTTTATCATGGATTTGTATTTGGAGGATAGTTTTCCTGGCTATAAATTCTTGTGTGACCATTTGTTTTCACCACTTGGAATGCATCCTCCCACCACTTTCTGACCGCCATTATTTCTGATGAGAAGTCAGCTGTTAATCATTTTGAAGTTTCCTTCTACCCAATTAGTCTTTTTCTCTTGCTGTTTCTAAGATTTTCTTGTTCTCTTTGGCTTTTGACAGGTCTTCTATGATGTGTCTACATGTGAATGTCTTAGAATTTGTCCTACATGGTGCTCCTTGATTTTCTTGGATGTGTAGGTTAACTGCGTGTTTTCATAAAATTCTAGAGGTTTTTAACAATAACTTTTCAAAATAAACTTTCCACCCCTTTTTCTCTCTCCTCTTCTTTAACTCCTATTATGCATATATTAGTACTGTTGATGTTGTCACACAGGTCACAGAAACACTGTTCATTTTTTCCTTATTCTTTCTTCTTTCTGTTCTTTAGAATGGATAATATATATGGATTAATCTTCAATTTCACTGATTCTTTCTTCTGCAACTCCAATCTGCTGCTGAGCCCTAAGAGTAAATTTTTCATTTCAGTAAATTACCTCCCCCAGCAAACAATTTCAAAACTGGAAAATTTACCGTAATCATTAGGTTTTATAAATGCAGGCTATGCCTTTAACCCAACCCATCTAGATTTTCAATTTCCTTTAAAAAAATAATTTCTATCTCTTTATTGATATTCTCTATTTGGTGTGCCATTGTCATTAAATTTTACTTTATTTAAATAAAATAATAATTTGACCATATTTATAATAGTTCTTTTAATATTTGGGATTTTTTTGTTTTGTTTTGTCTGTGAAGATCAATATCTGGGTGGGTCTTTTCATTGACTTTTTTTAAAATATTCTTTCTTCTTTCTTGTTTTCTGTGTATGAGAGACACTTTCCTTTTTCTTTGCAAGTTTAGTAAATGTTTTGTTGAAAAGTGGACATTGTAGATCATATATTGTAGCAAATCTGGATTCTGATCTTCCCTGGTGTGGTGCTTGTTATTGCTATCTGTGTTTTGTTTCTTTTGTTTTGCTTAGTGACTTGCCTGTCTTAATTCTGTAGAGTCTCTATCTACTGCAGTGCCTGGCCAATAAAGTCTTTGCTCTTTTTTTTAAATGCATATTTTAATTTTTAAGCATCGTCTTCTGGTGTTCACCCCTGAGTCACCGTAGCACAGTTTTCCTTAAATGTTGTATTATTGTTGGATGCCATGGAGTCAATCAACTCATAGTGACCCCATGTGACAGAGTAGAACTGCCCCATAGAGTTTCCTAGCATGTAATCTTTATGGGAGCATTTTGCCAGTTCTTTCTCTCATGGAGCCACTGACAGGTTCAAACCAGCAAACTTTTGGTTAGCAACTGAGCGCTTAACCACTGCACAACCAGGGCTCCTTAAATACCTTCAGTCAGTAAGGTGCTAACACCTGGGCATAGGGGATCTGTGTGCAGGTTGTGGCATACATTCAAAGTCCAGGAAGTTTACAATTAACCATGGATAATAGGTAACTGATACCCTTCTGTGTCTTTACTGAGCATGACCACAGACCTGCCTAGGCAAACACCCTTCCAAACCCACAGGAATATGTTGGCGGTTCTCAAAGCTCCCTATGGTTCTCTCAACTTCTGTATCTCGTTTTGACATTTTTAGCCAGTCTAGTGCCTGCCCCACGTCCCTGGGTGGCACAAAAGGTTAAGTGCTCAACTACCAACTGGAAGGTTGGCAGTTCGAACTTACCCAGAGGTGCCTCAGAAGACAGGTCTGGCAATCTGCTTCCAAATATCACAGCCTTGAAAACCCTATGGAGATCAGTTCTACTCTGACACACATGGGGTCGCCATGAGTCAGAATTGACTCCACGGCAATGACCAACAGCAACAACAGTTCCTGCTCCAAAAGTATTGTAGTCTTATATAGACTTGGCATTCTTCTGCCCCATCATTGGCTGTCCATTTTGATAATACGCCTGGTATAGGACTTTTCAGCAGAGCTGCAAATAAGGTTGGTTCCCTCCATTGGCATAGAGGCGGCTAGTCTTTGTGAGTACCATGTCATGGTGTTGAGCGGGATGACAGCAGCCCAGTTTTCTTGTCAATTTTTAGAAGTTTTTCTTGGGTAATGATTTTTAATGTTATTGTATGGCTTTGGTAAATTTTCAGGGTTTTAAAAGAGCTTTCTTTGATAATTTTGTCAATTCTAAAATTATTTGTTGTTGGAGAAAACTGAGATCCTTCTTCCACCATTCTCGAAGTCCTACCATGATCTTTAGGTTTTACAAACCAAAGCTGCACCTTAAACCTAACCTAATAGTACAGTTTGGTTGACGTCATTGTGTCCCTCAAAAACGTGTGACAACTTGGCTAGGCCATAATTCCCAGTATTGTGTGATTGTTCACCATTCTGTGATCTGATAGGATTACCTTATGTGTTGTAAATCCTAACCTCTATGACGTTAATGAAGCAGGATTAGAGTCAGTTATGTTAACGAGGCAGGACACAATCTACAGGATCAGGTTGTATCTTGAGTCAATCTCTTTTCAGATATAAAAGAGAGAGGCAAGCAGAGAGACAGGGGGACCTCCTACCACCAAGAAAGCAGCACTGGGAGCAGAGCGTGTCTTTTGGACTCTAGACCCCCCTACACCAGGGGAAGATTGAATATAAGGACTTACCCCAGAGCCAACAGAGAAAGCCTTCCCCTGGAGATGATGCCTTGAATTTGGACTTCTAGCCTCCTAGACTGTAAGAGAATAAATTTTCGTTTGTTAAAGCCATCCACTTGTGGTATTTCTGTTATAGCAGCACGAGATAACTAAGACAGTTGAGAAACAGGAGTCCCCTCCATGATAAACATTTTGATCACCATGTGTCGGTGATTATGTATTCAGTCCACCCTAAAAAGAGACCATTACCTTCTGCAGATATCCTGGTGTTTTTGGTTCTCTGAATCATAGTAGATTGTGTACAGCCTTTGGATTTTGTGTATTATTGTGTGCAACAACATCTCTTTGTCTTGCATCTTAATCTGATTTTCTTCCTGTATGTCAGCCTGATATCAGCTTTCAGCTGCTTCTTCAGCTTTGATGACTAATCATTCTAATGGAAGAGAACATGGGGTCTCCCACCCTACAACAGAGCTACAAGAGAACAAGAGGTACTGGGTCTATACTAGTAGGACCCTCCTCTAAATGAGTCATGAGATGCTGCATTCTGGTAAATCCCACCCCCAGCCCTGGCAGAACCTCAATACTTCTCAACCACGTAAAGACACCTGGTGGCACAAACAGCTAAGCTTTTTCTGGGGGAGAAAGACATGGTGATCTGCTCCCATAAAGATTAGAGCCAAGAAAACCTTATGGAGCAGTTCTACTCTGTCACATGAGGTCGCTATGAGTCACAATTGACTGGACTGCACCTAACAACATTTCTATCATCTATCTATCCATCTATCCATCCATCCATCCATCCATCATCTATCATCATCTGCCTATCTATCTATCTGTCTGTCTGTCTGTCTATCTATCTACCTATCTGTCTGTCTACCTATCTACTATTAGTCAAAAATGACTTAATGGCACCAAACAACCACATCATCTACCTACTTACCTACCTATCTATCAATCATCTATCTATTTATCTATTATCTATCATCTATCTTTCAGACCATTTTTGCCTCAGTTTCCCCACCTATAAAATGGTGGCGCTGGTAGTATTGCTTCACTGGGTTGTACTATGGACTCAAAACAGAACTGGCACGTCTGAGCTCTACCTAAGTATTAGCTGTTATGAAGATGACGAGCCCTGGTAGCACAAGGTTATGTACTTGGCTGCTGAAAGGTCAGCAGTTCGAACCCACCAGCAGCTCCACCAGAGAAAGGCCTGGAGATCTGCTCTTGTAAAGATCACAGCCTAGAAAACTCTATGGGGCAGTTCTACTCTGTCACATGGGGTTGCTGTGATGGTTAATGTTATGTGTCAACTTGGTTAGGCCGTAATCCTCAGTATTATGTAATTATCCTCCATTTAGTGATATGATATAATTATCTTCCTTTCTGTGATGTGATGTAATTATCTTCCTTTTTGAGATCTGATGTAATTATCTTCCATTTTGTGATCGGCCATAAGTAATAACATGTAATCCCCTCATGATCTGATGTGATGTGATCAGCCAATCAGTTGTAAAGGGAGTTTCCTTGGGAGTGTGGCGTACACCCAATATATATATGGACTTTCTGGCAAAGCTGGCTTGCTTGCTCTGGATCTTGTTTCCGGCTCTTCATCATCTGACCTCTGGTTCTTGGACTTGAGCCAGCAGCTTGTCATCTGACCTGCTGACTTTGGGATTTGCAGGCTTCTGCAGCCCTATGAGCCAGCAGCCTGCTGTCTTACCTGTCAGTTCTGGATTTCTAAGCCCCTGCAACCATGTGAGTCAGGAATAGCATCCAGTCTATGCTTGACCCATGAATTTTGGGAACCGCCAGCCTCCACAACTGAGTGAGCCATTTCCTTGAGATAAATCTCTCTCCTTCTCATTCTCTCTCTCTCTATATATATATATGCTTCACTAGTTTTGCTTCTCTAGAGACCCAGCCTAAGACAGTCTTTATGAGTCAGTGAGTGGCACCCAACAACAACAACCACAGAATGACTGAGAAGTTTCCTGATGTCAGCTAGGCAAACATGGAGTCTTTTGAAATGATCTGACCATCTTGCCTCAACCCAGGAGTGGCACCAGGTAGAAAATTTACACAGTATAGTAAATGTATCATCCATGACGTTTTAGCTCTTTTTCTCCTGTCTCACTATGACAATCGCAGAAATTCTGCTATCATCCTAATGACAAATATCCCTCTTTCCATTATAGACACAATTTTCTGGATAGTTGTATTGAAATAGATATTTCTGTGTATTGCTAATTAGATATACATATGTATGCATACAAAGGATCCCTAGTGGCACAGTGGTTAAATGCTCAGTTGCTAACCAAAAGTCAGCAGTTCAAACCCACCAGCCACTCCATGGAAGAAGGACGTGGCAGTTTGCTTCTGTAAAGATTAGAGCATTGGAAACCCTATGGGACACTCTTACTCTGTCCTGAAGGGTAGCTATGAGTTAGAATCAACTCAACAGCAATGAGTTTGGGGTTTTTTTTGATATGTATGTAGATTGAATAAATTTATTTAATCATTTGAGAATCCTGTAACATCAAATATTCACAGAAGGTGAGTGGAAGAAAGGTCATTTGTAAAGATCATGACTCCCTAGGAAGGGAGAAACTACGTTTGAAGGCAAAGAGTATTTTATCTTCATTTGGATTCTGATGCCATGGGGACATGACGCTGCTTATGTTCTTGATGTCATTGTCTTCTTTATGCATGAAAAAACAAACAATATAACTGAATGGATGTTGATGGTATGATGGGGGTAAGGATGAAGAAGAAGAAAAGATAAAGTTAATTGTTAAGAGAAATAGTGGAAAAATTCTCATGGGAAACTTATCTCACAGAACTCCATCTGAGTATGTACATGTGTGGGGTTTATATGGAACTTCTCCACAGGATGTAACTAATTGTAAGGGACCTATATCAGAATCTATTACAAGAGTTATTAGGGTGTCCATCTGTGGCTACAGAACATACAAATTTATTCACTTTGCGTACCTGTCTCACGCACCTCTTCTATAAATGTTATTTAGAGTTATAATAGACTTTGAAACTTGAAGATAATTTATTCACACCAGAATCCACCAGTCGTAATCCAATTTCAGAGGCTCTGAGTTGAAAGGGTTCTCTTTGTTAGGTTGATGAGGCAGTATTACTGTAGGGCATGTCTTAAATCAATCTCTTTTGAAATATTAAAGCTCTGGACTATGAGCTGAAAGGTTGGCAGTTCAAACCAACCCAGAGGTGCCTCAGAAGAAAGTCCTGGAGATCTGCTTCGGAAAGGTCACAGCCTTGAAAATCCTGCGGAGCACAGGTCTACTCTGCACACATGGGGTCGTCATGAGTCTGTGCTGATTCCACAGCAACTAACTAAGGACAACCATTGCATTTCCTATTTCAGTGCTTCAGAAAACGTTCCCCCTTTGCCTTCGATGTTATTTTTACGGATGTTTTTTAAACCCACCCCATTATGGAAGTCATATCCTTTTAACATCCCACAAGAAACACTAGTTTTTTAATTCAATGTTTAAAGCTGTAACTCTAAAGTCGAAAAAGTCTTAACTTACTGAAAAAATCAAGGGAAGGGGGCAGGTATCACGTCTACTCACCTAATTAATATTCCCAGGACAGGTGTCTGTGAAAGACAATAAATAGGGAAAAAAAAAAAAAAGAAGATCATTACAATTTCTCAATATTTATAAGGGTTCTTTTAAATAACAGCTTTTAGAAAAGATGAGCTGTGAATAGAAAATGGGAACCCACAAACAGAATAGTCTGTTTTTACATTTTTATACCAGGTAAATTATATATTATTGGGAAAATATAGTGACTTTACCTGTGTCAATGGCCTTTACTATGTTTTCTGTTGGAATACTCTTCTCTGAAGCCAGCTCCACAATGTTCCGATAGTCTTCTTTGCCGGCATCATTCATTTTTGTTGCATATTAGCGAGGATAAGGCATGAAAAGATGCGTTAGTATCCTTAAGAATTTCTGAATCTTCAAGAGAGAGGACAGAATGTGGAAATCAAGTCTTCAGATGGTAAAAATTGGCAAAGTCCAAATATTTAACATGTTGTCATTTTTTCTTTCTCTTAGGACTATGGAGGAAATTAAGGAGACTTGGTGATGCAGCCGTTAAGCACTCTGCTGCTAACTGAAATGTTGACGGTTCGAACCCACCCAGTGTCTCCGTGGGAGAAAGACCTGGTAATCTCTCTGTTCCTGTAAAGATCACAGCCTAGAAATCCCTGTGGGTCAATTCTACTCTGTGACATGGTGTCTCTAGGAGTGGAAATCAGCTCAATGGCACCCAGCAATAACATTGCATTGATACAACAGAGCACCAGACAACTGTTTATTTCTTTAGAGATCAACACCTATGAGACCCAATTCCAAAACATCAGCGCCTAATACTTGAAGATTTTATTTCAAAATGTGACCAAATTTAATTCAAAACATGAATACTTAATAATTCAGTGCTATATAGAAATCCACACTGTCTCCACAGTTATGACTGTATAGGGATATGATGGTGTTAGCTGAGCTACAATTTTGGTATGGTTTATTTATCCTAGGAGCCCTGGGGGCACAGTGGTTAAAGCACACAGCTGCTAACCAAAAGGTCAGTGGTTCGAACCCACTAGCCGCTCCAATGGAGAAAGATGTGCAGTCTATTCCATAAAGATTTATAGCCTTGGAAACCTTATGGGGCAGTTCTACTCTGTCCTATAGGGTCACTATGAGTTAGAATTGACCAGATGGCAGTGGGCTTTTGGGTTTTACTTATTCTAGGGAGCCCTGGTGGAACAATAGTTACACACTGGGCTGCTAACTGAAAGGTTTTCAGCTTGAAGCCACCAGTGGCTCCCTGGGAGAAAGAACTGGTGATCTGCTCCCATAAAGATTAACCAAAAAAAAACCACACCCATTGCTGTCGAGTAGATTCTGACTCATAGCGTCCCCATAGGACAGAGTAGAACTGCCCCACAGGGTTTCCAAGAAGCACCTGGTGGATTTAAATTGCTGACCTTTTGGTTTGCAGACGTAGCTCTTAACCACTAGGCCACCAGGGTTTCCCCCATAAAGATTATAGCCTGGAAAATCCTATGGGGAGTTTTAGTCTGTCACGTAGGGTTCCCATGGGTCGGAATAGACTCGATGGCACCTGTCATGGATTGAATTGTGTTCCCCCAAAAATGTGTGTAACAGCTTGACTACGTCATGATTCCCAGTATTGTATGATTGTGTTATCTGATGTGATTTCCTTATGTGTTGTATAACTCTACCAGTATGATGAGATTATATGTGATCTCCTCATGTGTTATAAATTCTATCAGTGTGATGAGGTTATACTGATGAGGTTGACAAGATTAGTGTCTTAATGCAATCTCTTTTGAGACATAAAAGAGAGAAGCGAGCAGAGACACATGGGAACCTCATACCACCAAGAAAGCAGTGCCGGGAGCAGAGCGTGTCCTTTGGATCTGAGGTTCCTGCACAGAGAAGCTCCCAGACCAAAGGAAGATTGATGACACAGACCCCCCTCCAGAGCCAATGGAGAAAGCGTTACCGTGGAGCTGATGCCCTGAATTTGGACTGGTAGCCTACTGGACTGTGAGAATAAATTTCTCTTTGTAAAGCCATCCACTTGTGGTATTTCTGTTGGAGTAGCACCAGATGACTAAGACAGCACCTAACAACAGCAAGTGAGGAAATTAAAGACACGTGACTTTGTTGTTGTGTGCCGTCGAGTCAATTCCAATTCATAGCGACCCTATAGGATAGAGGGGAACTGCCCCGTAGGGTTTCCAAGGAGCAGCTAGTGGAGTCGAACTGCCGAACCTTTGAGTTAGCAGCCTGAGCTCTTAACCACTTCGCCCCCTTTGAGCACCCCCAAATAGCATACAGCTTCCAAAGGTACGTGAGGGGCAGGATGGCTGTTGGGACTTAGATGTCCTATTTCCCCCACAGTCTAGCTGCTCATTTTGCTCCTACCTACCTTCTAAAATCTATCCCCTAGTGTTCTTGTACTCTACTCACTTAATAGGAAACCATGATTGGAACTTTCCACCAAGCCATTAGCCCTGTGAAACGTGGCAATAAGGAAAACCAACAACAACAGCCCCCCCCCCATAAAAAACCCTCACTATTCAGTTTGTGAAAGACAAGGTTCAATCTGCAACAATTTTAAACGTGGGTCTACTCTCCCATAGGCTCAAATGCATCTGTTGTGAATTAAGTTGCATCCCCCCAAAATATGTGTTATAAATCCTAATCCCTATACCCTATGGGGGAGTTCTACTCTGTCCTATAGGATCACTATGAGTTGGAATTCAACTAGATGGCAACAGGTTTGTTTGTTTTGTTTTATGCCTGTGGTTATAATCCCATGTGAGAGCAGGATTTTCTTTGTTAACGAGGCAGTGTTGATGTAGGGTGTGCCTTAAATCAATCTCTTTCGAGATACAGAAGGAGCAGATTAAACAAGCAACAAAAAAGCAGAGATGGAGTAGATAGATGCCACATGAAGACCACCAAGGGGCTGCCAGCGCTGATGGATAGACAAAGTCTTCCCCTAGAGCTGGCACACTGAATTTAGACTTCTAGCCTCCTAAACAGTGAAAAAATAAATTTCTGTTCCTTAAAGGCATCCCCTTGTGGTATTTCTATTATAGCAGCACCGGGGAAGTAAGCATCTCTCAGTGACTCTGTTGAGTTACTCAAAGGTATATGTGTTGACTTATGTGAGAACACTGAGTTTGAGAGATAAAACACAAGCTTGTGGTTATTTGTGAAGCAACCAGTTCAAATATTAACAGGTACCTGTTGTCCTTGAGTTAAGTCTGACTCACGGTGACCCCATGTGTGTCAGAGCAGAACTTTGGGTAAAATAAAGGAATTGGGACTGAAATGAACGTAGAGATGACTTCAAACCAGTTAGTTAGCTGAAATTCACTTTTTAATTTCAGTTTGCTTAGGGGACGTGACCCACCTAGGGTATGTGGCAGTAACCACATGGAGTCTACAGAAATACTTATTGTATCTACAAACGAGTGTACACATTTTTTTCTTAAAATCTTTGGACAGTGCTCCACAGCTTGTGTAGTTCATCATCCCCAACAGATCATCTCTTACTCAATAAATCCAAAGACTGACTTCTCCCACGAGGGTGCATTTCTTCACTAGTCTACTTATTAAATAATCATGCCCATAAGTGCTTCTCTTCTTAATAAAAATATATGTTGTTGTTGTTATTGTTAGGTGCTGTCGAGTTGGTTCCAACTCACAGCGACCCTATGTACAACAGAACGAAACACTGCCAGGTCCTGTTGAGCCCATTGTTGCAGCCACTACGAATACTGTATACTGTGTACATTGTTGTAGCCACTACGAATACTGTATACTGTGTACATTGTTGCAAGTGATGCGAGTACTGTATACTCTATACTCCACAAAGAACAAGCCATACTACGTGCCTAAGATTTCAATCATATGTGTGATCTTGCCTTCCTCGTCCTTGTTGATGGCATAAAGTACTATAACTTTGCTTGATGAATATGCAATTTCGAAGTAATTGTCTCCTGAATCTGTGAAAAACAGAAAATATTTCAAACCTCACTGTGATCAACTTGCTCCACTTAAATTTTTTTTTAAATTGTGCTTTAGGTGAAAGTTTACAGCTCAAGTTAATTTCTCATACAAAAATTTATACACATATTGTTATGTGACACTAGTTGCAATCCCTGTGATGTGACAGCATGCTCCCCCTTTCCACCCCTGGTTTCCCGTATCCATCCAACCAGCTCCTGTCCCTTCCTGCCTTCTCATTCTGCCTCTGGACAGGAGCCACCCATTTGGTCTCTTGTATCTGCTTGAACTAGGAAGCACACTCTTCACAAGTATTATGTTTCATAGTCCAGTCTAATCTTGTTCCATTTTAACGTGTACCTCTTTTGTAACGCAGTGTTTGTGGTCCTTCCTTATACAATGATCTCAGCCTCACTAGCCTTGCTCACAAAATCTTAGACTCAATTAGGAGAGCTAGGATGGTAGGGTATTGTCTTAGATATCACCATTTCTGAAGCTGTGCATTGTAGGATGTTGAGCAGTGTCCCAGCCTTCAACCACTAGATACCATTGGCACATCCCCCATAGTGGAGGCACCAAAGATGTCTCCATACATTTCAAAATGTCCCCTGTGGAGGGCAGAGCAGAATCAGGGGAGAACCACTGTTGTATTCCTCTGATATGATCAATTCTTTTGCTCTGTTCCAAGAACCTTTCATCTGTCTCTACCATAAATGCTGATGCTTCCAAAACCACTGAAATATTCACACTCTTTGAACTCACTCTTCAACTGTTGTGAATTCACGTAAACTTTGTCTAGTAAAACTATCCAACATATTCAAGCATATCAAGTGTAGCTAGAAATGATAGAGACATTGAGATAAAGGTGGAGTTAGTGGTACAGACACCAATATGAGTAAATATAAACATTCATATCATCAGCACAGATTTGGGTCTTAATCCAGAATTCATCTCTCAAATCTCTATACCGTACATCCACCTTTTTTTTAAATTTAATTTAAACAATTGTCTTCCTACATCTGATATGCTCTAAATTGTTTTCTTGTTTGCTGTTACAGATGGGCAAGTTCAAACGTCCGCACTAAACTCTCAATCGGAATTCATTAAACTCTGGATTCACTTTTTAACTATTTCTCTATGTTTTCATTATATATCTCTACTTATTCGATTGCTGAAATTCCCACACATTTTCTTGCTGACTACACCTTCTTCCATGTCGTTTTCCAGAGCACAGATAATTGGACAGGAAATGTATTTTAGTCTTCCTTTATTTTGAAATGGAGTCGCTGGGTGGCGTAAACAGTCAACCCACTCTGCTGCTAACAAGAACACTTCTGGATGGACTGAAACCTTCAACCTTTTGATTAGCAGCCAAATGCATTAAGCATTGACACCACTCAACCAAGTGAATTAAGCATTCTGCCTTCATCTCTCTATTATTGTGGTGTCATTCAAAGACAGCTGGTTGACCTCGGTGCTGTCTAAGAAAATGCTACTTGTTGATCTACAAGAATCTGATGATGGTGTTGAGCATACGACATTGAACCAAAAATGCAGTTCTAAGATTAATTCCAGAGACTCAAATTCTTGAACGCAGTCTGGACATCTCACTGCAAATCTGAGTCTAGAAGCCATTTCATAAGCCAACATTTTTGTTGCCTTACATTTAGGTGAGTTTTACTTACTAGGTATAAAAATTGAAGGAGATCGTTTCACCTCCGTAACTGCACTGAACCTAGCTGACGCAGGTTCTCAGTGGGCCATCTTCTATCTTTTCTTTGTTATCGGCTGCGACGTAAATGGTGTACCATTCTCCCGTAATCTGAAAAGTTTTTGTAGGACACGTTAGTCAGTCTCTACTCGTATCTCATCAACACCAACGTAACTTCAGAAGAATCACAGTAAATCTGATCTTGTTGACCAAAGCAGAATGAACTCATACTGGAAATTCAAATGTAGAGCATGAGCTCGAGACTGTCTTGAAATAGCTAAAATAATGCCATCAAATACCATAAAATTAAAACAAAACAAAACAGTCGCCGTTGAGTCGACTCCAACTCATGGCGACCCCATGTGTGTCAGAGTAGAACTGTGCTCCATCAGGTGTTCAGTGGCCGATTTTTTGGAAATAGATCACAGGCCTTTCTTCCACCTCATCTCTGGGTGGAGTTGAACCTCCAAGCTTTGAGTTAGCAGCAGAGGGCGTTAACTATTTATATCACCCAGGGATGACTCCAAGGAAGTGTGAAGCCATCCAGTTTCGCCCTTTAGATTCTTTGAAGAGAGACAAAGAGTGGAAAATTATGAAGCGCTGTAAGACAGAATGATTGTTTTGTGGAAACTGTAGATGGATAGATCAAGGTGCATGGAGATTCTGATACATACTTACATAAGTAAACATTTAGAAAGATGCATGCGTACACCCCCAGGAGCATACCCTCTTCCTCAGCCTCTGTTTGCTACCTGGGGTGACAGCTCACTTTCAGAGCCCAGATCCTGGTCGGCACAAACCAGACCAAGCGCCAGAGTCAACAGCAGAATCTTCATCTCCTTGGTGGCTGTTGGTCCCTTTGTTGAAGGAGTGGGTCACTGTTGTGAGAAAATCTCAAGTCCTGGCATTTTTTTTTTTTTTTTATACCCATTGGTCTGTTTGTGTGGGATGCAAAGAGCCAGTTGTCTTTAGTTACGAGACGGTAATTAATGATGTTTTCTCCTAACATCCTGGTTGGCAGACATGGTCTTTGCATGGCCTTAAGTCATTTTATTAACGAGATTAGCTTTAACGGAAGATGGCTTCAAGGACAGTAATGTTTGTGGTCTCTTATATCCTGAGTTCAAATACGGTATATACACTGCCAGACACGTATCCCCAACTCCTGTATCATTTCATTAACTGAGATGGCATGCTTAAACTTATTTTCTAAAACTAAAAGAGCTATCGTCTGGTTACTGAAACTAAAATCTGGTACCTCTCCCAGGAAGCTCAGTTATCAAGATGTCCATCAAAAACACCACTTGCCTTTGAGCGGGCTCCGACTCTCGTTGGCCCCATGTGTGTGTCAGAGTTTAACTGTGCTCCCTGGGGCTTTCAACGTCTGATTTCCTAGAAGCAGGTCGCCAGGTCTTTCTTCTGATGCATCTCCGGATGGAGTTGAACTGCCAACCTTTGGGTTTGCAGCTGAACCCGCCAAGCGTTTGCAGCAGCCAGGAACTCCATATTTAAATCTTATAAAATGTTTTCACCAAGAACAAATTCTTACTTCTTCTTCTTCTTTTTTTTTTTTTGAGTTAAATTTGGTGTTATTTTTGTTGTTTTAGTTTCTCATTTGGATCATCAAAGCATCATGAAACACAGCTGTGAAACACATTTATTAAGCACCTATGTGGTGTTGAATGTTTTACATGTTTTCTCACTCGATACGGCTGGATAAATCTATTCATCTACAACCATAGCAATTAAAGGTTCAGTCACAAAAGTCACAACAAAAACCTAAATTTCGAAATCAGCGAAGGTACAATGACAGTCTTTTTCCGAGAGAATACAGAGCATTGGACCAAGTGTTTCCTCAGTCCACAGGAATAGCTCAGATATTTTGAATGTAGTTTTGTTTGTTTTTAGAGCGCTTCAGATGAAGTTTTTCAGAGCAAATGAGTTTCTCATAAAACAATTAATACATCTATTGTCTTGTGACATTGGTTCAAATTCGTACTTCTTGCCCTACTTAAGAATCCCTCCCAAAGCCATCTCTATAATTTTGGTTTGCCATGAGGGTACAGCTCAATGTCACTCAGATGTATGAGCTTCCTGCTTTGTGTCTGGCTCCAAAGAGTGAGGTGCATGCTCTTTGCGGTCCTCCTGTTGAAGTGCCCCCCTTGTAGCCACTTGGGATTATAGTGACCATGGGCGACCAAACCATAAAGACCACTCAATCAGACAGTACGCCATCAGTCCTAACTCTACGCCTAGCTGTGATGTTTGTGTTAATAACAATAAAGAGATGGAAGGGCAATCATTAGGAAATTAAAGAAAAAAAAAAAAAGAAAGGAAGAAATTGAACAGAACCCCTGTAAAACAGAAGGATGAGAAGGGGTTGCTGTTGTTACTGCTGTTGCTGTTTGATCTTTATGGAGGAATAAACCAAACCAAATCAAACCCCTTGCCTTCGAGTCGATTCTGACTTATAGTGACCCTATAGGCCAAAGTAGAACTGCCTCACAGGGTCTTCCATGCTGTAAATCTTCCTGGAAGCAGACTGCCACATCTTTCTTCCACGGATTGGCTGGTGGGTTCAAATCACTGACCTTACAGTTAGCAGCTGAGTTCTTAACCACTGCACCACCAGGCTCGTTCATTGAGGTATCAGTCACCAACAAGAAGCTTCACGTATTTAAAGTGTACAATGTATAAGCACTGACAGATGCACGTAGCGATAAAGCCCCTTCCACAATCAGCATAATGAACATATCCTCACGCTCAAAAGAATCCTCGTACCTAATACACATGCCTGACCCACATCAAGGACTACTATCCTCCCATCAAATGTCATGTTTTCTGGGAACTGTCGGAGGTGGCAAACAGCCCACACAGAGCACCAAATGCTAAATGTAAGCAGCAAAGGCCCCATTCTGCCCCTTTTCTCAAGTTTTCTCAGTAGCAGCCATCACTCCTGAGAGCTGTCTCAAAGCCAATGCTTGCCAGACGAAATGGCACAGTGATTAAGCATTTGGCTGCCAACTGAGAGGTTGGCGGTTCAAACCCACCAGCGGCTCTGCGGGAGAAGGACATGGCAGTCTTCTTCCATAAAGATTTACAGCCTTGGAAACCCTACAGGCAGTTCTACCCTGTCCTATAGGGTCTCCGTGATTTGGAATCAACTCAGTGGTAATAGTTTTTTGTTTTGTTTTGTTTTTTGATTGAGAAAAAGAAGTTAAAAAAAATTCCTTGGACTTTCCATGACTTTCCTAGTCCTCAGAAACACTTCTGGAAACTTTCAAGCATCAGTCAAGATACGGACAGGGCTAGATATGATATCCTACAAACGGCAGAAAGGGTAGCTTCCGGAAAGAAAGGAATCCTCTTGTCCTTTTCCACTGTTCACCTTGGGTTTTCTGTTCACGTATTTGTGTTTCTGTGGTTGATTAGTTTCTGTTTGTTCTTTGTCTTAATTTCAGCCTGCGTGTTTGTTTTACTGAAAGTTGGACATTTCATTTCCTCGGTGGTCTTTTACTCACGGTCAGCCTCGTGGCATGGTCCTTTCTCAAAACATTTTATTTCCAATTTCATATGAATTGCTGCTGTTTTATTTCCTGAGTTATTGTTGAATCCTGGTTTGTCTCATGTTTTTGATTTTTTTATTGTGCTTTAGATGAAGATTTATAGAGCAAATTAGTTTCTCATTAAACAGTTAATGCACATACTGTTTTCTGACATTGGTTGCCAACCCTACGACCTGTCAACACTCCCCTTCTTGACCTTGGGTTCTCCACTTCCATTTGTCCAGCTTTCCTGTCCCCTCCTGCCTTCTTGTCTTTGCCCCTGGGCTGGTGTGCCCATTTAATCTCGTATACATGGTTCAACTACGTGTGTTATTGTTTGTTTTATGGGCCTGTCTAATCTTTGGCTGAACGGTGAAACTCGGGAGTGACTTCACTGCTGGGCTGAAAGGGTGTCCTGAGACCATACTCTAGGGGTTTCTCCAGTTTCTGTCAGACCAGTAAGTCTGGTCTTTTTTTGTGTTAGGATTTTGTTCTACATTTTCATCCAGCTCTGTCCAGAACCCTCTATTGTGATCCCTGTCAGAGCAGTCAGTGGTGGTAGCCGGGCACTATCCAGTTGTGCTGGACTCAGTCTGGTGGAGGCCTTGGTAGCTGTGGTCCATTAGTCCTTTGGATTAATGCTTCCTTTGTGTCTTTGGTTTTCTTCATTCTCCCTTGCTCCAGACAAGGTGAGACCAGTGGAGTATCTTAGATGGCCACTCCCAAGCTTTTAAGACCCTGGATGCTAGTCACCAAAGTAGGATGTAGAACATTTTCTTTATAAACTACTTTATACCAACTGTAACTCGTCTCAAGTTTGAAACAAGAGCCAATATCATCCAAACTTAGCAATAGTGACTCACAGAAGACAAACACATGAAACAATAGTTGTCCAATATGGTAAATGTGCCTAAACTGGCATAACATAGTTTATAAAGAAAATGTTCTACATTCTACCTTGGTGAGTAGTGTCTGAGGTCTTAAAAGCCTGTGAGAAGCCATCTAAGATACTCCATTGGTCTCACCCCTTTGGGATCAAGGGAGCATGAAGAGAACAGGAATCTCCACTTTTTTTCCTCCACCTACTTCCTAGAATCTACGTCTGCCATTCAAGCCATCTTCCCTAAACCAAATCAGCTGGAAAGATGATTCAAATGTTTACGAACGACATTAGGCTTGTCACACGCAGTGACAGAAAGCAGCTTATTCTTTCTATTACATCACAATTCCATCCTTGTTGTTGTTAGATACTGTCCAGTCGATTCTGACTCATGACGACCCTATAGGACAAAGTAGAACTGTCCCATAGGATTTTCTAGGCTGTAATCTTTATGGAAGCAGATCGCTAGGTCTTTTCTTCTGAGGAGAGGCTTGTGGATTCAAACCACCGAACTTTTGGTTAGCGGCTGTTCACTGTGGATGACTGTGATGGTATTTGAAATAGCAATGGCATAGCGTCCAGTATCATAGCAATATGCAAGTCACCACAGTATAACAAACTTACACGTTGTTGTTTGTGCTGTCTAGTCAATTCTGACTCATAGTGACCCTGTAGGACAGAGTAGAAATGCCCCCATAGGGTTTCCAAGGCTGTAAATCTTTAGTGATGGGTTCAAACCAGCTGCCTTTCGGTTAGCAGCTGGGTGCTTCACCATTGAGCCTTATACCTCTTCCAAATATGAATCTTATATCACAAAGACTAAAGCACACCTTTCAAAGGCCCTGTGTGGTTATTTGGGGGTAGGAATTGCCAAGTTGGATGAGAACAATAAGGAGCCCTAGTAGCGCAGTGGTTAAGTGCTCTGCTGCTAACCAAAAGATCCACCAGGCACTCCTTGGAAACCCTATGGGATGAGAACAATGGATTTAAAGGATAAAACATTATGAAGGTTTATTGTGAAAGCTTCAGTTCCAAAACTGGAATCGATTTTAGAACTGTCACAAAATGGAGCTGACCTGAATATAGATATTTCTTGATATCAGTTGATCTAGTCAGAGTTTATTTCAAATAGTATTTCACTTTTCAGTTGTAATAAATGGAGTATTTTTTAAAGTCTTCTGATGATGATTACGATGGTTACCAGCAGCTACTTGTCAGCTTTCTTTCTAGACTACGTTTCAGGGTTGCTGACTCGATAAAGACAAAGGCAGCTAAGCTCTCGACTACTAACTGAAAGGCTGGTGATTTGAGCCCACTCTGAGATGCCTCAGAAGAAAGGACTGGCGATCTGCTTCTGTAAGGTCACACAGCCTTGAAAACTCTGTGGGGCACAGTTCTACTCTGATGCACATGGGGGGTGCCATGTGGTAGAGTGGACTCAACAACAACTGGTTTGGCTTTGGAACCTTAGGGTGGTGAAAATGGTTAATGCACCTGACTGCTAACTGGAACGTTGGAGGTTTTGGTCCACCCAGAGATGCCTCGGAAGAAAGGCCTGGCAATCTACTCTGGAAATACCAGCCACTGCAAACCCTGTGGAACACAGTTCTACTCTGACACACACATGGGGTCGTCATGAGTTGGCACTTGATATTCCTATAATTTTTCCTTGGATATTAAATTAATCAAATTATACCTGAAACTGATTAATTAAGATGATTTAAGATTATAGTTTAAAAGTTTACTCTGTTCAAGATAGAACGACCTTGATATTTCTACTCCAGTTAGACCCATTAGCCTTTAGTATTTCAGGTTGCTTTTTCATTAGGTCATATCATTTTCCTCTGCCCAAGCACCACAGGAAATAAATGTTCTAAGCGTTTATTTTTAGTCTCTTATGGAATAATATTCAAAGTTGGAAGGGGCCATAGAAGTAATATGATTTAGCCCCTTGCACATAACAAAATTAAGTGCTTGGAAAATTTAGAAGAGTTTCTCTGGTTTAACTCCTAATGGTTAGTAGAAAGAGAATTCTGGTCTATGGAGTTCCTTTAAGAAGTGGAGACAATTAATTCAATCCTAATACATGTGTTTCAAAAAAAAAGTGGTACTTCCAATTGGCAATGAAAACGTTTGCTTGTGTTCTCACTGCATCAGAAGTTTTTGGTACACATTCTCCATTGTAGCTGGAACACCAAACATTTTCAAGAAAATTGATGAATACAATATATAACTAGGATTTCATTTGTTTCTTGGCATGTATTATGCATAAGCATATTCCTATGCCTATGTAGTATCTGAACGTTTTATAGATGTATTATTGCTGTCAGTTGACAGCAAGTCGATTCTAAATCATGGTGACCCCATGTGTGCAGAATAGAACTGTGCTCCACAGGGTTTTCAAGGCTGTGACCTTTCAGAAGCAAATCACCAGGTCTGTTTTCCAAGGTATCTCAAAACCAAAAAACAAAACCAAACCTCTGCTATCGAGTCAATTCTGACTCATGGTGACCCTGTAGGACAGAGTAGAACTGCCCCATAGGGTTTCCAAGGAGCAGCTGGTAGATTCAAACTGCCGACCTTTTGGTGAGCAGCCTGAGCTCTTAACCACTGCGCCACCAGGGCTCTGGCCAAGTGATGGAAGTGCTAAGATCCTTCGGAATTTATTGTGAGTGTACCTATCCCTCTGTGGTGGGGAGGAGTATGTTATCCCTTTGTTCCTCAGCCCAGTCCTTTGAGCTTATCACGGATAATAGGTAATTTCTTATCTGTGTAAGTTTCATAGAGCAGTACTTGGCTTGGAGGAAACAGTTGTTGAACAAGTTTTTTGTGTTACTGCATCTCTTCAGGAGGCATAGTGGCACAGTGGTTAAGAGCTCGGCTGCTGACAGAAAGGTCGGCAGTTCGAATCCACCAGTCACTCCTTGGGAACCCTATGGGGCAGCTCTATTCTGTCCTGCAGGATCGTTATGAGTCAGAATCAACTGGATGACAACGGGTTGGGTTTGGTTTTTAGTTATCTCTTCAGGAAAAGAGTGAATCAGCCATGAGAATAAAATAATTATTTTGAGTGATGTTACCATGGCCTACAATCTGCTTCCCTAAAGATGACAGCCAAGGAAGCCCTAAGGAGCACAATCCTACTCTGTCCCATGGGGTTGCCATGAGTCAAAATCGACTGGACGGCAACAAGTTTGGTTTTGGGGTATGCTACCATAGTCAATTTCTTTCAAATTTAATCAAATTACTCTTTATCCTTTGCTGTTGTCAGTTTGCTTTGAGTCCATTCTGACTCATGGTGACCCCATGTGTGCAGAGTAGAACTGCTCCATAGGGTTTTCAATGGCTGTCACCTATCGGAAGCAGATCACCAGGTCTGTCTTACAGGCTAATAAATAGAAACAACAGTGAAACAATGACAACAACAGCAGACATCTTTATAATCCCCTTACTCACACTTGGTCAGCTATTAAACAGAAGTAATGAGTGAGCTCCAGAATAAGAACAGGACAAGAATAAGCTCTAGAATAAGATTGGGATGCCATGTCATTGGCAAATGAGTCTATTTTTGAGTAAGAAAAGACCAGAGTTGATAGGCTCCAGAATAGGTCCCTGAGTGATGCAAACGGGTTTGAGCTCTACTACTAACCTAAAGGTTAGTGCTTTGAACTTACGCAGAGGTGCTGTGGAAGAAAGGCCTGGTGATCTGCTTCCATAAGTATCACAGCCAAGACAATCCTATGGAGCAGCTCTACTATGTAACACATGGGGTCACCATGAGTTGGAATAGATTGGATGGCAGTGAGTTGAGTATTAGGGTCCAAAGACCAATCCATTGCAATAACCTGTCATGAGTTCATCTTGTGTAATTTTACATTTGGTCATTTGGCTAAGATCCCTGTCAAATCCTTTAGCTTGTGGCTGAGCTGACTGGTCATAGAGAAGATGCCTGTTTCTCTGAGGGTAAGATCTCATTGGCATTGTTGTTTTTGTTGTGTGCCATTAAGTCAATTCTGGCTCATAATGACCTTTTATAGGACAGAGCAGAACTACCCCGTAGGGCTTCCTAGGCTGTAATCTTTATGGTTCATAGGAATCAGGAGATGAAAATTAACATTTTCCCCACCAAAATCTTCTCTGAATGTGCTAGGAAACTGTCCCGGCAAATACCTGTTCTCCTTCACTGAAATGAAGGAGATAAACAATTTCCATTGCTTTCCCTTTCCTTGATATTTGCATAGAAATTTAACTTGGTAACTCCTTAAAATAATTGGTTCCACTGTTTCTCACAGCAATCACATTCTTGGAATGTTAAGAGAAGAAGAAAGCACGGTCCTTCTTTCTCCTAAGATCTGGTTGTGTTCTGGGAACTTGGTTGACCAGATAGTCGTTTCTGACTTTTCTCATATCCTTGTGTGTTTACTTTCTTCCAGGTGAACACCCTGAAGGTATTTGCCTCCAAAGGAACAAAAGTGTTTGCAATGAATGATTTCCCAGGCAAATGAGTGTAATTCATTGCCCATAAAGATCCAGCCAAGAAAACCCTATGGGGCACAGTTCTACTCTGTAACCATGAGATCTCCACATGTCAGAATTGAGCAGTCAAGGGTAAAATTACACAAGATGAAATCAAGAAGGGTTATTGCAATGGACTGGTCTTTGGAACCTATTACCAAATACGAGTCACTCTCTTTTATTTGGTTCTTTATTTTTTTTAAATAATAGTTTATTGTGTCTTATTTGGTTCCTGAATTTACACAACGATTCAGCTAAAAGAATTACACACCACCTGTTCCTTAAACTGGTCTCTTGAGTTCTTTACTCATAAATGGCCAACTTTGCTCATTGAATCTGATTTTGTTTTCTTTTCCCTTTCTCTTTGTTTTTGGGCCTGACTTATTTATTTTTTATGTATTTCTTTTACATACTCCTCTATACGTGGTCTTATAGGGTCGCCTGTTGCATGAAAAGTAAAGTTAAACATTTCCATTATCTGAAAATGTTTCATCCTATGTCGTCCATTCTCACCATCCTGAGATGGATAATACTCTTCCACCCAGTAACATGGGGACACAATCGAACGCTATCCTGCCTGTCTTCCTTTATTATGTACATCCCATCTTCCTGGAAGTTTCCCTGAGGGTCCTAACTCCATAAATTTCCTGGACGTATTTACTGAAGGCCCACTGAATTACAGGAGATGAGTTACCTTGAAATGCAGTCACTAATATTCAAAGTATTCTTTATACAGATTTTCCTCCTCATTGCCTCTCACATAGGTCCAGCTTTCCTTAGTCATCTATGACAGCTCCCCTAGGTGGCAAGTTTTTTTTTTTTGCTTGTATTTTAAACTCTTTGCTTTATAACTCTGTTAGATTTTTCTGGGTAGGAGGTGTGCCTCTGGTATCGTAATCGGTTCATTATCTTCCTCTTTTTCTAAAATCATCTCGAGGAGCTAGGGATATATTTTTCTTTTTCAATTTTTTTTTTTTTTGGTTTGTGTAGTTGTTTTTCAAGATTAAGCAGAACACTTGCCCATTCGATCCTATCTGGCCAAACCAGATAACCATCAGCCAAATCTATAAGGTCACTCACTTCAATAAAAGCAGAGGACAAAGATTTTGAAAGACCTAGAAGAGTCTTGTGAATTAAAGCCGAAAGCCTCTGAGATCAAACTAACCATGGTAACTCAAGAGATTAGATAGGAAATTTAGGGGGCAGAGAGTTTATGTTAATGGGGAAGGAATCATGTGGAAAAGAATGGTGAGAAAGGTTGCACAACTTGAAGAACATAGTCAATGTCGCTGGATTGCACATGTGGAAGCTGTTGAATCGGTGTACGTTCTGCTGTGTATATTCTCAACAACAGCAATGATAAAATTAAAAAAAAAAAAGAAGTTGAAAACTTCTGTCCCCAGCTACCCCAGAAATCTTGCTTATTTTGGTCTCCATGTAAAAGTCTTTATATTAATTCCTCAAAGATTCCCTGCCAACATCGGTATTTTTAGAGTTTGAGAAATGATGATTCTCATCTCCCTTTGAGTTAAACTTAAGGTTAAAGAAGGTGATCGATTCACCTGGGTTTGCTTGGGACTTTCCTGATTTTAGCCCTAAAAGTGCCATGTCCTGAGAAATCCATCATTCCCGGGTGAACAGGTACAGATGGTCACTCTAATAGTGTCCTCAAATATGTATTTGTGATCATAAGACGGCTCGGAGTGCTGGTTAACCACACAGTATTCTTTGCTCCCACCTGGAGACTCTCTTAATCTGGGACATGGCCTTGCTAACTGTGTGTTGGATAACTTCCTCCTGCTGGGAGCAAATCCATTGCTCTGACCAGTTTTACAACACACTACACGATTTTTACTGCTTTTCTCTCCAAATTGGCCTCTCTCCACACATCTCCTACAGTACTCGCTGTCCCCTCTTACTCTGCCCCAGGCACACTAGATTCTTTGTGATTCTGAACGTAAGCCAGCCACCAAGTAGACTCACTGAGTTTACACCTGCTCTTCCCTCATTCAGGAAAGTTGTTCTCCAAGATGTCCATGTGTCTAGTTCCTTTGCCTTTTTCAGGTCTTGCCTGAAACATCACCTTCCCTGGCCAATCAATCTAAAATTGAAACCCCTCAATGCCCTCGACCCTTCCCCTCTGTATTCCTTGACTTTCCTCCTCATATTTCATATCCACTCCAGGTTTTTGTCTTATTCTTTTCTGCTGTAGCTTCAGTGCTGAAAACCAATAGAAAGGCTTCCAGATAAAATACAGAATGTCTAGTTAAATTTGAATTTCACATATTGCATGGGAATACTTAGATTTGAAAAAAAATGTTGTTTACCTGAAATTCAACTGAGAATCCTGTATTTTTATTTGCTAAACCTAGAAACCCTAAATTGGGTCCCAGAAAATATCTTTGAATGACTGATGGATGGATGGAGAATGAGTGAGGACCTTTTTGTGATTTGTGTCATTGGGTGACTGTGGGACACGCTAATCTCGCCTCTTGTTACTCAAAGAGCCATCCAAAGACCAGCTGCATTGTCTTGGTTATCTAGTGCTGCTATAACAGAAATAACCACAAGTGGATGGCTTTAACAAACAGAAGTTTATTCTCTCACAGTTTAGGAGGCTAGAAGTCCGAATTCAGGGCGCCAGCTCTTGGGGAAAGGTTTCTCTCTCTGTCAGCTCTGGGCGAGGGTCCTTATCATCAGTCTTCCCTTGAGTCTAGGAGTTTCTCAGCACTGGAACCCCAAGTCCAATGGATACCCACTGCTCCCAGCTCTTCTTTTTTTGTGGTATGAGGTCCCCCTGTCTCTCTGCTTCCTTCTCTCTTTTATATCTCAAAAGAGACTGACTCAACATACAACCTAATACTGTAGATTGTATCCTGCCTCATTAACATGATTGCCTCTAATCCTGCCTCGTTAACATCATAGAGGTAGAATTTACAACATGTAAGAAAATCACATCAGATCACAAAATGGTGGACAACCACACAATACTGGGCATTATGGCTTAGCCAAATTGATACACGTTTTGGGGGACACAATTCAATCCATAACAAGCACGAACTTCCCCTGGACACCTGGGGAGTCCCAGGAACCCCTGAATCAAAACTAGAATTTTAGAAGATGTACAGGTGATACATACGTATGTTGTTGCTGTTAGGT
Organism: Trichechus manatus latirostris; assembly: GCF_000243295.1. NCBI lineage: Eukaryota > Metazoa > Chordata > Mammalia > Sirenia > Trichechidae > Trichechus > Trichechus manatus. The sequence goes on along the minus strand of NW_004444070.1, from coordinate 4,041,247 downwards.
GCCATTGATTAAGTTCTGATTCGTAGCAACCTTATATACAACAGAACAAAACACTGCCTGGTCCTGCACCATCTTTACAATCATTGCTATGTTTGAGCCCATTGTTGCAGTCACTGTGTCAATCCATCTCATTGAGGGTCTCCCTCTTTTTCGCTTACCCTCTACTTTACCCAGCATAATGTCCTTCTCCAGGGACTGGTCCCTCCTGATAACATGCCCAAAGTACATGAGATGAAGTCTCCCCATCTCAGCTTCTAAGGAGCATTCTGGCAGCTTCACATGCATAGGAACACATTAGACAGCTCCCTAGGGGTTGGACTGTGCCTGGCTGGGGTTCTCAGGACACAGATTCTGAGTAGCTTACACAGCTTCATTCTATGCATAACCAAAAATCAAACCAAACCAGTTACCATCGAGTTGACTCCAATTCATGGTGCTCCCTTGTGTGTCAGAGTAGAACTGCACTCCGTAAGGTTTTCAGTGGTTGATTTCTTCTGAAATAGATTGCCAGGAAGTTCTTCCTAGTGGGGTAGACTCGAACTTCCGAGCTTTCAGTTAGCAGATGAGCATTTTAACCATTTGCATCACCCAGGGACCACTCTATCCATAGATGTTCTGAAACACAGTGTGGAAATGGCTGAGATGTTCAAGAGGTGTGCATTCTCTGGAACTCATATCCAACAAGGCATATGGGTAGAGTGATGGAAGGAGAAAGACGCCAGAACCAGAATCCTATAGCAGTGTTTCTTGACCTTTTTCTATTATTACGCACCCTCAAGAATACTCTCTGTAATCGCTACTGATTTTTTAATGCACTTTGTTTTTTAGAGACGTTTCAGGTGTACACAAAAACTGTGCAGAAAACAGAGTTCCCATATAATCCTTCTCCCTCCTATACACGGTTTCTCATATTATTGACTTCTAACATTTTGTTATGGATTGAAGTGTGTCCCCCTAAAATTTGTGTCAACTTGGCTAGGCCATGATTCCCAGAATTGTGTGGTTGTCCTCCATTTTGTGATGTGATGTAATCATCCTATGTGTTGTAAATCCTACCTCTATGATGCTAATGAGGCAGGATTAGAGGTATTTATGTTAATGCAGCAGGACCCAAACTAAAGGATTAGGCTGTGTCTTGAGTCAATCTCTTTTGAGATATAAAAGAGAGAAGTGAGCAGAGAGACAGGGGGACCTTATTACCACCAAGAAAGAGAGCCAGGAGCACAGTGCATCCTTTGGACCTGGGGTCCCTGCGCTGAGAAGCTCCTAGACCAGGGGAAGATTGATGACAAGGACCTTTCCCCAGAGCTAACAGAAAGAGAAAGGCTTCCCCTAGAGGTGATGCCCTGAATTCTAAACTATGAGAGAATAAATTTGTTTGTTAAAGCCATTCACTTGTGATATTTCTGTTATAACAGCACCAGATAACTAAGACACTTTTCTTAAAATTGATGAACCAATATGGGTACATTATTATGAACTAAAGTCCATGGTTTACATGAAATCTCACTCTTTGTGTTGTACAGCCCTATATGGATTTCAACAAATGCATAATGTCATGTGTCCACCATTACACTATTACAAGGCTTACTGGCCTGACAGAGACTGGAGAAACCCTGCAATTATGGCCCCCGGACACCCTTTTGGCTCAGTAATGAAGTCACTCCTGAGGTTCACCCTTTGGCCAAGGATTGGACAGGACCATAAAACAAAATGAGGCTAAAGGGACACACTAGCCCAGGGGCAGGGACTGGAGAGTGGGAGGGGACAGGAAAGCTGGTAATGGGGAACCCAAGGTCTAGAAGGGAGAGTGTTGACATGTCGTGGGGTTGGTAACCAATGTCATCAAACAGTATGTGTACTGACTGTTTAATGAGAAATTATTTGTCCTGTAAACCTTCATCTAAAGTACAATAAAATAAAATAAAAACTCAGGAAAAAAAAGAATACGTTCACTGTCCTAAAAATGCCTTGTTCTCCACCTGTTCACCTTCCCCAACTCCGGGTGAACTCCTGGCCACACTGATTACGGTTTTGCCTTTTCAAGTGTCATATAATTGGAATCAAACAGTACGTAGCTTTTACAGATACCCCATGAAATGTAACACTACAGATCATGGTATATCTGGTTACGTACACTATGTATATCCATGCTTGATACATAAAACGAGGACTAAGGTGCGCCTGACCCAAGTCATGGTATTTTCAATCGCTTCATATGCATGCAAAAGCTGGACAAAGAATAAGGAAGACCGAAGAAGAATTGATGCCTTTGAATTATGGTGCTGGTGAAGAATATTAAATATACCATGGGCTGCCAGAAGAATGAATAAATCTGTCTTGGAAGAAGTACATCCAGAATGCTCCTTAGAAGCCAGGATGGAGAGACTTTGTCTCACATACTTTGGACATGTTATCAGGAGGGGTCAGTCTCTGGAAAAGGACATTACGTTTGGTAGAGGGTGAATGTAAAAGAGGAAGACTCTCAACGAGATGGATTGACACAGTAACCGCAATGATGGGCTCAAGCATAGAAAAGATGAGGATGGTGCGGGACTGGGCAGTGTTTCTTTGTGTTGTACGTGGGTCGCTGTGAGTTGGAACCAACTCGATGGCACCTAACAACAACAACATACAAAAAATGGGTGTGATGTTCTCATGTACCAAGAAGCAGTTTTTACCCCCTTGGGGTCAATGTCACCCCCATTGAGAATGCATTTACCAGGAAAGTTTCTCCTGTTAAGGAATTCCTTGAATGCCATATGCCATTGCAACATTCAACGGACAATTTAGTAGCTGACTGGCACACCCCAAGCCAAAATTACTTGTTGCTGCACACCAAAAATTAATTTTTAAATTAGGAAACAATCTCAGGTAGCAAAGAGTTCAGTCCAAGAAGGGGCCCGATGTGGACCCCCAAATGTCACCAGTCTGGGGAAAACCCCTCACCTGAACTTATACAGTTTTAGGTCCAGAAAGCCTCTCTTCTCTGCATCCTCCTTAGTACCATTAAGCCATACAAAACCCTACAAATCTGTCCACGTGGAGAGGGAAAGAGAAAAATCAAAACTCTGCGGCACATCCCAGGACCTTTCTAAATCCAAGAAAAACCCATACGCAGGTGTTGCTTCATCATAAAAATAGAAATTGACAAGGCTGGAGAAGATACAAAGAGCTCTTGTGGTGCAGTGGTTAAGCACTCTGCTGCTAACTGAAAGGTCAGTGGTTCAAACCCACCAGCAGCTCCGCAAGAGAAAGACCTGACAATCTGCTTCTGTAAAGCTTAGAGCTTAGGAAACCCTACGAGGCAGTTCTACTCCATCCTCCAGGGTCAGCTATGAGTCAGAACTGACTCGACAGCAACAGATTTGGGTTTGGTTTGGTTTAAAGAAGATACAGAGTTTCTGGTGGTGCGAATGATTAACGTGCTTAGCTGCTAGCTGAAAGGTTGGAGGTTCAAGTCCACCCAGAGACGCCTTGGAAGGAAGACCTGGTGATCTACTTCCAAAACATCAGCCACTGAAAATCTTAAGGAGCGTAGTTCTACTCTGACACGCATGGGGGTGCCATAATTTGGAATTGACTTGGAAACAACTGTTTTTTTGTTTGTTTAAGAGAAGATATTCTATGGTTTCTGCCAGTGTCAGAGGGAGGAACTTTTTATACAAAGGGGACCAGTGTGTCTCCCTACTATTCACTTTGGGTTTCAGCTTCATGTCTGTGATTTCACTGAGTTCCTGTTGGCTAGGTCTTTATTTTAGTTCTAGTGGGTGCATTTGTTTTGCCAAATGATGGGCTTTGGATTTGTCCAGGTGATGGGCCGGGCATAGCTCTTTAGCATATCTAAATGTTTACCAAAGATGAACGGTGGATTGCTTTTTCTTTCCCCTGAGATATCCATCAATATTAGCTATTCCCGTTTGATGAAAGAGCTAATATCCACAAAAATCAATCACAGAGGAACATTGAGTGCTCTATCTCAAGTTCATCCTAGCAGGATGCTGGTGCTTTCAAGGAGAGTGCACTGTCTTCTGGATGAATGGATGTCTCCGATTCTTTAATTAACTAAGTATTAGAAAGTACAGCAAAGAGCAAGGTAGGCATTTAGTCAGGTGAGTGTTGTGCAGAAGAAAAAAAAATCAGCCACTGAAAACCCTATGGAGCACATTCTACTCTGACACACGTGGAGTCACCAAGAGTCAGAGTTGACTCGACCAACAGCAACTGGTTTTTGGAGTTCCTGGGTGGTGCAAACACTTAATGTCCTTGCTCTGCTGGTAACTGAAAGGTGGGAGTTCAAGTCTACCAAGAGGTGACTCGGAAGAAAGGCCAGGTGATCTGTTTATGAAAAATCAGCCATTGAGAATCCTATGGGACACAGTTCTACTCTGATACACGTGGGGTTGCCATGAGTCAGAATTGACTTGAAGGCAATAGGTTTTTTATTCTCTTCTTTTTTTTTTTTAAGTCTGCCGTCACTGATCTCACACACTTATATTGCAAGTTGAGATGGATATTAAAGATAAGCATTGAATTTTATAGTAGGAATAAAATGAAAAAGATAAAAAAAATCAAGCAGCAGCTATACGATTGATGGAACACTATTAAAAATAGGAATTAATTCTACAAAATAAAAAAGCCTTGCAGGTGTGGAAATAAAAATGTGTTAGAAGTTCAGACTGAAAAACCATAAAAAAACATACCACCATCACCACCATCAGTTTCTGTCAAGTCAGCTCCAACTCACGGTGAACCCATGAGTGTCAGAGTAGAACCGTGCACCACAGAATTTTCAATGGATGACTTTTCGGAAGTAGATCACCAGACCTTTCTTCTGAGGCATCTCTGGGTGGACTTGAACCTCCAGTCTTTGGGTTATCAGCAGACCAGGTTACCTATTTATACCACCTAGGGACTCCTTTAACTAATACTAGCTAGTATTAAAACCAGTTGCCGTGGAGTGAACTCTGACTCATGGCGACCCTATGTGTGTGAGAGCAGAACTGTGCTCCTTAGGGCTTTCAATGACTGAATGTTTCAGATGAACATCGCCAGGCCTTTCTTCTGAGGCACCTCTGGCTGGACTCGAACTGCTGACCTTTCTATTATTAGGAGCTGAGTGTGTTAACTGTTCACACCCAGAGACTCCATAAGAAACACTGTGGCTAGTTGAGGGAAAGCAAGTTGCCGAGTTGTAGGAAATTAATAGACAATGTTAGTCAAGACCATAAAGCTATAAAGAAACAACATGTTTGATGTTTATATATGAAATTCATCAAACAACAAATCTCCAAAAAATATATTTGTGCTAAAATACATTAAAGAACATTGTTAAAGAGATAGCTGCTGTTGAGTTGGCTGCAACTCGTGGTGACCTTAAGTAGAACAGAACAAAATGTTGCCCAGTCCTGCGTCATCCTTAGGAGTTCATCAACAATTCATGTCAATCCATCTCCCTCTCCCTTGATGGCCCCTACTTCACCAGACATGATGTTCTCCTCCAGCGTTTGATCCCTCCTAATAATGTGTCCAAAGCAAGCCAGTTGGACAATGTTCTGTTGTGATGCATAGGATTTTCATTGGCTGATTTGTGGAAGTAGATTACCAGGCCTTTTTTCCTAGTCTTAGTCTGGAAGCTGCCATGAAAACTGCCTACCATGGGGAACCCTGCTGGCATTTGAAATAGCAGATGGCATAGCTTCCAGCATCACAGCAACACGCAAGCCACCACAGCACCACAAACTGACGGATGGAGGGTGGAAATTACATGGTTAACCCAAAACTCATTGTCATCTGTGGATTCCGACTCACTGTTGACCCTATAGGACAGAGTAGAACTGCCCCATATGGCTTCCTACGCTGTAATCTTTATAGAAGCAGATTGTCACATCTTTCTCCTGCGGAGCGGCTGGTGGATTCTACCTGCTGACCTTTCAGTGAGCAGCCAAGCATTTAACCAGTGCACCACCGGGCTCCAAAAAATTACATTGTTATAAGTCCCTTATTTCTGGGTAAAAGTTACTTGCATAGAGCATTGCCTGATTCATTCCATGGAATGTCTAATTGCTTTCACCAAGATACTACCACAAGCTACGTGGCATATTTTTCTTCAAAATACAACATTTTAAAACATCATAATGATAATGAAACTACAGGAGTAGCTTAAAACGTTTACACCTTTGTCCTCAATTAGTTTGTGTGTGGAAAATTAGCTCTTTGGCAGGTGTTAAAACTGAGTGTTTTTAAATGGCAGGTAAATTACCCATCACCATGTTCCGCTGACTCTGTATCTTCTTGTCTTCTTTGGCTTCTCAGAATAAGAAGTGCACCTTAAGCGTTCTCTCAAGAATAAATCAAAACAGGTGCAGGCAGAATGTAGCAGTAATAGCAGTGCTAAAGCAAACACAGCTACATAGAGAGAGTCGGCATGGCCCCACAGGAAAGTTTGAAATAAGGACTCAGGTGACATAAGCTATATTCTTCTTTCTGCTCAAGGTTTTCCATGCTGTGTTAGCTGTTACCTCTTCGGTTTCTTGTATTTTGAATGAAGTTGTTGGAATCTCAACAATGTAGCATAATTCTACAGTACAGAGTAACTTCATGTTGCGGAATGGGTACCGTTGTTTCTGACACTTGAAAAAACAAAAGCAAAAAACAGCTGTCAAGTTGGCTCTGACTCACGGCAACCAAGTGTACAATACAACAAAACATTGCCCAGTCCTATGGCGTCTTCATAATCGTTGGTCTGTTTTGAATCCATTGTGGACGCTGTTGTGTGAATCCATCTCATGCAGGGTCTCCCTCATTTTCGCTGACCCTTTCTTTACTTTATCAACCCTGACGGACTTCTCTAGATATTAATTTTTCCTGGTGACGTGTCCAAAGTAAGCGAGACAAAGTGTCACCAACCTAGCTTCTAAGGAGCATTCTGGTTGTATTTCTTCTAAGACTGGTTTGTTTGTTCTTCGGGTGGTCCACAGCATATTCATTATTTTTCGTCAACACCACAATTCAAATGCATCAATTCTTCTGTCTTCCTTTTGAACTGTTCAGCTTTTGCATGCATATGAGGTGATTGAAAAGACCTTGGCTTGGGTCAGGCACACCTTAGTTATCAAAATGACATCTTTGTAGTTTAAAACGTTAAAGAGTCTATGGCCCCAGATTCTTCCTTAGTTAATAGAATGTGCATAGCTGTATGCCTATGATCCTGTGATCCACAATTCCGACGATCACTTATCAGTTCTCTGGGATGATGAGCAAAATCTAGTATTCGAGTTCGTTTGATTTGAAAACTGATATGCAGACAAGATTCAACGGAACAAAACGTATTGTTTGGAGTCAAGAAATAAAGGTGGAATAAATGCATTCAAAGACTATTTCAGTAGGCTTAAGGTTAACTAAATACGTGATTTTCTCAGTTGTTGTGTTCTTTATATCAATATATGGGTACTTTACTTTATTCACGGAAAGCTGTTGACCATTCATTAAGTATCCAGAGTACAAAGAGTGAACAACCTATTAGAATATAATATATAAAATTAAAGTTGACCAAGGTACAGTACTTTGATATGCCTAGAGAAAATGGAGCCATTTAAAAAAAAAAAAAAACGAAAAATCCTTACATGTAGGAAACCAAAAAAAAAGCAATAAAACAAAAAACCAAACTCATTGCTGTTGAGTCGATTCCAACTCATAGTGCCCCGTAGGGTTTCCAAGGAGTGGCTGGTAGATTCCAACTTCTGACTGCGTGGACTCCAACTGCCAACAACTTGTTAGGAGTCAAGGACTTAACTGCAGTAGTCAGGGACTTCAATGAGGGTTAGGAGTGGTGATATTTAACCTGAAACTTGAGGTTAATAGGAAGTAAGTAAATAGAGATCACGCACCTAGCTGTTGTAGAGAGAAGAGAGTGTAGGAAGTAAGGTAGTTATGGGGTGACTAGTTACCCATCTAACAAATTATTCCTAAATCAACCTGTTCCTTTAGATGAGGCATTTGGCTTCAGCCCTGTAAAAGCCTTTATCACCTCTGGACCCTAGAGAAGGTCCACAATTCCCCCATTTCAATGAGAAACAAAACAAATATTCATTCAATGTCTATTTAGGTCCATTTCTTTTCTTTATTTATTTTTTATTTTATTGTAAATTAAGTGAAAGTTTACAGCTCAAGTTAGCTTCTCATACAAAAATGTACACACACATTGTTATGTGACCCTAGTTACTCTCCCTATAATGTGAGGGAACGTTCCTCCTTTCCACTTTGGATTTCCTGTGTCCATTCAACCAGCTCCTATCCGTTTCTTCCTTCTCATCTCACCTCTGGACAGGAGCTGCCCATTTAGACTCATGTATCTACTTGAGCTAAGAAGCACACACTTCACGAGAATCTTTTTATGTCCCATAGTCCAGTCTAATCTTTGTCTGAAGACTTGGCCTCGGGAATGGTTTTAGTTCTGGGTTAACAGAGAGTCCAGGGGCCATGTCTTCTGGGGTCCCTCCAGTCTCAGTCAGATCATTAAGTCTGGTCTTTTTACTAGAATTTGAGTTCTGTACCCTCTTTTTCTCCTGCTCCATCAGGGACTCTCTGTTGTGTTCCCTGTCAGGGTGGTCATTGGTGATAGCCGGGCACCATTTAGTTCTTCTGGTCTCAGGATGATGCAGTCTCTGGTTTATGTGGCCCTTTCTGTCTCTTGGGCTAATACTTCCCTTGCGTCTTTGGTATTCTTCATTCTCCTTTACTCCAGGTGAGTTGAGACCAACTGATGAGTCTTAGATGGCCTCTTGCTAGCTTTTAAGACCCCAGATGCCACTCACCAAAGTGGGATGCAGAACATTTTCTTAATAAAGTTTGTTATGCCAGTTGACCTAGATGTCCCCTGAAACCATGGTTCCCAGACCCCTGCCCCTTCTGCTCTGTCCCTAGAAGTGTTTGGTTGTGCTCAGGAAACTTCTTAGCTTTTGGTTTAGTCCAGTGGTGCTGACTTCCCCTGTAGCGTGTGCTGTTCTTCCCTTCACCTAAGATAATTCTTGTCTACTGTCCAGTTAGTGAATACCACTCTCCCTCCTTCCCCACCCTCAGAACCATCAAAGAATGTTTTCTTCTGTGTTTAAACCTTTTCTTGAGTTCTTATAATAGTGGTCTCACAATATTTGTCCTTTTGTGCTGACTAATTTCACTCAGCATAATGCCTTCCAGATTCATCCATGTTATGAGATGTTTCACGGATTCATCGTTGTTCTTTATCGTTGCTTAGTATTCCATTGTGTGAATATACCATAATTTGTTTATCCATTCGTCTGTTGATGGGCACCTACGTTGTTTCCATCTTTTTACTACTGTGACCAGTGCTGCAATGAATATGGGTGTGCATGTATCTATTCGTGTGGCAGCTCTTATTTCTCTAGGATATATTTCAAGAAGCGGGATTACTGGATTGCATCATACTTCTATTTCCAGCTTTTTTAAGGAAGCGCCAAATTGATTTCCAAAGTGGTTGTATCATTTCACATTCCCACCAGCAGTGTATAAGTGTTCCAGTCTCTCCACAACCTCTCCAACATTTACTATTTTGTGTTTTTTGGATTATGCTAGTCTTGTTGGGGTGAGATGGTATCTCATTGTAGTTTTGATTTGGATTTCTCTAATGGCTAATGATCCTGAGCATTTCCTCATGTATTTGTTAGCCACCTGAACGTCTTCTTTGGAGAAGTGTCTGTTCATAACTTTTCTCATTTTAAATTGGGTTATTTGTCTTTTTGTGGTTGAAGTTTTGCAGTATTTTGTAGATTTTAGAGATTAGACCCTGATCAGATA
>NW_004444070.1:4028902-4031331 GCF_000243295.1 Trichechus manatus latirostris | reverse complement strand
TAGTTAGTTTTTGTGCATGGTGTGAGGTATGGGTCTTGTTTCAGTTTTTTGCAGATGGATATCCAGTTATGCCAGCACCATTTGTTAAAGAGACTGTCCTTTCCCCATTTAATGGACTTTGGGCCTTTGTCAAATATCAGCTGCTCATAGGTGGATAAGCTTATATCTGGATTCTCAACTCTGTTCCATTTGTCTATGTATCTGTTGTTGTACCAGTACCAGGCTGTTATGACTACCGTGGCAGTATACTAGGCTCTAAAATCAGGTAGTGTGGGGCCTCCCACTTTGTTCTTCTTCTTCAGTAGTGCTTTACTTATCCAAGGCCTCTTCCTTTTCCATATGAAGTTGGTGATTTGTTTCTCCATCTCATTAAAAAAATGTCCAGCCAGCAGGGTGCTGGCAACCTCACAGCTGGCACTTCTTTGCTGCTTCTGAACTGTCTCTCCTTCACCCGCTGCTCCATCCAACTCCTCAGCTTTATCTTTGATGATCAGCGCTCCTAGACTGTCATATATAATCGATTCACTTGTTTTTTTCAGGTCTTTGTTGTAAGAGGGACACAGGAGGCATCTGACTACGCCATCATCTGGGCTCCACCTCTCAGTTTAGGTTTGTTTTATTGTCCTGACTCTGGCAAGAGGAGAATAATGTTTGGTCTTATTTGAGCACATGCATGCCGACTCTATAACAAACTTTTATTGACCACAGAATCTAAAAACATGGATTGAAACTATCTTTCTAGACAAGACTGGGGCTGAGTTTATTGGACAATGGGGGAAAAAAGGAGCTTCAAAATCCATAAAACTGCTGTTTTGTGTCAGGCATTAGAAGCCAGTAAGCATGTTGTGCTGTGGCTCAGTAGTTATTAGTATTAAACTTCAACAGAATAACAAAACTCTTTCAATTTTTCCCTCCTGTATATACATATACATATACATATATATATACATATATATGTATATGTATATATATATATAAAATGTGGAAATAACAGTCCATCTCGTCAGCAATTATCTCTCAGCAGACAGACTTCCGGAATTTGAACATCTCTAGTTGAGAGAACATGGCCAAGCTGACGCCCACTGTCTTAGTTATCTAGTGCTGCCATAACAGAAATACCACAAGTGGATGGTTTTGACGAAGAGAAGTTTATTTCCTCACAGTCAAAGTAGGCTAAAAGTCCAAATTCAGGGTGTCGGCTCCAGGGGAAGGCTTTTTCTCTCTGTCAGCCTTCTCATCAATGTTCCCCCAACTAGGAGCTTCTCGGTGCAGGGACCCCAGCCCAAAGGACACACTCTGCTCCCGGCACTGCTTTCTTGATGGTGTGAGGTCCCCCTGTCTCACTGCTCACATCTGTCTTTTATATCTCAAGAGATTGCCTCAGGACACAATCCAGTCTTGCAGATCAGGTCCTGCCTTACTAACACAACTGCCACCCATCCTCCCTCATTAACATCATAGAGACAGGTTTACAACATACAGGAAAATCACACAGTACCAGGAATCATGGCCTAGCCAAATTGATACACACATTTTTGGGGCGGACATAATTCAAACCATGACATTCCACCCTTTGGCCCCCCAAAAAATCACATCCTTGCAACATGGAAAACATATTCACCCTATCATATCATAGCAAAAGTCTTAACTCCAAGTCCCAAATCCAAAAATTCCTCTTCATCTGTGAAAACTAGAATACAAGTTAACTGCTTCTAAAGGTACAGTGGCAGAACAGGCACAAGCTAGACATTTCCATTACAAATCGGAGAAACTGGAGGGAAAGAAGGGATAACAGGCACCAACAAATCAGCCGAACACATTACATTAGCCCTCAAGGCTTTGAAAATAATCCTCTGTTCTCTGAGACAATTTACACAATAGCCCTGCCCTCCAGACTCTAGGTATGGGCCACAGTCTCTGGATTTTGAGTGGAAGCCCCTCAGCCCTGGGCTTCCAGGCCCACAGGGACAGCAACTCTGCTCCCTTGGCTTTAGGCGCACCCTTCTCCTAGTCCATCCGAGTGACAACTCCACCCTTTGAAACACCAGAGGCCATGGCTCCACCTTTTGAAACCCCTGAGGTCATGGCTATACCTTTTGAGGCTGAAGCAGCTCGGCTTCTTGTGTCCCTTGTCTCTTCAGCTTCTGCTTCCTATGGCATCTCGGCCCTCGGGCCTCACGTCCAAATCTGCCCTGCTGGGGCAAGTGTTCCAAAGCTCAGTAGCTCCACCAGTAAGTGCCCAGAGGCACCGCACTCCGCCAGGAAGCCTCCTGCTCACAGGCATTCAGCTCTCTCGCTCTGTGGGTCGGCTCCAGCACCATCTTTCACTGGTCTCCTGGTTCTGCTGCTGTTGGTTCTCTGCTGCTGCTGGTCCTCTGTCACTGCCACATGCTTATCCATTCACAGTTTTAAAACTGCTTCCACATTTT
>NW_004444070.1:3976927-4028564 GCF_000243295.1 Trichechus manatus latirostris | reverse complement strand
ACAGGAAAATCACACAGTACCAGGAATCATGGCCTAGCCAAATTGATACACACATTTTTTGGGGGGACATAATTCAAACCATGACACCCACTAACAATTTTCCAAGTTTTCCCCTGAAACCTATGGATTGTACTGACTGTGAGAATACGCAGTGAAATAATGTTTCAGTCTTGCCTCACCAAAGCAGAAAACTCACAGTAAGACAGAGCTATTTTATATCTCACTCCTGCCACAAGAAGTTCTGTTCAGATGAGTTGCTGTTCCACACTTCATTCAACAATTCTTTCCCCATCTTGTAAGACTTCTTTACAAACACTCCAGATGCTTGATTGTGGCTTATTTTTACCGATTCCTTTAAAAAAATGCTTTTTTTTTTTTTTTTTTTGGTAATTCAAATAGGTTCTGAAATCCTCTTTGGTTGACCAGTCAAAAATGGACATTTTTCTGCTATTCTGCCTTCTCATTCTACTTGAAGTTTGATTTTTGATGATTGTTTTGATTGCACGAAATACACTTGACATTTCTGCAAATACCTTTCTACCCCCAATCTCTTTATAAGTACGAATATTTCCTATAAACCACTCCTTGTAAACTGTAGTCCAGTAAAAGACTGTTTATTTTTGCTTCATTTCCAGGAGACATTAGCAACTTTACAAAGGAATTGAATTTAAAAAAAATTTAACTCTCAATATATGTTCATGTACTTACTATTAAAGGGAACAAAATCATGTAGAAACTCCAGTGAATGCATCAAAATCAACAATATTTTAAATTTTAAATTTCAAGAAGTAGGCTCTACATTCAACTTGCCTTGTAGAATAGAAAATGTTTAAATTTATAGACTAGATATCAATACATGAAAGATAAATAAGTCCAAATTGTAAGCCTTGTTTAAACATTATATTGACTTTCCATTTCTTATAGACTTTTGTTGTTGTTGTTGTTGTTAGGTGCCATCGAGTCGGTTTCAACTCACTGGGACTCTAGGTACAACAGGACAAAACACTGCCAGTCCTGCCCCATCCTCACAATCATTGTTATACTTGAGTCCATTGTTGCAGCCACTGTGTCAATCCATCTTGTTGAGGGTCTTCCTCTTTTTCACTGACCCTCTACTTTACCAAGCATGATGTCCTTCTCCAGGGACTGGTCCCTCCTGATAACATGTCCAAAGCATGTGAGACGAAGTCTCACCATTCTTGCTTCTAAGAAGCTTTCTAGCTGTGCTTCTTCTAAGGCAGAATTATTCGTTCTTCGGGCAGTCCATGGTATATACAATTTCTTCGCCAACACCATAATTCAAAGCCATCAGTTCTTCTTTGGTCTTCCTTAGATTTTTAGTAATCAATAATCAGTTGCTCTGGAGTCAACTTCAACTCACGGCAACCCCACGTGTTTCAGGGTAGAACTGTGCTCCACAGGGTTTTCACGGCTGTGAACTTTCAGAAGTAGACTTTTAGTGAGAGATGGTAAAAAGCTAAGACATTTGTTTCAAAGAAGAGAGCAGTTGGTTGAAAATATTTATTCATTTTCTGTAAGGGAGAAAGAAAAAAGAAATCACACTATTTTTAAAATAAATATTTCAGGGCTTCCTCTTAATAATTTGTGTGAAGTGGCCTAATGTATTTTAATAAGTCAGAGTTAGACAATGTAAAGTAAAATTGCCATAATGTACTACACTATCATTCAATCATCTTCACTCTCAGGATTCATCTATAAAAGCATAGAGTTTATTTATAAATGATAGGCAGAAATGTATTTTCTTGATATAAAATTACTGGATAATATGGGGTTGTTTCCTTGACCATAAACAGATAGTCTCTGATTTAAAACATATTTGAATTATGACAAAATGCAGTCACTTACGACTGTTTTTTTTTAATCTGTTTATTTTGTACTTTTTATCCTTAGTAATACATACTACATACAATGTTACAACACGGAATTTGCCAATGTATCATTCTCAGATGTTCACTCATGGATATTCAAAGATCAGAATTATAAAGATACTGATAATAAAAGGCAATAATAATGAAAACTAAAAAAAAAAAACAAAAGAGGTATTCGACTTACGTCAGAACCAACTTACAACAGTCATTGGAATGGAGCCCTGTTGTAAGTTGGGGACTATCTGTACAGAACATTTGGATCCTAAGGGCATTTTCATGTCAATTGATGTCAATCGTCCCTTATAGTCAACGCAAACAAAAATGCTGCAGTATTTGTACATATATGTGAATGCTGATTTCTGTGAAATATGTCTATTGAGAAAGATGAGCCCTGGAGACAACTTTGAAGGAACTCATGCTCAGAAACCCTGAGAGACACAGATAGCCCTTTTCTGGGGAGAAAAAACAAAAGCAAAGAGGAGAGAAGAAATAATGGCAAACATTCAAGAGACTGTTAATGTCTATATAGGGTCGCTGTAAGTCGAAATCGACTCGACAGCAACGGGTTTGGTTTTGTGTTATCTCTCATATACATAGGATGATTTCTCTAAGTGACCATCCAAAGTGAAACAATTGGTCTCCATTCACCTGAAGCTACAAAGGAAGAAGGAGCATCAGGAATAGGAGGAGGAAATCGAATGTGTAGCTAATTGCCTTGATGAATAACTGCCTTCTTTTCTATGAGACCAGAAGAATTGGATGGTGCCCAGCTACCATTACTGAACATTTTGATCAAAGATTTTATACAACAATCCTGATCAAAGGGGTGTTGGGGTGGGGTAGGGTATGTGGAACAGAATTTCAAATTCTTAATGGAACCCAGACTTTCCGGAGACACTGAGGCTGAATGAAACCCCAAAACTATTGCCCTAAAATAATCTTTAAACTTTAAACCTTAAACCGAACATCAATATTTTTGAAAGCAATCATCAAAGCCCCTAGGGTAGGTGAAAACCCTATAAAGATAGCTTAAAGATTTGCAGAAGTTGGGGTTGTTTTTGAGGACCATGCTAAACCTATAAGGATGAGGGAAGAACATGAACCTCTTCCTTATTTTTCCATCTGAAGCCAGGTGTTAACTTGTCCAAAGGTTTGAGAGCTTGTGTGGAGACAGGCAGCATTGATTTAGCCAACGGGTACAAGCATCCTTGGTTATGACCAAATTATAACCTAATGAAGGTAATCCATTGTATAGAATAAATTTTCTTGGTTATAAAGATGAATATTCTAAATGATTTTTAAATTTGGGTTCTCTGTAAGAGCAACAGGAAACAAATAGCTTGGAAAGTAGATAGATGCATTGGTTATCACCTTTTGTTTCAAACACCTTTCTACTTGGGTCTTGGGAGAGAGGACAGGCTTTGAAATGAGAGCAAATGGGCAGAACAGCCTGATCATGAGATGGGTGTCAATGAAATGATGTTTGCAAAGCTGTCACCAGAGTGCTCCACACACAGCTGGCTGCTATCATAAATGCTGTGGTTAGGTGTCAAGTCGGTTCCACCTCATGGTGACACTGTGTACAACAGAATGAAACACTGCCCAGTCCTGTCCCATCCTCATGATTGTTGTTATGCTTGAGCCCATTGTTGCAGACACTGTGTCAATCTCTCTCGTTGAGGGTCTTCCTCTTTTTTGTTGACCCTCTACTTTACCAAGCATGATGTCCTTCTCCAGGTCCTTCCTGATAAAATTTCTGAAGTATGTGAGAGGAAGTCTCACCATTCTCGCTTCTTAGGAGCATTCTGGTTGTACTTCTTCCAAGACAGATTTGTTTGTTCTTCTGGCAGTCCATTGTATGTTCAACATTCTTGGCCAACACTATAACTCAAAGGTGGCAATTCTTCTTCAATCTTCCTTATTCGTTGTCCAGCTTTCAAATGCATATAAGGTGATTGAAAACACCATGGTTTGGGTCAAGAGCACCTTAGTATTCAAGGTGACATCTTTGCTTTTCAACACTTTAAAGAGGTCTTTTGCAGCAGATTTGCCCAGTGCAATGCATCTTTTGATTTCTTGACTGCTGCTTCCATGGGCCTTGATTGTGGATCCAAGTGAAATGAAATCCTTGACCACTTCAATCTTTTCTCCATTTATCATGATGTTGTGAGAATTTCTGTTTTCTTTATGTTGAGGTGTAATTCATACTGAAGGCTGCGGCGTTGATCTTCATCAGTAAGTGCTTCAAGTCCTCTTCACTTTCAGCAAGCATGGTTGTGTCATCTGCATAATGCAGGTTGTCAATGAGTCTTCCTCCAATCCTGATGACCCATTCTTCTTCATATAGTCCAATTTCTCAGATTATTTGCTCAGCATTAAGATCGAATAATTACGGTGAAACGGTACAACCCTGGCGCACACCTTTCCTGACATAAATATTTGTTTCAAATATGGATTCTGTTTGATGAGAACAAGAAGGGTACTAACATCTTCTGAGACACTGACTTCTCAACAAAGTAGTAATTAAAAGGTTTGGCAGCAGCTAAACTACAAAGGCTGTGACATCTATGTTTTATAGACTGTATAATTGTTTCCAGGGCAACTGGTTCATGGTAGAATTCTCGCCTTCCAAGCAGAAGACCTGAGTTCAATTCCAGTCCAATGCACCTCATGCACAGCCACCACCCATCTGTCAGTGGAGGCTTGCGTGTTGCCATGATGTTGAACAGGTTTTGGCAAAGCTTCCAGACTAAGATGCACTAGGAAAGAAAGGCCTGGGAATCTGCTTCAGAAAATCAGCTAATGAAAACCCTGGGTTCTATAGATGTCTGGTATTTCAAGTTGTTTGATAGGGTTGCTCATGTCTTTTCTACCTTTACTGATATTTAATATACTTGTCATACCAGTTATTTAGAAAAGAGTGTTGAAGTGTCAAACTATTAATTATGAATTTGTCTATTTTTAACTTTAGATGTGTCAGAATTTTGTTCCATGTATTTTCAATCTCTGTCACCGGATGCATACATGATTAAGATTTTTATGTTTCCTTCATGATTTAGCCCATTTATCATAGGAAATGTCCTATCTTATTCCTGGTGGTAAACCTTCTCAAGTTTACTTCATCTGATTTTAATATAGCTACTTCAGCCTTCTTAGGGTTCGTGTCTGCATAGTACAGCTTTCCTATCCATTCATTTCTATCTCATAGGAGATTTATAATTAATAAGTATCTTTTGTAAGTAGTATATTGTTAGATTATCATTTTTATCCAGTCTGTCAATTATACACTGAAACCTATGAGAGCCGGAGCTCGATGGGACGGCCTTGTTTTTCTGAGTCTTGAAAGTTTTCTGCTTTTGACAGAGTGCAGTCTTACCACTTTTTTATCAGAAAATATTTGAGTTTTCCTTCTCTGACAGGTTTCTGTCTTACACAGGTTCTGGCGCTCACAGGTCCTACTGTAACATATATTAAGGTGTTTAGGTCATTTATGTTTGTTATTCACTTTATTGAGGAATAATGTTGTTGTTAGGTGCTGTCGAGTCGGCTCTGACTCATAGAGACCCTATGCACCACAGATCGAAACACTGCTCGGTCCTGCACCATGCTCATGATCATTGTTATGCTTGAGCCCATTGTTGCAGCCACTCTGTCAATTCATCTCTTTGAGGGTCTTCCTCTTTTTTGCTGACCGTCAGCTTTACCAAGCATGATGACCTTCTCCAGGGACTGATCCCTCCTGATAACATGTCCAAAGAATATAAGACATAGTCTCGCCATCCTTGCTTCTAAGGAGCATTCTGGCTGTACTTCTTCCAAGACAGATTTGTTAGTTCTTTTGGCAGTCCATGGTATATTCAATATTCTTCACCAACACTGTAACTCAGATGTATCCATTTTTTGGGGGTCTTCCTAATGTATCGTCCAGCTTGCAGCATTTAAAATGACTATTCAGTGAGTTTCAAAGATATGTACACACATGTGTATAGCTACATGTTATGACCACTAGAACACAGAACCCATAACCCCAAAACATTTCCACACACGTATTTTGAGTTAAATTCTCCTCTACCTCTGGCCCCAGGTATTCAACGATCTGCTTTCTCTTATATCTGGATTGAGTTTTCTAGAATGTCAAACAAAAAAAATCATAACGTAAGTATTCTTTGGTATTTGCCTTCCTTAGCTCAGCATAACGTTCGGAGATTCATCTTCATTGTTGCAGGTATCGCTGTTGTTATCTTTTCCAACGATGAGTCATATTCTCATTCTGTGTACATACTCATTTTTTAAAAATGTCGACATCTTATTGAATATCTGGAATTTTTTTCCCAATGAAGGCAGATTTAAATGTACATGTACAAATACTTGTGTGTCTATATGTTTAGATTTTCCTTAAGCAAACACCTAGGAGGTGAGCTGCTGGCTGGTCTCATAAGTGAATTTTTAACTTTGTATAAGCCATCAGTTTGTTCTCACCAGAAATAATTGACATCTTATTTGGAATTCTCTGCATTTGAGTTTCCATTGAATATACCAAGGTAAATATTTCAATCTTCACAATTTTTACATCAGTAGTTTTTAAATTTCTGTGTGCATGTTTGCACAGATTATGCTAAAATTATCAGTTCTTATAAATATGTGTGCATGTGTCTTAGTCATCTAGTGCTGCTGTAACAGAAACACCACAAGTGGATGGTGTCTCAGTCATCTAGTGCTGCTGTAACAGAAACACCACAAGTGGATGGTGTCTCAGTCATCTAGTGCTGCTGTAACAGAAACACCACAAGTGGATGGTGTCTCAGTCATCTAGTGCTGCTGTAACAGAAATGCCCCAAGTGGATGGTGTCTCAGTCACCTAGTGCTGTTGTAACAGAAATACCACAAGTGGATGGTTTTAACGAACAGAAGTTTATTTCCTCTCAGTTAAAATAGGCTAGAAGTCCAAATTCAGGGCGTCAGCTCCAGGGGAAGGCTTTTTCTCTGTCGGTCTTCTTCTTTTTGGTGTTCCCCCAGACTAGAAGCTTCTCTGTGCAGGGACCCCAGTCCAAAGGACGCGCTCTGCTCCCAGCACTGCTGTCTTGATGGTATGAGGTCCCCAGTTCTCTGCTTGTTTCTCTTTCTTTTTTATCTCTTACAAGAGATAAAAGGTGGTGCAGGCCACACCCCAGGGAAACTCTCTTTACATTGGATCAGGGATGTGACCTGGGTTAAGGTGGTGTTACAATTCCACCCTAATTCTCTGTAATGTAAAATGACAGTCACAAAATGGAGGACAACCACACAACACTGGGAATCATGGCCTAGCCAAACTGATACACACATTTTTTGGGGGACATAATTCAATCCATAACAGCATGTTTGCACTGATTATGCTAAAATTATCAGTTCTTATAAATATGTTATATGGGGCCCTGGTGATGCAGTGGTCAACCACTCGGCTGCTCATGGAAAAGTCAATGATTCAAATCTGCCAGCTGGTCCAAGGGACAAAGACGTGGCAGTTTGCTTCTGTAAAGATTACAAGCTTGGAAACCCTATGGGGCAATTCTACTCTGTCCTACAGGGTCCCCATGAGTTGGAAACGACTCCATGGCAGCAGGTTTGGTTTGGGTTTGGGTATAAATATTTTATAGATTCCACCGTATCTTCTCTATGGATGATCGTGTTGTCAGTGGACACAGTTTTACATCTTCCTGACCAATCTGGACTCATCTTATTTATTTTCTTGCGTGATTGCATTGTCTAGCGCCTTTAGTGAAATGCTGAATCAGAGTATTGAGAGGTCTTGCTTTCATCTGATCTCGAGAGGAATACACCCACTCTTTCACTTTGTCATTTTTGCTATATTTTTTTCACAGCAGTCCTTTATCACATTGAAGAAGTCCCTTCAATCCCTAGTTTGTTAAAACACTTTGTCATAAAAGCTGTCATTATGTCAATTTTTTTTCCCTGCAAAATTTTAAAAGTTTCTAAAGTTATTCTCTATTTTGTTGACATAGTGACTAAAATTGATTTTGAATACTATCCCTAAATTCTAAAGAAGCCCTGGTGGTGCAACAGTTAAACACTCAGCTGCTAACTGAAAGGGAAGAGGGTCCAACCGACAGTGGCTCTGAGGGAGAAAGACCTGGTGATCTGCTCCCATAAAGATTACAGCCTAGAAAACCCTATGGAGCAGTTCTACTCTGTCCTATAGGGTCACTAGCAGCAGGAAACTGACTTGATGGCACCTAACAACAGCAACACTTAACATCCATGCCTAGGACAAACCCAAGTTGATTGTTATTTATTACTTATTTTATATATTGTTGACATCAGTTCTCTAACATGTTTTAATTGTTTCAGCATCTATGTTCCCTATAAATACTGCTCTGTAGTTTTGTTTAACTTAACATTTTGTGTGTGTGTGTGTGTGTGTGAGTAGTTTTGCTATATTAATAATTCTGAACTCATAAAACTATATGGAAAATCTTAGCCCTTTTCCTACTTTCTGAAAATGTCTTTTTTTAGAATGGTATTATTTCTTCCTTAAATTTTAGACCATTGAGGCCATTTGTCTGCCATGAAATCTTTGCCTAAAACTTTTAAATTAAGAATCAGATTTTTTTTGATAGAGAACTATCCATATTTCCCATTATTGAAACAATTTAGTAGAATTTGTCTTTCAGTAAATTGGAACATTTCATTTAAGTTGCATTTATTGGCAAAAAACTATTCATAATATTCTCCTAACACCCATTTAATATTTTGAGGGTCTTTAGTGATATTTTCTATTTTGTTCATGATGTAAGTGTTATTCATCTCTTTTCATTTATCAGTTTGGCTAGAGACTAATCAATTTCGTTAATCTTGTCCATTTTCTATTTCACCCCTTTTTGCTTTTTATTATGTTCTTCATACTTTGGATTTAATTCGATCTTATTTTTCTAGATTTTAACCTGACAACGTAGGTGATTGACTTTGTACCTTTTTACATATTTTATATTTTTTAACTCTACAAATTTCCCTCTAATCATGACTTGAGCTTCATCCCACAAATTGTGAAATATTCCATTTTTATATTCATTTAGCTCAAGTATTTTCCCTACTTTTTATTTTTATTTCTTCTTTGATTCATGGGTTCCTAGACATGTGTTTTTTAGTTTCAAATATTTGCCTCTTTTCCAGGTATCTTTTGGTTAATGAATTCTGATTTATTTCCTTTATGATCACACATCAACCTCTGTAGATTTTGAGCCTCCTGAACATAACTAGACTTGTTTAACAGCCCAACAAATGCTGTACATTTCATGCCAGCTTAAAAGAGTGGATTGTGGAATTTAATGTCTTCTCAAAGGACCTTCTTTAACAATTCTCAGATTTACCAAGGATGACAAGTCACATTCAAAGAAGCATTTCTAAACTAGCATAACACTTGAAATCACTGATTGAATACAGGCTATGTCAAAGATAATTGATTAGCCTTAAATTAGTAAAATTACTGATCTTTATAAGGTATCCTTGGGAAATGATTAGACCAATAATAAGGATTAAAATTTGAACAGACGTCAATTTTTTCTGCAGCAATATTCACTACCAAGTGTCTTAGTTATCTAGTGCTGCTGTAACAGAAATACTACAAGTGGGTGGCTTTAACAAACAAATTTATTTTCTCAGTTTAGGAGGCTAGATGTCCAAATTCAGGGAGCTGGTTCTAGGGGAAGGCTTTCCCTCTCTGTTTGCTCTGGGGGAAGGTCCTTGTCTCTTCAGCTTCTTTTTTCTGGTTCCTTAGAGATCTCCATGAGGCTTGGCATCTATCTTCCCCCATCTCTGGTTGCTTAATCTGCTCTTCTATAGCTCAAAAGAGATTGACTCAAGACACAGCCTACACTAATCCTGCCTCATCAACATAACAAAGAAAACCCATTTCCAAATGGTACTATAACTATCCATAAAAAACTCATTGCCATCCAGTCGATTTCTACTCACAGCAACATTGTAGGACAGAGTAGAATGGACACATGGTTTCCAGGGCTGTATTCTTTTTTATTTTACTTTTATTGTACTTTAGATCAAGGTTTACAGAACAAACTAGCTTCTCATTAAACAATTAGTACACATGTTGTTTTGTGACATTGGTTGCCAACCCCATGACAAGCCAAAACTCTCCCCTTCTCAACTTTGGGTTCCCCATTATCAGCTTTCCTGCCCCGTTCTGCCTTCTCATTCTTGCCCCTGGTCTGGTGTGCCCATTTAGTCTCATTTTGTTTTATGGGCCTGTCTTATCTTTGGCTGAAGGGCGAATGTCTGGAGTGAATTCAGTACTGAGCTAAAAGGGTGTCCGGGGCCATACTTTCAGGCTTTCTCCAGTTTCTATCAGGCCAGTAAGTCCAGTCTTTTTTTGTGAGTTAGAATTTTGTTCTCCATTTTTCTCCAGCTCTGTCTAGGACCCTCTGTTGTGATCCCTGTCAGAGCAGTCGGTGGTGGTAGCCCGGCACCATCTTGTTGTGCTGGACTCAGTCTGGTGGAGGCAGTGGTGGTTGAGGTCTATTAGTCCTTTGGACTAATCTTTCCCTTGTGTCTTTGGTTTTCTTCATTCTCCCTTGCTCCTGAAGGGGTGAGACCAGAGGAGTATCTTAGATGGCTGCTCACAAGCTTTTAAGAACCCAGACACTACTCACCAAAGTGGAATGTAACTATAACAGTAGAATATAAACAATATTATGCCAATTGAGCTAGATGTTCCCTGAGACCATGGTCCCCACAGCACTCAGCCCCGTAATTCGGTCCCTCAGGGAGTTTAGATGTGTCTATGGAGCTTCCATGACCTTGCCAAGGCTGTAATCTTTACAGAGGCAGACTGCCAAGTCTTTCTAGTTTGACATTTGGCTTAAGCTTTTGTGCAAAGCCAATCTCAGTTAAACTGGCCCAGCAAAATAAAATACCTATGATGGTTATGCAGCATCCTCAAAAAACATAAGCCATGTGATATTATGGCACATATGTAAAAGGTATTTCATATTCTCATTGGTTTTATTAGTTTTGTTTACTGTCTTTGGTTTAGATATTATGTTGTTGTTGTTAGGTGCCATCAAATCAGTTCTGACTGATAGTGACCTCATGTACAACAGAACAAAACACTGACCAATTCTGCGTCATCCTCACAATCATTGCTATGTTTAAATCCATTGTTGTACCCACTGTGTCAATCTATCTAGTTGAAGATCTTCTTTTTTGCTGATCTTCTACTTTACCAAGCTTGATGTCCTTCTTCAGGGACTGGTCGCTCCTGATAACAAGTCCAACGTACTTGTCTTGTCATCCTTGCTTGTAAGGAGCGTTCTGGCTGTACTTCTTCTAAGACACATTTGTTTGTTCTTCTGGCAGTCCATGATATAGTCAATATTCTTCACTATTATACCATGTCTCCAACCCATATTAAAATTAAGAGTTTTTTCTAAGATATTTTATGAATAAGAGTCAGAAATAGCACTTTGTTTAAGGGTTTATTTATCTATTGTTATTCTTCATTCTTTTCGTCTTTCCCTTCTTTACCACTCCTCAGAGGACATGAGAGAAGGGAGATTTAGAGGTCATGGATGGAAAGATGGTAGAAAACACTGGAATCTAAAGCAAAGGGAAAAAAGAGTACTTGCAGGAAGAAACATGGAAACAGAGAGAAGGGAATAGAATGGCAGGAAAATAAAGAAGAGAGAAACAAATTAAGAATTGGAGATGCAATCAGCAAAGGCTGACATTCAAGGTGATGTCAGCTGAACATTTAATTAATGTATCGCTGTCACTCACAGCTGTTCAAGCAGAACCACTTGTTAACTGAATTCTAGACATCAGTGTATCAGGCAGGAATGAGAATGACATGCAAATGGCTGTTCTTTATCTAATTCAAAACAGAATCCCCAAGGGTAGAAGTCAAAGGGTTTGTGGCATAAAAATACTCAAGGTTTGATTCTACACAAGTTAGAGCTAAGGACTGTAATGCTTTTAATATAAACCTTGTATAAGAGGAATATGTTAGTATTTCCACTCCATCATTATGATATTGTTGTTGTTAGATGCTGTCAAGTTGGCTCCAATTCACAGTGACCCTATGAACAATAAAAGGAAATACTGCCCAGTCCTGTGCCATCCTCACAATCCTTGAGGTGTCTGAGCTCATTGTTGCAGCCACTGTGTCAATCCATCTCTCACCCTCTACCATACCAAGCATGATGTCCTTCTTCAGGGACTGGTCCCTCCTGACAACATGTCCAAAGTAAGTGAGATGAAGTCTCACCATCCTTCCAAGGAGCACTCTGCCTGTACTTCTTCTAAGACAGATTTGTTTGTTCTTCTGGCAGTCCATGATATATTCAATATTCTTCACCAACATCATAATTCAAATGCATTGATTCTTCTTCAGTCTTCCTTATTCACTGTCCAGCTTTTGCATGCGTATGAGGTGATGGAAAATACCGTGGCTTGGGTCAGCCATACCTTAGTCCTCAAAGTGACATCTTTGCTTTTTAACACCTTAAAGAGGTCTTTCACAACAGATTTGCCCAATGCAATAGGTCTTTTGATTTCTTGATTGCTGCTTCCATGGGTGTTGAGTGTGGATTCAAGTAAAATGAAATCCTTGACAGCTTCAATCTTTTCTCCATTTATCATGATGTTGCTTATTGGTCCAGTTGTGAGGATTTTTGTTTTCTTTATGTTGAGATGTAATCCATACGGAAGGCTGTGGTCTTTGATCTTCACCAGTAAGTGCTTCAAGTTCTCTTCACTTTCAGCAAGCAAGGTTGTGTCATCTGTATAACTGAGGTTGTTAATGAGTCTTCCTCCAATCCTGATGCCCCATTCTTCTTCACATAGTCCAGCTTCTCAGATTGTTTGCTCAGCATACAGATTGAATAGGTATGGTGAAAGGATACAACCCTGACACACACCTTTCCTGATTTTAAACCATACAATATCCCCGTGTTCTGTTTAAACGACTGCCTCTGGGTCTATGTACAGGTTCCGCATGAGCATAATTAAGTGTTCTGGAATTCCCATTCTTCGACATGTTATCCATAATTTGTTATGATCCATACAGTTGAATGCCTTTGCATAGTCAATAAAACCCAGGTTAACATCTTTCTGGTATTCTCTGCTTTCAGCCAAGATCCATCTGACATCAGCAATGACATCCCTTGCTCCCTGTCCTCTTCTGAATCTGGCTAGAATTTCTGGCAGTTCCCTGACGATATACTGCTGCAGCCGCTTTTAAGTGATCTTCAGTAAAATTTTACTTGTGTGATAGATTTTATTTTTATCATAATTCTTTTAAAATTTTCAGGTCATTAAATAGAGATTTTAAACATGGTTTTCTCACATTTGGCTTATAGGATTGACTTGTATGCTTAATTTAAAAGGAAAGGCTTGGTTTCTGAGTTATTGAAAGTCCTATTCAAAGTTAATGCTCTTACTTTCATATAGCTTTAGATTTGTTCTTTACTCCCTGAACTTAATAAATAAAGGTGTTTACATCTGCTTTAAACTCACCCATCACTGATGATACTTTCCAGTCATAAGAGATTCCGAGATCCTGTTTCAACGTATTTAATTATTGGAGAATGAAGGTATGGTTGGTTTAGTGGCAGAATTTTCACCTTCCATGCAGGAGACTTGGGTTCACTTCCTGGCCAATACACCTCGTGTGCAGCCACCATCCGTCAGTGGAGGCTTGTGTGTATCTGTGATGCTGAACAGATCTGAGTGGTGCTTCCAGACTAAGATGGACTGGGAAGAAAGGCCTGGCAATCTACTTCTGAAAATTCAGCCCTGAAAAACCCTATGGAGCTCAGCTCTACTCTGACACACTTAGGGGTGCCAGGATTCAGAGTAGCCTCCACAGCAACTTTTTTTTCTTGTTTCTGTTTTTATGACCAACTATATGGCGGGAGTGATAGTTCGTTGGTAGAATTCTCCCCTCCCATGCAGGAGACCGGGGTTTGATTCCTGCCCAATGCACCTCATGCGCAGGACCACTTGTTAACTGAATTCTAGACATCATTGTATCAAGCAAGAATAAGAATGACATGCAAATGGCTGTTTTTATCTAATTTATTGAATTTTTTATCTAATATTGAGCTCTCATATTTTGTGGGGTAAACATTTTGGTCACTTCTTTTTCCTGCTCAAGTGCCCAGCTGGCATTTGCCATTTTCCCTGGAAAACAAAGCAATTTCAGCTTCATTGCAGAGTGTATCTTTAAATATGCAAACCCATTAAAAAACACTTCACCTATGAGTTAATTCGGACTCCTAGAGACCCCAGGAGACAGAGTAGAACTGCCCCACTGAGTTTTCTTAGGCTGTAATCTTTACGAAAGCAGATTGTCAGGTCTTTCTCACTTGCTGCCACTGGGTGGATGTGAACTGCTGACTTTTCGGTCAGCAGCCCGGTGCTTAACCATTAAGCCACCAAGGCGCCATTGTTATGAATCATACATGTAGAAATCAGTGAGATAGTATGCCTCTCCCTACCTCAAGGCTCAGCCGCTCTCACCCCTTGCAATGTTGACTCATGTGGTGTAAAATGTGATTGAGACTGCTTCTCCTTTGCCAAGGCATTCAACACGACGGAAATACGCCCTCATGGGACTGTTCTCACTCATGGCCTCGTCAATGGATCCTTCATAAATGGTGTGCCAGGTTCCTGAAATCTAAAAAGGGAATGTACCAAATGGTGTGCAGGGAGAGACAGACACATTATCACACAGTGAGCATCATACCAGGCTGCCCTCTGCCCCAGGTGAGTCTGTCCCTGGTACCTGTGAACAATCTTCCTCCGAATGAAATTCCTGGTCGGCACAAACCAGACCAGTATCAGAGTCACCAGGAGAATCTTCATCTTGTTGGTGTTCCCCAATCCTTCTTCTGGAAGAGATGAGAGTGGGTATCCTGTTGGGCAGATTCTGAAAGTTTCCCACTTTTTATACCATTTGTCTATGGAGGTGGCAATTTGTGAGCCCACTTGTGAACCGTAAGCATGTGGTGTGCTGGAAATCCTATGGAAACATCAACAGTAAGCATTGTAGTTTGAAGACACAGCCTCTGAACAACCTTCTGTCACCATCTTAACAAGATTAGTTCAGCTGGACTGAATCTTTGACATTTAACTAAGTGAGAGATTATAATTCGTAAGAGGCATTTCAAGGAAGATAATGCTTATTTGCTCACCCCCTCTCCCTGAGTAACAGGAAATATAATGTAAGCCATTCATCACCTGTTATGGATTGAACTGTGTCCACCAACAATATGTGTTGTAAATCTTATCCCTATTAAAAAGGCAAAACAAAACAAGACCAGCGGCCACTGAGTTGATTTCAACTTACAGCGACCATACAGGACAGAGGAGAACTGCCCTATAAGGTTTCCAAGGCTGTAATCTTTATGGAAGCAGACTGCCACATCTTTCTCCTGCAGAGTGACCAGTGGGTTCAAACTACAGACCTTTCAGTTAGCAGCCTAATGCTTAACCACTGCACCACCAGGGCTCCTTCTAACCCGTATATCTGTGGTTATAATTCCATTTGGGAATGGGTTTTCTTTATTCTGTTAATGAGGCTGTATTAGTATAGGGTGTGTCTTAAATCAATCTTTTTGAGATATCAGAGCAGACTGATTAAGCAAGGAAGCAAGAGAGCAGAGATGAGAGAATTAGATACTATACCACATAGAGATCACCAAGGAACCAAGGAACAGAAGCTGAAAAGAGACGGGAACTTACCCACAAGGGCCCACAGAAAAAGAAAGACTTCCCCTAGAGCTGGTGCCCTGAATTCAGACTTCTAGCCTCCTAAACTATGAGAAAATAAATTTATGTTTGATAGAGCCAGCCACTTGCAGTATTTGTTATAGCAGTACTAGGTAACTAAGACATCACTCAAATAATGTATTATGCTTTCCACCCTTTGATTTAAATAGCTTACAATATAAATTGACTGAAATAGATTGTAGGAGGACAAGCCCAACAGGGTAACATAGTTACTGTGCAATTCATCTGAGAGCCAGTAGCCAAGTTTCACAGACCATTTTCAGAAAAGACAGTATGTTATTTCTTCCCCTGAAGAGGGAATTCTTCCAAACCTAATGTTTCGTGTTAGGCTTTGCATAAATAAATAACTAAGATTCATTCCCATTTATGAGGTCCCATGGTTGTCTATGCCCTGATATCATGTGATTATTATTCTCTTGAGGCATCAGCTTGAACCTTTCTTTCCCTTTCTACATTGCTTTTGCCTAATGTCTAACTTCACAGCTCCCCCCGACCTCCTTTTTTCAAAAGGAGCCCTGATGGTACAGTTGTTAAAGCTACAGCTGCTAACCAAAAGGTCAGCAGTTTGAACCCACCAGCTGCTCCTTGGAAACCCTATGGGGCAGTCCTACTCTGCCCTATAGGGTTGCTATGAGTCGGAATCAACTCGATGGCAATTTTTTTCCAAAACTGTATTTGCCTAGAGCATTAAAAAAAAAACAGAAATGAAGTGAAATAAAGCAAAAACAGTGTTTTTTGTTTCTCTTTTTGAGTACACAATTTTAGTTACAAAAAAATTCGCATTATATTAATTGTGGTAAAATTCTAAAGCAGTGTCAAGAACTTTAATTCAATGGTTTCTGTGTATGATTGTCATACATTAGTATTATTTATTCAAGCATTTGTTATGTAGAGAACAGAATGTTTGTACATACTTGCTTGACCATGACTCTGAAAAGTAACATCTTCTGGTGATATTTATTTATAAACTATATGAGGAAAATTGTTGTCTATTATTGTAATATCCCACAATATCCATATTATGGCTAAATGTTATAATAGTCATATCGTAGCTAATTGGTATAATCTATGTACTCTTCTAACAAATAACATTCCATATTTGCATTTTTTCTATTAATACATTAGAATGTATTATCACTTATAAATAAAAACAGTACTTTAACAAGTTAAAAAGCATTCATATTGATTTGAGAAAAAGAAAAAAAAGTTCCTGGAATAAGACTTGGATATATAAAATTATAGAAGTCAAGCAGATGGATAGAGATGTTCTGGAAAAAAAAATGCCGTTGCTCCTATTTAATTCCATTTTATCTAGTTTTATGTAGAATATCATCGAGACAGTTTTGGCCCAAAGGGGAGAGATTTAGAACCAACTGAAGATACACTCAGGAGAGCTGATGCTGATTAGCACTGATGAAATATCTTAGTAAAGAAATTTATCTGAGTCCTGAAGTGGGCGTTGGTGACTTTAATTTCAGTTACAATGTAATTACAATTATTGAGGTTGTCTTTTATTCTCTAGACTTGTTGGCATTAAAAAGGCTCTTTAAAAGAGTTAAAGATTTAAAGAGGCTGAGATGTTTCCACCTCAGGCTGCCTTTGTTTGAAATTTCTATCTCCTTTGGACCTCATCAGTATTCAAAAAAATTTCTGTTTGCACATTTGCTTGCTTGCTTAGACATTTAAGTTTTCATATTAAACAGACCCTATTGAATAGGTAAATTAGAATGTTTCGATGTTCTGTGTGTCCTACTCTTATATGATCTCAAAATATATTTTAAAAATATCCTGTCCCTCTCCATCTCTGTGTGTGTCTGTCTCTGTCTTTTCTCTCTTAAAAAAACTTTCAGTTTGCTTTTGTTCCAGGAAGTCCCTCCTAGTTTTGCTGGGCGATGTGCTCCCATCCATGAATCATTTTAAAACCATATAAACTCTATAAAATTAACCTTGTCAGAGTATTTTTATAACAATAATTTGGTGTCAGAAGTGGGATCAAACCAAATAATCCCCATACGGTTATTCCCGGTTGAAGAACATCCAACTTACAGACAGCTTGTACTTAAGAAAGTACTGCTATAAAGCCTCTTGTACTAAAATTTTGAGTTAAAAACAATGGTTTGGATAATGAATGCACACACTACTTTGAGACACTCATGGAAACATTGCACAGCTTAAGCAGTTCAGTGGTTTGAGGAAGGAGAATGCCGTCCACCTTTTTAAGTCCAATCACATTGCCTTTAACACTGTTGACGTGTAACTTTGTATTTGCATTAAGTTTTCCTCTTTTTTACCCTTATAACCATGTCTCAAAACATTAATTTGATGTAAGTGCGGAGGATGCATCAAAGAAAAGAACATGATCACAATTGAAAATAAAGTGGAAACAACAAAGCAATCAGAAAGAGGTGATGCATCACAGGTCACTGGAAAAGGATTAGGCTACAGTTGGTCAATGGTCGGAACAATTTTCAAGGAAAATGAGAATAATGGAGCATGTGAAAGGCTCTGCCTTGATGAAAGCTACAATTATTAGTAATCAAAGCAGTATTTTAAGTATTGAAATGGAAAGACTATTGATAATTTGGATAGATGATCAAAATCAGAATAATATACCTATTAGTCTTATTTTAGTGAAGAAAAAGCTCAAAGACTTTTCAATGATTTAAAATTTGCATGTGCAACAAGTGAAGGTGATTGTAATGAAGAATTTGTTGCAAGTAGGAGCTGGCCCAATCTTTTCATAGTAAGGACAAATTTACATAATATTAAAGTGCAAGGTAAAGCAGCAAGTACCAATGTAAGCGCTGCAAGTGATTTTCCTGAAATGTTGCAAAAATTATTGAGGAGGGAGGTTATTTGCCAGACCAAATATTTAATGTAGATGAGACTGGCTTATTTTGGGAAAAAATGTCTGAAAGGACCTACATGTGGAAAAAGGAAAAATATGCACCAGAGAATAAGGTATAAAAGGTAAGGCTAATGTTACTACTTGGGGGTAACGCATCTGGGAATTTGAAGCTCAAACCTTTGCTTGTGCATCTCTCCCTAAAGCCGAGGGTACTTCTCCATATCATTAAGGCATCTCTTCCCATTCTTTGGAAGGCAAATGCAAAGGCTTGGGTTACAAGTGCCATCTTGAATGTTGGTTCTTAAACTATTTTGTCCCTGCAGTTGAGCATTATCACTCAGCCAAGAAAATTTCTTTTAAGATTCTCCTTGTGCTTGACAATGCACCCAGACATCCAAGCACTTTAGATGACCTTCACCCCAATGTAAAAGTTGTATTTTTACCCCCTAACATCAAACCATTACTTCAGCCAATGGATCAGGGAGTCATAGACTCCTTTAAGGCCTATTATTTAGGGTGAACCTTCTCACAAGCAATCAGAGCTAACCAAGATGATGTGATGGGCTTATGAAAGTTATGGAGGAATTATAATATCTATACTCCATCAAAAATATTGCTGATTCTTGGGATGAAGTGAAGCAATCAAATATGAAAGGAGTGTGGAACAAATTGTGGCCCCAATTAGCACATACTTTTCAGGCGTTTATACCTAACAACATTGCCAAAGCAAGGCAAGCTGTGGTTGATATTGGTAATCAACTTCAGTTAGACATCCGTGAAAATGAGGTTGTAGAGTTACTCGACTCCCAAAAGAACTAGCCAATGAAGACCTTATGGGATTAGAGCAGCAGATGGTAGCATTTGAGGAAGAATACAGGGACCTAAAACTTCGACGAAAGAGTTAGCTGAAGCCTTTTGTGTCACTGAAGCAGGGATGACAAAGTTGGAGGAGCAAGATGCTGATACAGAGAGGTTCACCAAAGCTTACTGTACAGTTACTGAGGACCTCAGCTGCTACAAAGCCATTTATGATAAGAAAAAGAAAAGCTCTGTACAAACCTCACTGGATGCCTACTTCAAGAAATTGATTCCAGTAGTAAACCCCCGTCTCTAGCAGCAGAATCAAACCCTGACTCTCCAGCACCAGCTCCATCCTCTACAACACCAGGCCCATCATCTTCAACAGTAGCCATCTCTCCATTATCTTGTCCTGCATTATCCACCTACTAATGTTATCTAATGGCATCTCATGAATGCTCCTTCTGGTATGAAAGGCATCAATGGAATGAGCGTATGTGTTAACCTTTAATAATAATCTGCTTTTCTCTTCTTTTTTTTTTTCCTATCTAAATTGTTTTAAGAATTGTTTCTTTAATCTTTTTTTAAAGTACTGTATACCTACACATATACACACAGATTCTCTGTTCAGTATAATACTGTATGTAGTTACTTTCATTATTACAGTATTATTATTATTATGTACTGTATCATTATGTTTAAGATGTTCTAGTGTATTTGTAAATGTTTCTTAAGTGTTTTATATGCATGGAAAGATAAAATACATACTACCCACTGAGACAAACATTTGACTAACTGATGCTAAATAAGAACCATATGTACCTGTTCTGACTTACCTACAAATTCAATTCAAACAGAGACTTAGGAATGGATCCCATTCATAACCTGGGGACTGCTTGTGGAACACTCTGCCCAAAAATGACACAAAATGATCTGTGTGTACAATATATATTCTTCTCCAGTACACACAGATGATTCTGTAGGATAGATCATATCTTCTGACAAAAAGCAAGTTTCGATCCATTTAAAAATATTGGAATTATACAAAGTATCTTTTCCAATCACAACATAATGACACTAAAAATTAACAACAGAAGAAAAACCTGAAAATACACAACTATGTGGAAATTAAACAACACTCTAGTAAACGACCAATGAGTCAAAGAAGAAATCAAGACAGAAATAAAAAAATACTTAGAGTTGAACAACAATAACTAAAACCACAGCATACCGAAACCTATGGGATGTGGCAAAGGCAGTGCTTAGGGGAAAAATTATAGCAATAAACACTTATATTTAAAACAAACAAGAAAGATGCCTTATCAGAGGCTAACTCAACAACTTGAGGAACTAGAAAAAGAAGCGCAGAGTATGTTCCATGAAAAATGAAGACTATGCTCTAGGAAGAAGCATTAAATAAAAACGAAAGAAACTCATCCTTACAAGAGTTAAATAAACCTTCCCCAGAATATGATATGATAGTAATTTAACTGCCTGCTAATCTTGGTGGCGCAGTGGTTAAGAGTTATGGCTGCTAACCAAAAGGTCGGCCGTTGGAATCTACCAGCTGCTCCTTGGTAACCGTATCGGGGCTGTACTCTGTCTTACAGGGTCACTATGAGTTGGAATTGACTCGACGGCGGCTAGTTTTTAAAGTTAGTCCTCAGCATTTTTTCATGGAAAAAGAGAGTGTCATGATTCTCTAAAATTTACATTCCACAATGACCAGCATGCAATAAAAATTACTAAACCTGTGAAGAATGGGAAAACAGCTAATATATTCTGAAACACAAAATATGCTTACAACTCAATCAACACACACACACATACACACAAACATACATACACACAACTAACCTAGTTGAAATGGCACATGGCCTGAACCTGTTCACAGAGATAAACAAGTGAAAATTTACCACGTGAAAATGTGCTGGACATTATCAGCACAGAGAAAAGCAATATAAAATTAAAGTTAGATACAATTATGGCACATTAGAACAGCTGAAATGTAAACAAAACAAAACAAAACCTCACTATATAAAATGTTGATGAGAATGTCTTTAAAATCATACAGATACTTTGGAAAACCATCAGCTTGTTTCTATTTTTTTTTTAAATTTCTTTTATTGTAATTAAGATGAAGATTTACAGAGCAAACTAGTTTCTCATAAAACAATACACAAATTGTTTTCTGACATTGGTTGCCCATCCCATGACACATCAACACTCTCCCCTTCTCAACCCTGGGTACCCCATTACCAGCTTTCCTGTCCCCTCCTGCCTTCTCATCCTTGCCCCTGGGCTGGTGTGTCTATTTAGTCTTGTTTTGTTTTATGGGGCTGTCTAATCTTTGGCTGAATGGTGAGCTACAAGGCTGTCCAGGGGCCATACTCTTGGGGTTTCTCCAGTCTCTGTCAGGCCAGTAAGTCTGGTCTATATTTGTGAGTTATAATTTTGTTCTACATTTTTCTCAGCTCTGGCCAGAACCCTCTATTATGATCCCCGTCAGAAGAGTCAGTGGTGGTAGCCAGGCACCATCTAGTTGTGCTGGACTCAGTCTGGTGGATGTCAGCCCGTCTCTTAAAACATAACTCCTATGACCCAGTAATTCCCTTGCTATATATTCATACAAGAAAAATTCAATAGTCTTCAAAAAGCTTTGCACAAGAGTATCCATAGTAGTTTTATTTATAATAGCCCAAGCTAGAATTAAGTATACCCATTGCCGTTGAGTCCATTTTGGCTCATAGCGACACTGTAGGACACAGGAGAACTACGCCATAGGGTTTCCAAGGAGCGGCTGGTGGATTTGAACTGCCGACTTTTTGGTTAGCAGACTAGCTCTTAACCACTACGTCACCAGGGGTCCAGAATTAAATAATGAGTCTATAAACTAATAAATAAATAAACAACAACCTTCATAAAACTTAAATGAGCAGCATGTACTCTTTTGGCTCTTTAATTCATACACACACACATATACGTATATACATCTTTAAGTATATATACACTTACGATGTATCCATATGACTGGGTTGGTTTATCAATAGTTCTTTCATTTTTATTTCCAGGTTGCTGTTTATTAGTTTATAAACTTAATTAAGTTGCTTAATTCTAGTTTGGAGCTATTATGAATAAAACTACTACAGACACTCTTATACTTTTGTGCAAGGCATTTTGAAGACATTTTAATTTTTCTTGTATAAATATGTATCAAGGGAAATACTGGATGATAGGTTTTATGTATGTTTAATGTTTTAAGAAACAGACTGACAGTTTTCCAAAATGTCTGTATCATTTTAAAGACATTCTCATCAACATTTTATATAGTGAGTTGGTTTTTTTTTTTTTTTTTTTACATTTTAGCTATTCTAATGAGCCCTAATAGTATCTAACTTTAATTTTATATTGCTTTTCTCTAATGCTAATGATGTTGAGTACATGCTAATTTTCCACCTGTTTAACTCTGTGAATAAGTTCAAGCCATAGCCATTTCAGTTGGGTTAGCTGTGTGTATGTATGTGTGTGTTGACTGAGTTGTACGTATTTTCTGTGTGTCAGGATATATTTGTTGTTTTGGCAATACTGAATGGAATATTCAGTTGAGATCCATGCATTTTACTACTTGTAAGTTACTGTATTTTACGCAAATAACACACACCTTCTGCAACTGTTTGCCAGCAAAGCCTTCCCTCGGTGAGGTATTTTCATAGGTGTTGATAACCCTTTTTTTTTTTTAACACGTTGCTGAGAAGAAAAAAATAGCATAGTGCGCTTGTGCTGATGTCTCACAGTACGTGTCTGAAACACAGAAGGTGATCAATAGTTGCATAAAAATGCAGTACTTCTCAAAAAACATTCTTAGCAACATAAAAGGTAGACATTCAAGGGATTACTAGATCAAGGAATAAACAGGTGCTGGAAGAAATACAACAGGAGGCGAAAGAAAAGAGCTCAGGGGGAAAATCACTTAAAGTCTCCTGAGAGCTAAAAGAGGTGTTTTCAGAAATCTCAGCAGGTTTGAAAGAGGAAGACCAGTGAAATCTGCATAATATGCTCAAGCGTTCTTAGGGAAGTTTCCAACAATGTACTTACTACAGATGAGGGAGCCATTAGAGAATGTATCCAGGAAATTTTTGGAGTTAGGACTTTAAGTCAACGTGCTGGGGAGAGAAACATACTTAATAGGATCCAGGATCGGCAGTGATATATGAGTGGATTCCGACTCCTA
Source organism: Trichechus manatus latirostris (assembly GCF_000243295.1). NCBI lineage: Eukaryota > Metazoa > Chordata > Mammalia > Sirenia > Trichechidae > Trichechus > Trichechus manatus. The sequence continues at coordinate 4,004,995 of NW_004444070.1, read as the reverse complement.
GCGACCCCACCTGACAGAGAAGAACTGCCCCAGAGGGTTTTCTAAGCTGTAATCTTTAAGGGAAGGAGCCTTGGTGGTACAGTGGTTAAACTGCGTGGCTGCTAACCGAAAGGTTGGTGGTTTGAACTTATCCATCTGCTCTGCAAGAGAAAGATGTGTAGTCTGCTTCCATAAAGATTACAGCCTTGGAAAATGATACTCCTGAAGAGTGTGCCTCTTAGCTCAAGTAGATACATGAGACTAAATGGGCAGTTTCTGTCCAGAGGTGAGATGAGAAGGCAGAGAGGGTCAGGAGCTGGTTGAATGGACACGGGAGATCAGGGGTGGAAAGGAGGAGTGTGCTGTCACAGTATAGGGAAAGCAATTAGGGTCACATAACAATGTATGTATAAATTTTTGTATGGGACACTAACTTAAATTGTAAACTTTCACTTATCCAGTACAAATTATGTTCTCCCCCCAAAAAATAAAAGCATCAATAAAAGGACGGAATGCCATTAAAATAGCAATTGCAGACAATCAGGATGTTTATTGATTAATTTGATATTATTTATAATCAAACCCATTGCCTCCGAGTCAACTGTGACTCATAGAGACCCTAGAAGACAGAGTAGAACTGCCCCGTAGGGTTTCCAAGGCCGTAATCTTTACGGAAGCAGACTGCCACGTCTTTCTCCCATGGAGCAGCTGGTGGGTTCAAATAGCCAAACTTTCAGCTGGCAGCCAAGCACTTTAACCACTGCACCACCAGGGCTCTTTTTATTTTTAACAGTCACGGTCTTATGAATGATGTGATGTGGTTCATAAAATGCCAAGTAAACATGCAGATAACATAAAAGGAGGAAATAATAGAGAATTTCATCAACGGCATTTCAACCTCAGGTCCTGTTGAAGACAGCTTGGTAATTGCCACTGCTGCTGTTAATTATGGAAACCCTGGTGGCGTAGTGGTTAAGAGCTACAACTGCTAACCAAAAGGTTGGCAGTTCGAATCCACCAGCTGCTCCTTGGAAATCCTATGGGGCAGTTCTTCTCTGTTCTATATGGTAGCGATGAGTTGGAATCAACTCAATGGCAACAGGTTTGGTTTGGTTGTTACTTATATTTGGTCTGATTGGTGCTGACCAGGTACCTCCCTCCGAGGGACAGCATTTGCAGGTGTAGTTCACCTGGGAGAGGGTGAAGTCATATGTGCATATGTATGTATGTGTGTGTGCGTGTGCGCAGGCGCACGTGCCTGCCTGGGTGCATGTATGTCTCACTTTTTATGTGCCTATATGCTTATCTGACTATATATTCCTAAGGACTACCTAGCTACCCACTTATCTATGCATCTCTCTGTAAGACAGAACTTTACATCATGTTCGCCTAAGTGTGAAAATCAAAGCACCAAAATATTGCTCCGATGTTTTTCATAGCATTTGATGTGGATGTTGAAACTCTTGACGTCATGTTTCACTTTTTACATTGAGGATGTGTTATCTTTTTTTTTTCTTTCTAATAACGTTTTATTGTGTTTTCTGTGAAGGTTTACACAGCCGTTTAGGCTCCCATTCAACAATGTTTGCACAAGTCGTTCAGTGACGTTGGTTACGTTCTTCAGAACGTGTGAACATTCTCGTTATTTCCATTCTGGTTATTCCATTTCTGTTAATCTTGTGTCCCTGCCGCCTTACATTCTCATCTTCATTTTAAAGTCATTGTTGAGTGTTTGGTCTCATTTTTTAAAGAAGCACAGTACTCACGGGTGATACTCATTATTTTGTGAGTCCATCTGTTATTTAGCTACAAGGTGACTTTAGGGTTTAGTTTCAGTTCAAGGTTTTAAGAGTATCTCAGAGCAATAGTCTTAGGGAGTCTTCAGTCTCAACAGGTCCAGTAGGTCTATTTTTTGTTTTAGTTTTAGTGTTCTTTTTTTTTTTTTTTTAGAAATTTGAAGTTCTGTTCATACTTTTCTCCCATTCTATCAGGGTCCATCTCTTGTGGCCCTGATCAGAACAGTCAGTCGTGGTAGCCAGGTACCAGCTAGTTTTTCTAGTCTCAGAGTAGATGAAAGTGCTTCATTTTTCAGGCACAGCAATATTTATTTTACATACAGATATTTAGAAAAACTTACGTCTATGAATGAATCATTGGGATCAACCATACCAACGATCATGAATATGGCACTAGACCACGCAATGTTTCATTCTGTCATACATAAAATTGCCATGAGGTGGAGCCAACTCAATGACAATTAACAACAACAATATCAAGATGGCATCACGTCCTTGGCTGCAAACAGGCGACACTGGAGGAAGCAGGGGCAATTCTAGGAAGGATTAATAGCAGACGTAGTAGAAGTGTAAAAGGTAGGGCAAGGCAGGGAAGAGAATGATCTAAATCTCCATGAGGGGTAATTTTTTTATTTTATATAAATTTTATTCCCGGTACCATATTTTGAAAGCTCTATCTTTCTAAGTGATCCCAAGAATGTTGGGCAACCACATGATATTGCTGGCCGTCATTAATGTGCTGCTGATGGTAATAGCATAAAATAACCCACTTGTAGGGCTCATTGACCCATTCTGGGAATTAAACTTTTTGAGATAATATGCAAAGAAAATATTTTCTGCAAGCCTATGGTTTGGAGTGGTATAGACTTAGAAGAAATAAAACTGGAACATTCCTTAGACGTAAGGGTTAGAAGGAGCCCTGGTAGAACAGTGGTTAAGTGCTTGCCTGCTAACAAAAGGTCTGCATTTTGAACCCACTGGCCCCTCCATGGCCTTGGAAACCCTATGGGGGGGTTCTACTTTGTCCTCTAGGATCACTGTGAGTCAAAATTAACTTGATGGCAACTGGTTTGGTTATGATTTTTAATAGGGATTGGGATTTACAGCACGTATTTTTGAAGGACGCCATTCAATCCATAACAGATGATGAATGTCTTGTATTTTATTTCCTATTACTCAGGGAGGCGCAATGAGCAAATAAATACTACCGTCCTTAAAATGCCTCTTATGGATTATAATGTCTCACTCTACTTAAAGGTCAAAGATTCAGTCCATCTGATTGAATATGTTCAGATCATGACAGAAGGGCACGCAGAGGCCATAGCGTCCAACCAGGATCCTTACTTTTGAGTTTCAATATGATTTCCAGCACACCACATGCTTACGGTTGGCGACAAGTGGTTCACCAATTGCCGCTTCCACAGACAGATGGTATAAAAAGTGAGAAACTTTCAGAATCTCCCCAACAGGATACCCACTCTCATCTCTTCCAGAAGAAGGACTGGGGAACACCAACAAGATGAAGATTCTCCTGGTGACTCTGATACTTGTCTGGTTTGTGCTGACCAGGAACTTCACACAGAGGAAGATTGTTCACAGGTACCAGGGACAGACTCACCTGGGGCAGGGGGCAGTGTGGTATGATGCTCACCGTATGATAATGTGTCTGTCCCTCCCTGCACACCATTTCGTACATTCCCTTTTTAGATTTCAGGAACATGGCGCACCATTTGCAAAGGACCCAGTAACAAGGTGGTGCTTTGTGAAAACAGTCCCTTACACAAAACGAGCAAACACTGCACAGGGTGTAAGTGGCTGAGCCCTGAGAAGGGAGAGGCATACCATCTCACCCATTCCTACAGGTACGGCTCAGTAACAAAGGATCCCTGGTAAGTCCTTGGCTGCCAACAGAAAGGTGAGTGGTTCAAGCCCACCTAGCAGCTCCGTGGGAGAAAGACACTGCCGTAAAGATTACAGTCTAGGAAACCCTATGGGGCAGTTCTACTCTGTCACATGGGATCGTGAGGTGCTTTTAAAGCATAAATATTTTCCAAGCCACAGAAGCAGGGAAATAGAAAAGATATATTAAAAATATGAGCTGTTCATGACAGAGACTGGAGAAACCCCAAGAGTACGGCCCCTGGATACCCTTTTAGCTCAGTAATGAATTCACTCCTGAGGTTCACCCTTCAGCTAACTAGACAGCCCTATAAAAACAAAATGAGACTAATGGGGCACACCAGCCCAGGGACAAGGACTAGAGGGCAGGAGGGGACAGGAAAGCTGGTAATAGGGAACCCAAGGTTGAGAAGAGACAGTGTTGACATGCCATGGGGCTGTTAACCAATGTCATAAAACAGTATGTGTACTAACTGTTTAATGAGAAACTATCTGTTCTGTAAACCTTCATCTAAAGTACCATAAAAAATAAAAAATAAAATGAATTTCCTTCCTAGGCTTAGCTGGGAAAATGTTGAGGAATATGAGAATTCTTAACAAATAATACTATGATAAGCCATTAATTCCTGAGCCAGATTTTTCACTTTCAATATCCAAGATCTCTTTGCCACATTAAAACACGTTTTTTCCAGAGAAAAAAATATGACCTGTTCAGGAGCTATCCGGGAGTTCTACGTGGCCATGCACAGAGTACACCTTCTTGCCAACAAGCGGTCATGGAAGATAAAAAAATAATTAGCACAGAACATGGAGGAGCTCTAATACCTGAGGTACAGGTACAAGAATGGACAATGTACCTGAGAACAAATGTGGGCGGAATCGTTTGCAGAGAAGGAATTGGCAGCGGCCAAGACCATTCCATTGTGCAAAGAGACAAAGTGAGCAACGCAGTAAAGAACTCTGTCAACGCAAGGGTTATGTGAAAGGCTTTCCAGCCCCTCAAAGGCAGACATTCATGCGCTTAGGAGGGAACGTGGAGGAAGAAATAAAGATTACTTTCTCGAGACGCTTGGCACGGAGAAGAAAGGGAAATAGCTTCAGGGGCAGCCCAAGCAGGAAGCCATCGATTTGAAAGGGATGATTTTGTCGTTGCCAGTAATTGAGGACGTCCGTGCGTGGAGGTGCTGTAAAGACAAGGAGAAAATAAGTTAGCAGAGGGCAAAGGCTTTGCAGGAGTGGAACATGATTGAATCTACAGAGAAAAGGCTTAAGAGCAAGAGAGAAAGTGGGAAACAAGAAGAAGTGGGAGGATGGGCAAAGGGGAGAGACAGACAGAAACAGAGAAAGAGGGATGAACAGACATAGAGCTGGCGGGGGGAGAGGGGAGAAAGAGAGTCAGACAAAGAGAGAAGGAGTCAAAGAGAAGGAGAGAAGGAGAAGGGGGGAGGAGAGACAGAGAGAGAGACAGAGGAGAGAGAGAAAAAATGGAAGACTGGGCAAATGATAAAAAAGACAGAGAGAGAGTGAAGGAGGGGGAGAGAGAGGCTAAAGGAGAGAGAGACAGAGGGGGTAGAGAGAGAAACAGGACAATGGGCAAAGGAGAGAGAGGTGGGGAGGAGAGCTAGAGAGAAGGAGGGAGTACAGAGAAAAGAGAAAGAGAGACAGAGAAAGTCACAGAGACAGACACAAAGAGAAAAACAGCAGCTGGAAAAAAACCCTGCAACACCGTGACACAGGACCTCCTTTGAAAATCAGCAGAGGAAATACTTGGACGCATGGTGCACTCCAGAAGAACTTCTGTTTAGAAAGAGAGTCTTTATTCCTGCTGCTGATCTCTGTGATATTGGCTTCTTTCATGCAGCGGTAGCTTTGCAGGGGGTTTCCGGCTCTCTGTTCTGGTTTCTGTCTGGAGCTTAGATTGCAATCCGGGAGTGCAGGGAACGTGGGCAGGTCACTTTTGCTTGGAATGACACTTTGCTCCTTTGTGTGCAGAGAGTGATGGCTGACTCTGAGGTATTGTAAAAGTTAAATAAAATGACACGTAGCCTGACACACCACTGGGTATAAACTGTATTTACATGTTTGAAAAGGAGCCCCAGTGGTGCAATGGTTAAGTGTTTGCTGCTAACCAAAATGTCTGCAGTAGAACCCACCCAGCTGTTCCGAGAAAGAAAGACCTGGCAAGCAGCTCTTGTAAAGACTGCGGTCTAGAAAACTCAAAGGGGCAGTTACACTCTGTCCCCTGGGGTCTCTAGGAGTCGGAAATGACTCAACGGCAATCGGTTTTTAACAGGTTTGCATACTTCAAGTTATACTCCACAATTAAGCTGAAATTGCTCTGTTTTCTAGGAAAAATGGCAAATGCCAGCTAGGCACTCAAGTAGGAAAGAGAAAAGACCAAAACATTTATACCACGAAATGTGAGTGCTCAGGCTCTGCTACTACTGCATGTCTGCGACCTGGGAGTGGCTCCAGCCAAGATCTGTTTGGCGGGATTTTCGTCCAATTTCTACCTCGAACTACGACAGCAACTTGGCAAAAGCCCAGTAATCTCTCAACTCTCTCTTTTTTTTTCTTCTCGTTTTCAAGGGGCTATAGTATATCACCACCCAGTTCATATTATCTTATCATTTACTATTACATCCCAACTTATTTCATAAGACCCCCTCCAGCACAGAAAAGTGTTCAGAGAAACTTAACATCACACTAAATTAGAAGGAAAAAGTAAAAAAGAATCTATATTGTGTCTATAATCTAAATAACAGTGATTCCTTTTTTTTTGCTTTAAGGATGTAAGCCATTCATACATTCAAAGCTAGTTCACAGGTTAAATATGAAAGGAATAACCTGGTCAGAAGAATGTCTCACACAAAACAACACTCTGTTCACTTAAAAGAGTTACTTAAGCAATATCCTAAGTGGCCCCAGAGTCTAGGCAATTCTGTTGCTTTTATAAACACACTGCAGAAAATATTGAAAATACTGCTACATAGTATGACACATAAACATAAGGTTAAAAAAAAGCATCTGATGGAGCTTGAAGACATTTTGCTAACTGAAATAAACCAATCGCAAAAGGAGAAATATTGTATGAACTCACTTATATAAAAAGACAAGAAAAGGCAAATGAAGAGAGACTAAAGTTTACTATTGGTTACCAGGGGCAGGAGGAAGGGCACAAAGGGGGTTAAGGGTGATGGAAAAATCACATTAATTAAGGATAGGTTTGTAGAGCCGATTACTATAATTACTGTCAATAAGTGGTATCCCTGCAAAAATTGAATTGGCAAGGTTTTGTAATAGATATATTTACAACCATGACAAAAAAGAAAACAGTAGCTGCAGAGGCTATTTATATGCAACCAAACACTGCCTGGTTTACAGGTTTAGGATCATGGTTTCATGAGACACCCCAGTTAATGGGCCTAATAACATGTTTAGTGCTTCTGTTCTACATCATAGTTCATTATATAGTGCAAGCAGCCATCCAAGACACAACAACTGTTCTATATCCACCTGCAACAAAAGAGAAAGGAGAGTAGGAATGGGAGGAGGACATTGAATGTGTGGCTAATTGTCTCCATGAACAACTGCTTCCTTTGCTGTGACACCAGAAGAACTAGATGGTGCCCAGCTACCATGACTGAACATTTTGACTGAAGATTCTATAAAAGAATCTGATCAAAAGGGGGAAAATACAAAACAGATTTTCAAATTATCATGGACTCCAGACCTTCTGGATCCATGAAAGGTGGATGAACTCCTGAAACTATTGCCCTGAGATAATCTTTAAATCTTAAACCAAAAATATGCCCTGATGTCTTCTTAAAACCGAGCAATAGTTTAGCTTAGTCAGTATTACTCTCTTTTAAGAACTACCTACTTGGGATCAAATTTACAAGATCAGCTGGGAAGATTAGATAGGAGCCTTTTTAGTGAGCAGGAAGTTTATGTTAATGAGGGAGAAACAACTCCGAAAATGCAGGTGAGACTGGTTGCACAACTAGAAGAATGCAATCAACGTCACTAAATTGTACATGTAGAAACAGTTGAATTAGCATATGTTTTGCTACGTATATTATAAAAAAACAACAAAATAAATAACATTTAGAATAACAACAACAAAAAAAAGCATCTGAACAGAGGCACTCTGAAAATAATGTTGCTAAGACAGACAGAGTTGAAATGTTCACCACGGTAAGAAGGTGGCAGTAAAGAAAACTCATCACTACCTCTTAGCTCTCACTGTTGATTCTAATACTTTCTGGAGTCAGAGGGTGGTGGTAAGGTGGGGGAAGAGAGATGGAGGGAGGGAAAGAGAGAAAGAGAGGAAGAGGAAGAAGTAGAAGGAGCAGGAGGGGAAGTAAGGGAAGGGAAGGGAAGAGAAGGGGCGGGAAGAGAAGGGAAGGGGGGAAGGGAAGGGAATGAAGGAAGGGGAGGGAAAGGGAGGAGAGGGGAGGGGAGGGGAGTGGAGGGGAGGGAAGGAGAGTGGAGGGGAGGGGAGGTGGGGGAAGAGAAGAGGGTGAGCCAGAGATACAGATATGATTGATTGGTCTAGAGAGAATGGTTAATGGCATGTTAAACATGAAAAGACCCAGTTTGATTCCTGGCCAATGCACCTTGTGTGCAGCCACCACCCATCCGTCAGCGGAGGCTTGCGTGTAGTAATGTTGAACAGGTTTCAGCAGTTTCCAGACTAGGACAGACTAGAAAGAAAGGCGTGGTGACCTACTGCTGAAAACCAGTCACTGGAAACTTTATGGATCACAGCGGATTGATCTGCAAACAGTCATGGGAATGAATCACGAACAGCAGCATTCTGTTCTCTTGTTCATGTGACTCCCGTGAGTCAGGGCCGACTATATAGCAGCTAACACAACAACAACAAAAATATGAGAAAGTGAAAGTGGAATAAATCCACTCAGGTGATAAATGTTCTCTTTTCTTTCTCTCACAGGTACAGGCAATGTTGAATTCAGCATCATTCGTTCCACAAGAGATTTCATGGCATTGTTCAGGATCAGTGAGAACGAGGAGGGCAAGACCAACAAACTAATCAGTGCCCTAGGCATATCCAATAGCCCATCCTCGACTGGAGAGTAACCCACGATGGCCTTATCAGGGACATCGAAACACAAGAAGTGTGCATGTTCATTATTTATAATTAAATAGGTTTGGTGCAAGATGTGAGTCTAAGATCCCGGAAGTGGGTCTAGAGAGAAAGGACCCCATGTTAGAGTTGCAGACAAGGCTTTTTAAGACAACACACAGTTGTTGTGAAAATTCCTATAAGAACCCATTGGGGTCACTGTCTTGAACACACATAAATCACTCTTTCGCATCCATTTCTCCAATTTAAATATTGAAATCTAAGTAGTTAAATGGATTCCTTAGATGGAAGGGGCATTTGTCGGAACAGCTAACATCAAGAAGCATCTCACTCACCCATGCCAAGAAATTTGCAACAGTTACCTGGCCAACTCACTGGAAGAGATCCATATTTATGCCTATTCCAAAGAAAGGTGTTACAACCAAATGTGGAAATTATCGAACAATATCATTAATATCACACAGAAGAAAAATTTTGCTGAAGATCACTCAAAAGTGATTGCAGCCATACATTGAAAGGGAACTTCCAGAAATTCAAGCTAGACTCAGGAGAGGACTTGGAACGAGGGATATCATTGCTGATGTCAAATGGATCCTGGCTGACAGCAGAGAATACCAGAAAGATGTTTAGCTGGGTTTCATTGACTATGCAAAGGCATTCGACTGTGCGGAATCATAACAAATTATGGATAACATTGCCAAGAATGGGAATTCCAGAACACTTAATTGTGCTTATGAGGAACCTGTACATACATCAAGAGGTAGTTGTTCCAACAGAACAAGGGGATACTGTGTGGTTTAAAGTCAGGAAAGGTGTGCATCAGGGTTGTATCCTTTCACCATACTTATTCAATCTGTATGCTGAGCGAACAATCTGAGAAGCTGGACTATATGAAGAAGAAAGGGGCATCAGGATTGGAGGAAGACTAGTTAACAACCTACAATATGCAGATGACACAACCTTGCTTGCTGAAAATGAAGAGGACTTGAAGCACTTACTGATGAAGATCAAAGTCCACAGCCTTCAGTATGGATTACACCACAACATAAAGGAAACAAAAATCCTCACAACTGGACCAATAAGCAACATTACGATAAGCGGAGAAAAGATTGAAGCTGCCAAGGATTTTGTTTTACTTGGATCCACAATCAACTTCCAAGGAAGCAGCAGCCAAGAAATCAAGTGACTTATTGCATGGGGCAAATCTGCTGCAAAAGATCTCTTTAAAGTGTTAAAAATCAAAGATGTCACTTTAAGGACTAAGGTGTGCTGACCTGGGCCTTGATATTTTCCATCACCTCATATGCATTCGAAAGCTGGACAACAAATAAGGGAGACAGAAAAGAATCGATGCCTTCGAATTATGATGTTGGAAAAGAATATTGAATATACCATGGTCTGCTAGAAAGACAAATAAAAATGTCCTGGAAGAAATACAGGCAGAGTACTCTTTGGAAGGGAGAATGATGGAACTTGTCTCACGTAGTTTGGACATGTTATCAGGAGGGACCAGTCCCTGGAGAAAGATATCATGATTGGTAGAGTAGAGGGTCAGAGAAAAAGAGGAAGACCCTCAAGGAGACGGACTGACATAGCAACTGCCAACCGCCACAATGAGCTCAAACACAGCAGTGATCATGAGGATGGCGTACGACTGGACAGTGTTTCATTCTGTTGTACATGGGCCTCTGTGAGTCAGAACCGATTGGATGGCATCTAACAACAACAACAAAAACCACCATAGTTTGAAAGTTCCATCTTTCTAAATAAGACTACGAATGTTGGGCAACCACGTGACATTGCTGGCCATCATTAAAATGCTGCTGATAGTGATCGTGTAAAATAATCCACTTGTAGGGCTCATTTACACATTTTGGGAGATAAATCTTTTGGGATAATCTGCAAAGAAAATATCTTCCTCAAACCTATGGTTTAGAGTGATAAAGACTTGGAAGAAATAAAACTGGAACACGCCTTAGAAGCGAGGATGGCGAAACTTTATCTTGCTTTTTTAAAAAAAAATTTTATTGTGTTTTAGGTGAAAGTTTACAGCTCAAGTTAGTTTCTCATTCAAAAATTTATACACATATTGTTTTATGACATTGGGTTGCAATCCTCACTATGTGACAGCATTCTCTTCCTTTCCACCTGCGGTTCCCTGTGATCATTCGTCCAGTTTCTGTCCCTTCCTGCCTTTTCATCTTGGCTTTTGTAAGAAGTTGCCCATTTGGTCTTTTATATTTGATTGAACTAGGAATCACATTCCTCACATACGTTATTGTTTGTTTTATAAGCATGTCTAATCTGTGTCTGAAAAGTGGGCTTTGGGAGTGGTTTCAGTTCTGAGTTAGCAGAGTTTCTGAGGGCCATAGTTTCAGAGGTTCCTCCAGTCTCTGTCAGACCAGTAAGTCAGATCTTTTTTGTGAGTTGTAATTTTGTTCTACATTTTTCCTCCTGCTCTGTTTGGACTCTCTGTTGTGATCCTTGTCAGAGCAGTCAGTGGTGGTAGCCAGGCACCACTTAGTCCTTCTGGGCTCAGGTTGGTGGAGGCTCTGGTTCATATATATGGTCCTTTAGCTTTTTAGGTTAATACTTTCCTTGTGTCTTTGATTTTCTTCCTTCTCCTTTGCTCCAGATGGGATGGGACCAATAGATGTGTCTTAGATGGCCACTCACAAGCTTTTAAGACCCTAGACATTACTCACCAGAGTAGGATGTAGAACATTTTCTTTATAAACTATGTTATGCCAATTGACCTAGATTTCCCCTGAGACTGTGGTCCCCAGCCCTCAACCACAGCAGCTTGGTCCCTCAAGGTGTTTGGATGTGTCTAGGAAACTTCTATTACTTTGCCTTGGTTAAGTTGTGCTATTCCTCCTATATTGTGTATTGTTTTTCCCTTCACCAAAATTGATACTTGCCTACCATCTAGTTAGTGATTTCCCCTCCCCCTGCTTGTAACTGTCAAAGATTTTTTTGTTTTCTATGTGTAAATCTTTCCTTGAGTTCTTATAATAGTGGTCTCATGTAGTATTTGTCCTTTTGTGATTGACTTATTTCACTCAGCGTAATGCCCTCCAGATTCATCCATGTTGTGAGAGGTTTTTCAGATTCATCATTGTTCTTTATCTTTGTGTAGTATTCCAGTGTGTTTATGAACCATAACTTGTTTATCCACTCATCTGTTGATGGGCACTTAGGTTGTTTCCATCTTTTTGTTATTGTGAATAATGCTGCAATGAACACTGGTGTGTATATGCCTATGCATGTAACAGTTCTTTTTTCTCTAGGGTATATTCCTAGGAGTGGGATTGCTGGGTCATACGGTATTTCTATTTCTAGCTTTTTAAGGGGGCACCATATTGTTTTCCATAGTGGTTGTACCAGTTTACATTCCCACCAGCAGTACAAGAGTTCCAATGTCCCTGCAACCTCTCCAACATTTCTTACTTTCTGTGTTTTTGATTAGCGTCAATATTGTCAGGGTGGGATGGTATCTCAATGTAGTTTTGATGTGCATTTCTCTAATGGCTAATGATTGTCAGAATTTCCCCATGTGTCTATTAGCTGTCTAAATGTCTCCTTTGGGGTAACGCCTGTTCATATCCTTTGCCCAAGTTTTAACTGGATTATTTGTCTCATCCTGCTTACTTTGGACATGTCATCAGGAAAGATAATTGCCATAAAAGAACATCTTAGTTGGTAAAGTAGAGGGTCAGTGAAAATGAGGGAGACCCTCCGTGAGATGGGTTGACACAATAGCCATAACAACGGGGTCAAACATACCAATGATTACGAGGATAGCACAGAACCAGCAATGTTTCCTTTTTATGTATATAAGGTCACCAGGAGTTGCAGCTGACTTAATGGCAACTAACAAGTTCAAGATGATGTCACCTCACTGGCTGCAAAGAGACTGCTTGGAAGGAAGAAAGATAATTTTAAGTCTTTAATACTCCTGAGAGCGTATCCTTAAAGTAAGCAGAAGATTTCCTGGATTTGTTCATGACATCCCAACTGGGAATGGTAGAAGAGTTCTTAGTTGAACTGCTGATGAAGGGAATAATAACAGTTATCACTAAGCCTTCAGTTAATAGTTTATACATATCTCTCTCCTGTACTAGCCACTGCACTGTTAGCTTTCCAGCCTCTAACTTGAAAATGAACGACAGGTAGGTTTTAAAATATTCTCTGAAATGTAGCCAGAAAGAAATCAAGACAGAAAGTAGACCCACAGCACTTCCAATGTTTATAAGTGATAATTAAAACACCATCTCCTAATTGGGCAAGAGCTCTTGAAGGATAGATTTCTTGCAATCCACCTAGACTCGATGAAGGATAAAATGAAGCTCTGCTTGGTAATAATGATTACTGAATGAGACAGATGGAACAAAACCAAAAATAATAATAATAAATATATATCAGTAATAATAAATTAAAATAACAACTTGAAGTATAATTTTTTTTGAAAATATGGTTGCTAGCTAAAATAGCTTTTGTGACCTTTCAGCTCTTCAAATGACCTAAGTCTACTGTATTTATTTTTAAGGATTTGACTGCAACATTAGCTTGTATTTTAGACTATTTGGGTGAGTACCAGAAGGTTTTGCTAGTTCTGCTCCTAACATAAAATTTGTGACTTTGAGTATTAAAGACCCCCGGTGGTAAAGTGGTAAAGTGCTCAGCTGCTAACCAAAAGATCAGCAGTTCAAGCCTACCAGCTGCTTTGTGGGAGAAAGTTGTGGCAGCCTCCATCTGTAAAGATTTGCAGCCTTGGAAACCCCGTGGGGGCAGTTCTCCTCTGTCCTGTAGGGTCGCCATGAGTCGGAAACAGATCCATTGCAATGGGTTTGGGTTTGAGTTGGCCCATGTATTGTAAATATCAGGTGGATAGTTCAAGCTGATGCCTCAAGAGAATAATAATCACATGATGTCAGGGCATAGACAACCCTGGGACCTCATAAATGGGAATGAGTCTGAGTTATTTATTTGTGCCAAGCCCAACATGAAACATTAGATTTGGAAGAATTCCCTCTTCAGGGGAAGAAATAACATATTATCTTTTCTGAAAGTGGTCTGTGAATCTTGGCTACTGGCTCTCAGATGGATTGCACAGTAACTATGTTACACTGTTGGGCTTATACTCCTACAATCTGTGTCAGTCAATTCATACTGTAACCTATTTAAATCAAAGGGTGAAAGGCATAATACGTTATTTGGGTGATGTCTTAGTTATCTAGTGCTACTGTAACAAACACCACAAGTGAGTGGTTTAACGAAGAGAAATTTATTTTCTCATAGTTTAGGAGGCTAGAAGCCTGCATTCAGGGCACCAGCCCTGGGGGATGGCTCTGTCTCTGTGGGCTGTGGGGTCCCAGTCTCTTTTCTGCTTCTGTTCCTGAGTTCCTTGGTGATCGCTATGTGACCTGGTATTTATCTTCTCCCATCTCTGCCATCTTGTATCCTAGCTTAATTAGTCTGCTCTTATATCTCAAAAAGATTGATTTAAGACAAGACGTAAACTAACACTGACTCATTAACATAACAAAGAAAATCCATTGCCAAATGGGATTATAGGCACAGGTATAGGAGTTAGAAGACCCCTGGTGGCACAGTGGTTAAGCTCTTGGCTGCTAACTGAAAGGTCTGGGGTTTGAACCCACCTGCCACTCCAGGGGAGAAAGACGTGGCAGTCTGCTTCCATAAAGATTACAACCTTGGAAACTCTATGGGACAATTCTACTCTGCCCTGTGGGGCTGCTCCGATTCGGAATCAACTTGACAGCAAATTGTTTTGTTTTGTTTTGCTTTGCTTTTTTTAATAAGGGTTAGGATTAGCAACACATATTTTTGAGAGATGCATTCCAGTCCATAACAGGTGATGAATGTCTTATATTTCCCATAACTTGGGGAGATGAAAAAAGCAAATAAATATTACTGTCCTTGAAATGACTCTTATGAATTATAATCTCTCACTCTACTTAAAGGTCAAATATTTAGTCAACCTGATATAATCGACTCAAGGTAATGACAGACGGGCTTTCAGAGGCCATGACTTTCAACCAGGATGCTTATTGTTAATGTTTCCATATGATTTCCAGCACACCACGTGCTTAAAGTTCATGACAAGTGGTTCACAAATTGTCACGCCCACAGACAGATGGTATAAAAAGTGGGAAACATTCAGAATCTCCCCAAACATTCAGGATACCCACTCTCATCTCTTCCAGAAGAAGGATTGGGGAACTCCAACAAGATGAAGGCTCTCCTGGTGACTCTGATACTTGGTCTGGTTTGTGCCGACCAGGAATTTCATTCAGAGGAAGATTGCTCACAGGTACCAGGGACAGACTCATCAAGGGGAAGAGGGCAGCGTGGTATGATGCTCACCGTATGACAACGTGTCTGTCTCTCCCTGCACACCATTTTGTACATTCTCTTTCTAGATTTCAGGAACATGGTACACCATTTATGAAGGATCCATTGACAAGGAGGCGATAAGTGAGAACAGTCCCTTGAGGGCTTATTTACGTCATGTTCAATGCCTTGGGGAAGGAAAAGGAGTCTTGGTCATGTTTTATTCCAAGTAAGGAAGCATTGCAAGGGGCAAAAATTGCTGAGCCTTGGGGTGGGGAGACGCAAATCATCTCACGTTTTCTACACGTACAGTTCAGTAACAAAGGAGCCCTGGTGCTGCAATGGTTAAGAGCTTGGCTACAAATCAAAAGGTTGGCAGTTCGAACCCTCTGGGCAGCTCTTTGGGAGAAAGACCTGGTGATCTGCTCCAGTAAAGATTACAGTCTAGAAAACCCTATGGGGCAGTTCTGCTCTGTCACATGGGGTGTCTAGGAGTTGGAATTGACTCAAAGACAAAGGGTTCTCAAGTGGTTTGCATATTTAAAGTTATAGTCAGTGATCAGCTGAAATTGCTTTCTTTTCCAGGGAGAATGATCAATGCCACCTACATAACAAAGTGGGAAAATCAAATGGCCGAGGCGTGTACACAGCAGACTGTGAGTCCCCCAGCTGCTGCTCCTAGTGCACCTCTGGGACTTGACTGTCTCAAACTAGAGTCTGGCAGGATTCACATCCAATTTCTACCCTGAACTAGGAAGGACTGCAAGCTGGCAAAAGCCCCACAACCTTCCAAGTCTCTCTCTTGCTCTCCTTTTTATTCTTAAGGGTGTACACCTATTATCTTATGGTTTACTGTAAGCCTCTAAAAATATGTCCCAGTACATTTATTTCAGAGGATCCCCCAGCGTAGAAAAGGGTTTAGAGGAACTTAAAACCACACTAAATTAGAAGGGGGGGGAGTGTATTGATAACTGTATCTGTAATCTAAATAACAGTGATTCTTTTTTTCTTTATCTTTTTCCTTTAAGATAGTAAATGATTATACATTCGAAGGTAGTGCACAGATAAAATATGAAAAGAATAACATGGTCAGAAGACTGTCTCACACAAAATAACACTGTGTGAACTTAAACAGTTACTTAAGCAATATCCTAAGTGGCCCCAGAGTCTAGGCAATTCTGTTGCTTTTATAAACACACTGTAGAAAATATTGAAAATGCTGCTACATAGTATGACACATAAACATAAGGTTAAAAAAAAGCATCAGATGGAGCTTGAAGACATTATGCTAACTGAAATAAACCAATCGCAAAAGGAGAAATACTGTATGACCTCGCTTATATAAAAAGACAAGAAAAGACAAATGTATAGACAATAAAGCTTATTGGTGATGACCGGGGCAAGACAAAGACGGAAAGAGGGCTTACCTGTGATGGATATATTGCGTTCATTAAGGTAGGCTTGCACAGCTGATTACTGTCATTGCTGTCAATTAGTTGTTCACCTGTAAAAACTTGAATTGACAAAAGTAATACAATAGATGTATTTACAACAATTACGGAAAGGAAAAAACAAAGAGTAGCTGTCGAGGCTACTTATGTGCAACCAAACACGTCATGGGATCTGGTTCCTTGGCTTGAAGTTTTAGGATCATGGTTTCATGGGTCATCAAAGTTAACTGGCCTAATAACGTGTTTAGTGTTTTTGCTCTACCTCCTAGTTTGTTGCATAGTGCCTGGAGTTTTAACAGCTGGCAAGCAGCTATCCAAGTCTCAACCACTGATTTCTCTTCACCTGGAGCAACAGAGAAGGAAAGAGAGCCAGGAATAAGAGGAGGATATGAAATGGGTGGCTAATTGCCTCCATGAACAGCTTCTTCCTCTGCCATGAGACCAGAGGAACTGGATGGTGCCTGGCTACCACTACTGAACATTTTGATCAAAGATTCTATAGAAGAATCTGATCAAAAGTGGGAAAATGTCGAACAGAATTTCAAATTCTCATGGACCTTGGACCTTCTGTGTTCATGAAGGATGGATGAATCCTTGAAACTACTGCAGAGATAATCTTTAAACCATAAACCAAAAATATCCCGATGTCTTCTTAAAACCAAACAACAGTTTAGCTTAACTAGTAAAAAACAAAAAGGGGGGGGGGCTGCCTTGAGCACTATGCTGTTTTAAGTATCTATATGGCATCGTATTTACAACAGCAACTCGACAGATTAGATAGGAACCTAAGGGGGGCAGGGAGATTATGTTAATAACGGAAAAGAACTCAGAAAAGGAGGGTGAGAGTGATGATTGATTGCACACCTTGAAGAACGTAATCAATGTCACTAAATTGTACATGTGCAAACTGTTGAATTGGTGTGTGTGCTGCCATGTATGTTCTCAACAACAACAACAGAATCAATAAAATTTAGAACAAAACAGAAAAAAGAAGCATCTGAACAGAGGCACTCTGAAAATGTTGCTAAGACAGACAGACTTGAAATGTTCACCAAGGTAAGAAGGCGGCAGTAAGGAAAACTCTTCCTACCTCCTAGCTCTCATTGTTGATTATAATACTTTCTGGAGTCAGAAGGAGCAGGGTGAGTAAAGAGAGACAGACAGAGAAGAAGGGAGAGAGAGAGGAAGAAGAAACAGAAGGAGCAGGAGAGGAGGAGAAAGAGAGATGGGAAGGGAAGGAAAAGGAAGAGAAGAGAATGAGCCAGAGGTTCAGAGATGACTGGTTGGACTAGGGAGAATGGCTAATGGCATGTTAAACATGAAAAGAACTGGTTTGATTCCCTGCAAATTCACCTCAAGTGTAGCTACCACCAGTCTGTCAGTGGAGGCTTGCATGTTGTTATGCTGAACAGGTTTCAGCAGAGCTTCCAGACTAGGATAGACTAGGAAGCAAGTCCTGGTGATCTACTGCTGAAAATCAGCCAGTGGAAGCCCTATGGATCACAATGGTCTGATCTGCAAACAGTCACGGGGATGACGAAGGACCATGCGGTATATTGTTCTGTTGTGCTTGGGGCTGCTATGAGTGGGGGGCCAACTATACGGCCGCTAACAACAACAAAAACTTGAGAAAGTCAAAGTAGAAAAAATCCACTCAGATGATCGATGTTTTGTTTCCTTTCTCCCACAGATGCAGGCAGTGTTTATTTCAGCTTCATTCAGCCCACAAAGGATCTTCTGGTGACATATGGGATCAATGAGAATGAGGAGGGCGAGACCGTTGAAGTCACTGGTGCCCTAGGTACATCCAACCGCCCATCCTCCATTGGAGAGTAATCCATGACGGCCTTATCAGGGACATCAACACACAAGGAGTACACGTGTTCATTATTTCTAATTAAGGAGATTTGGTGCAAGATGTGAACACACAGGCGGCCCGAGTCTTCACGCTTTCTGAGTCCTAGAAGTGGGTCTAGAGACAAAGACCCCATGTCAGAATTGCAGACAAGACTTTTTAAGAGCACACACACTTGTGATGATTCCTATAAGAACCCGGTGGGGTTACAGTCTCGTGCCCACATAAATCACTCTTCTGTTGCATCCATTGCTCTTATACAAATGGTGTTGAAATCTAACTAAGTGAATCCAGAAATTGAAAATTTAACCCAACAGAACAGGTTTCCAATTAAGATGGCATTGAGCTCAACCCGAAATCCTTCACTGTACTGCAATGGTGATAATAGGGTCTACAACGTGGACTCCTGGTTCTGTAACCTATGCTGTCCCTCCCATCCAGTGAACATTCACTGTACTGCAATGGTGATAACAGGGTCTACGATGTGGACTCCTGGTTCTGTAACCTATGCTGTCCCTCCCATCCAGTGAACATTCACTGTACTGCAATGGTGATAACAGGGTCTACGATGTGGACTCCTGGTTCCGTAAACCATGCTGTCCCTCCCATCCAGTGAACATGCAAGTGGACAGTTCTTCCCTCTCCGCACAACCACACTGCCCATGGGAAGCTCTGCTTCAGCCTTTATGGCATCAGATGTATAGTAGGAAGGAATGGACATAGAACTGGTCTTTGACCAGATACATAATCACTCTCTCCCTCCACCACACATGGCAAGGCTCATGTTTGTGATGGAACACTCAACTCATCTCTTTGGGTTCAGTTGAGTAGGAAACAAGGTTTGAATACCAGGGCATGGTAGAGGGAAAAGAAGTTACAATTGTGGGATTCTGAGAGCTCACACACAACCTTCCTGGTGATCCTGATGTGACTGTAGAGGCTGTATCTCTCTCCCTGGGAAACCCATCATCGCAGGCTCAATTGCCTTGACTTTCGTCAGTCATCCCAGGAGCTGACCATTGGTGTGGGTGAGATGGCCAACCTCTGCCTGCTGTCCAAGTGTACCACCTGGACAACTGCTCTCCACCTTCATGCATCTCACCCATGTATTTAGATCTTCTTACGGATTCTAATGGGTAACACTTTTCACCTTTTCCCGATGGTCTGCAGCCAAAGAAAAAGATATCAGTGAAGAAAACTATCAGAAATTTGTGGAGTTGGCTGACAAAAAAGGATATCCCGGAAGAAAATATTATCAAAGTCATTGATACAGGTAATTCGATTATATATTTGCCAAGAACATATGATTTAAATATTGTGAACACATTAATGTATCTAAATTTCATATAATTTGGATACTCTGAAAATATGCTGTATGAAGCTAATGGGCTCTTTATTTGAATACCCTGGTTTTTGTGTTGAATTTTCTATGTTTTGTAAATGCTATTATTATTATTTTTTTAATCCTGCAACATACTGAGAAACTATGATGATTTTTTTTCTGTTTTTATTTGTTTTGTTTTCCAAAGACACCTGTCCTTAGAAGACCAACTAGGTGAGCTGAAAATTTAACTTTTGTCAGTAGATTAAGAAAGTCCTGTTATTATAGTCCTTGGGTTGAAGAGGAGTTGGATTAACTAAAAGAAAAGTGTAATTCGTAAGAAGCAAAGAAGACTATGGTTTCCTTAAGAATGCAATTTTCAAATTTCCATTAAGATAGACATCCTCTGCAAGTCATACTGATATAGGTAAAACAGTGGTAAGTTATCTTGTGCCCAGTGGGGTAAGGAACTTTGAACACTGAATTACTGGAATAGGATTAAGCCTAGTGACTTCCAGTTCAAATATACTATTAATATATTGTATAACATATTTACTGGATAGTATACTGTATATACTGTATAGCAGCTATCTGTCAGTGGAAGCTTGCATATTTCTATGATGCTGAACATGTTTCAGTGGAGCTTCCAGACTAAGAAAGACTAGGAAGAAAGGCCTGGTGATCTATTTCTGAAAATCAGCCAATGAAAACCCTACAGAGCACAATGGTCTTATCTGCAACTGATCAGATGGCCCAGTACCCATCTGTATTTCAAGGGCCAACCTGACTACAGCTAACAGCAAAAACAACAAATATACTGTACACTGGATGTTGTTGTTCTTGTGTGCCATGGAGTTGATGCTGACTCATATTGACCCTGCAGGACAGAACAGAACTGCCCCCAAAGGGTTTCCTAGGATGTAATCTTTGTAAGAGCAGATCACCAGGTATTTCTCCTGTTGAACTGCTGAGTGGTTTGAACCACCCATTTTTAGCTTAGCAGCCAAATGCTTAACCATTGCACCACCAGGACTCCTTTGTTACAGAATTGTACACTGAGAAATCATTTCATCACCAGGGCTCCTGGTATGCTGTATATAATGCTGAATACACTGTAAAATACACTAAATACCATGTAAAGCCATTAAGTTATTTCATAATTCTAGATAACGTTTAGAAGAGGACTGTGACTCAGACGCAGACATATTAAATAATGTTTAAGTATCTTGTGGCCATGAATAGAACCCCGAAAAACACACGGTAACCCCTGAAATGGTCCAGTACCAGCTCCTACAATATGTACATCCACAGAAAAAAATCTAGCTGGAAACCACCCCATCTCCTATCCTGAAACAAATTAAAATGAAGTGTTTTCAGCTTCATCTGAGATCTCATCATTAATATCTACCCAATCTTTACGTATTTCTTTCTGAACTTCACCCCTATTTGGTGATAACTATGCCAGGTTAATTACATTATGATTTTCCTTACATGTCTAAAGAAAATCATGTGATCAAAGAACTCTACTGGATAATCATAAATATGAAGAAAAAAATTGTTTTGCTTCAAATCTACCCCACCCTGGAATACAATAATTTCTTCTCATATTTTTTATTCTGTTTAACTATTCATATTCTATGTAGTGTAAATTGATAGAGGCTGATTTCAATAAACTGAATCTGCACAAAACTCATGTGAGACTCTGCAGAAAACTCTCATTTTTAAAGCATAGGCATCATTTGTATTTTTCACAAGTATACCAAAATTATATGCCTCTAGTAGAATAAATCCACTGCCCGTCTGTCCATGTGTCCTGCTGTGCTGGTTTCCCTGTTGTTATGATACTAGAGGCTATGCCTCCAGTATTTCAGACACCAGCAGGGTCTCCCAAGGTGGACAGACTTCAGCGGAACTTCCAGACTAAGACAGACTCGTATCCTGATCTAGGGGACCTCCCCCTCTGTTCCATAGCTGGAACTTCCTGCCACACTGGTCCTTCTGCAGGGCTCTGTGTTGTGGTGAGAGGCAGACGCCTCCTTAGACAAAGAGGAAAAGTAATCAGAGACGATGAGGTAGCGGAGACCTGTTGTCTTAGCCATCTAATGCTGCTGTAACAGAAATACCATAAATGGATGGCTTTAACAAAGAGAAATTTATTTTCTCATAGTCTAGTAGGCTACAAATCCAAATTCAGGGCATCAGCTCCAGGGGAAGGCTTTCTCTCTCTGTCAGCTCTGGAAGAAGGTCCTTGTGATGCATCAGTCTTCCCTTGGTCTGGGAGCTTCTCTGCGCAGGAACTTCAGGTCCGAAGAACACGCTCTGCTCCCGGCACTGCTTTCTTGGTGGTATGAGGTCCCCAGGTGTCTTTGCTCACTTCTCTCTTTCATATCTCAAAAGAGATTGGCTTAAGACATCATCCAGTCTTGCAGAGCTCATCAGTATAACTGCTGCTAACCCATTTTATTACATCATAGTGATAGAATTTACAACACCTAAGGAAATCACATCAGATGATAAAACGGTACACAATCATACAACACTGGGAATCATGACCTAGCCAAGTTGACAGATATTTTTGGGAGACACAATTCAATCCATGACACCTGGTATGGACACAACATGGGGTCAGCACAGCCCCCGGACGACTTGATGGAGGTGAGAGTTAAACCGAGGAGGTGCAGTTGTACCCATAAGGCATGAGGTCTAAAGACCACAGTCAATTCAGTTATGATTCAGACAGCAGGAAGCAACCACATTTCTGAAGAGGGCTAACAGCCTCTTGTCCAAAACCAGGAGACCCGGTGACACAGTGGTTAAGCTCTTGGCTGCTAACAGAAAGGTAAGCGGTTACAACACACCAGCCACTCCACGGGACAAAGATGTGGTGGTCTGCTCCCACAAAGACTACAGCTTTCTACTCTGTTCTATAAGTTGGAATCGACTACATGGCAATGGGTTCTTTTGGTCCAAGTCCAATAAATAAATAAATAAAAATAAAAACCAACCAACCAACCTATTACTGTCAAGTCAATTTTGACTCATGGCGACCCCATATATGACACAGTAGAACTGTGCTCCGTAGGGTTTTCTTGGCTGTGATCTTTAGGGAAGTAGATCACCAGGCCTTTCTTCTGCCGTGCAACTGATTGGTTTCAAACTGCCAACCTTTTCGTTTAATTAAAAACAAAACAAAAAAATCGTTGCAGACTGATAGCGGCCCTATAGGACAAAGTAGAACTGCCCCAGAGGGTTTCCAAGGAGTGGGTGGTATATTCTAACTGCCGACCTTTTGGTTAGCAGCTGAGCTCTTCACCATAATAGTCAGCTACAAATGGTTTGCACCACCTATGAACCTTGCTCATGGAGATCAAACGTATTCAGTAACTCTCCGCAGTGAATGGCGTATCTTTTTTTTGGCATCAGTGTTACTTCTCCTTTAGAAACAGAACTCTATCAGTGGTATGGGTCAAAAAAAGAAACAATGAGAGATCCACTCCCTGGAGGTTGAAAACAGCAAATACAATAAAGCATGGCAACAAGATTTAAACGGACTGATAAACTCCAGTTCCTGGTTACTGAGGCACTTTCTACTCAAAAGAGCTGCACTTTAGTGTGTGAAACCCAGGGTCAAGCCATGATAAACAAACTAAAAACAAGACTACAAGGAATGAATGGAAGTCTATTTTTCAGTACTGAAGCACACAGCTCATGAGTTATGTAAAACCCAGGGACGTTCAAGGATGCTGTGGTTTACAGCTTATGCTTGCAGCAAGAGACAGCTCAGTAGCAAAATGTTAGTCCAGCTGTTTACCTGAAAGTACATCATTTACGTGTAGTAGATGGGCAAAATTGTAGGACTGTTGAAGCAGAATGGAAGGTGGGTCTGGAGGTCACGGTTAGGGTTGATGGATAAAGCAGAGAGAGAGCCAGTTGAGAAAATCAAACTGTGTCCATTTCCATCAACACTCTCACGAGGTACCATCAAGTTCTCTTACTCACGGACACCCCATTTGTGTCAGAGAAGAACTATGCTCCATAGGGCTTTCAGCTGCTGATGTTTTTGGAAGTAGATCACCAGGACTTTCTTCTGAGGTGCCCCTAGATGGACTGAAACTGTCAAACTTTCAGTCAGTAATTGAGCGTGTCAACTGTTTGCACCACCCAGGGACTCCTTTTAGAGGTACTTAAAAGGCAGGACTTACATAAAACAAATCAAATAAATGATAGGAAAGAATTACAAACTATGGTTTCTAACGTAGAACTACCCTATAGGGTTTCCAAGGAGTGGCTGGTGGATTCCAGCTGCCGACCTTTTGGTTAGCAGCTGAACTCTTAACCACTGCGCCACCAAGATTCCATAGTTCTATATAGGACACAGATATATACATGTTTTCTGTGTATATCTGGAAATTTTCAGTGACATTAGTTACATTTTTCACAATGTATCAACATTGTCTGTATGTGTGTGTGTGTATGTGAAATAGGCAAATGTATAGAGATCAAAGTGTATTAGTGGTTACGAGGGGTGGGAGGGAGGGAGAAAGGGGAGTTCATTGCTTAGGGGGCACTGAGTTTCTACTCATGGTGGTGGAAGAATTTGGAAATGGAGAGTGATGAGAGTTACACCACATGATGAACATAAGCAAGGCCACTTAATTGTACATGTAAACATTGCTGACTTGGCAAATGTTTGGTTACAGGCAGACCCAGGTTTCCAAGGTCTGACTTACGGACAATTCCTTGCTGTTGTTGTTAGGTGTTGTTGAGTAGGTTCCGACTCATAGTGACCCTATGAACAACAGAAACTTTGAATAGGAATTTTAACAATTCAGAAACCAAACTTTCCCTTTTAAACTTAGCATACAAGTCAATCCTATTAGCCAGAAGTGAGATAACCATGTTTAAAATCTATATTTAAGGACCTTAAAATTTTAAAATAATTATGATAAAAATAAAATCTGTCATTATAATGGTAGAGTGGAAATACTAACATATTTCTATTATACAAGTTTTACATTAAAACATCACCATCTTTAGCTGTAACTTGTGTAGAGTTCAAACACTGAGCGTTTTGTGCCACCAACCCTTTGACTTTTACCCTTGGGGATTCTGTTTTCCATTAGATAAAAATAGCCATTTGCATATCATTCTCATTCTTGCCCAATACAATGACACCTAAAATTCAATTAATAAGTGGTCCTACTTGAACAGCTGTGAGTGGCACCAATACATTAATTAAATGTTGAGCTGAGACTGCCTTCAATGTCTGCCTTTGCTGATTGCATCTCCAATTCTTAATTTGTTTCTCTCTTCTTTATTTCCCTGCCATTCTATTCCCTTCTGTTTCCATGTTTCTTCCTGCAGGTACTCTTTCCTTTCCTTTGCTTTAGATTCCAGCGTTTTCTACCATCTTTCCATCCATGACCTCTAAATCTCCCCTCTCTCATGTCCTCTGAGGGGTAGTAAAGAAGGGAAAGACAAAAAGAATGAAGAGTAACAATAGATAAATGAACCCTTAAAGTGCTATTTCTGACTCCTATTTGTAGACTATCTTAGAAAAAACTCGTAGTTTTAATATGGGTTTGAGACATGGTATAATGGTGAAGAATACTGAATATACCATGGACTGCCAGAAGAACGAACACATCTTTCTCGGAAGAAGTACAGCCAGAATGGTCCTTAAGAGCAAGGATGGTGAGACTTCATCTACCGTATTTTGGACATGTTATCAGGAGTGGCCAGCCCCTGTAGAAGGACACTATGCTTGGGAAAGTAGATTGTCATCAAAAAAAAGGGAGACCCTCAATGAGATGGATTGACACAGTGGCTGCAACAATGGGCTCAGGCGTAAGGATTGTGAGGATGGTGCAGGACCAGGCAGCGTTTTGTTCTGTTGTACACAGGGTCGCTGTGAGTCGGAACCAACTTGATGGCACCTAACATCAACAACAGCAACGAAAACTACTCCCGTAGTGCCTGTGTTGTTCAAATCAAAGAGAAACCTCTTCTTCCTTCCCCCACACACCTGGAGAACCTGTGAACATACATAAATGCATAACATACTTGCATAGTAAGACCCTCAGTGTGACTCAATTCTCAGCGTAGGACCCCCAAGTCAGCTTGATAAGAGTAATCAGTGTTTACAATACTGGGGAAGCCAGTACAACTTGTCCAAGCCAAAGTCATGGCAGCTCCATAGACACACCCAAACTCCCTGAGGGACCAAATTGCTGGGCTGAGGGCTGTGGGGACCATGGTCTTGGGGAACGTGTAGGTCAAGTAGCATAATATAGACTATATTCTACTTTGGTGAGTAGTGTCTGGGGTCTTAAAAGCCTGTGAGCAGCCATCTAAGATACTCCACTGGTCTCACCCCTTCAGGAGCAAAGGTTGCCATAAGTGGGAATCGACTTGAAGGCAACGGGTTTGGTTTTTTGCCTATGGACTGCCAGAACAATGAACAAATCCGTCTTGGAAGAAGTACAGACAGAATGCTCCTTAGAAGCGGGGATGGTGAAACTTTGTTCCACGTACTTTGGACATGTTATCAGGAGGGACCAGTCCCTGGATAAGGACATCATGCTTGGTAAAGTAGAGGGTCAGCGAAAAAGAGGAAGACCCTTAACAAGATGGACTGACACAGTAGCTGCAACAATGGGCTCAAACACAGCAACGATTGTGAGGATGGCGCAGAACTGGGCAACATTTTGTTCTGCTGTACATACAGTCGCTGTGAGTCAGAACCTACCTGATGGCACCTAACCACAACAGCAATGTAACATTTAAACCAAAGATAAAAAACAAAACTAAAAAAACTATGAGAATTATGAAAGGGATTTTACATATTGCTAAAATAGCACATGGTTTATGTTGTTTGAAGAAGCTATGTAACCATCCCAGATGTTTTATTTGCTGGACCCATTCAACTTAGATTGGCTTTGCACAAAAATTTTAACCAAAAGCCGAACGAGGTGCCGTCAAGCCAGTTCTGACTCACGATGTCCCCATGTGTGTCAGAGTAGAACTGGGCTCCATAGGGTTCTCAATGGCTGATTTTTCAGAAGCAGATCACCAGGTCTTTCTTTTAAGATGCCTCTGGGTGGACTCGAACCACCAGCCCTTCAGTTAGTGGATGAACACCACAATTTGCACCACCCAGAGACTCTGGAGAAAAGTCAACCTGTGTAGAAGTATAGAAGGAAAGCATACATTTTTCTTCCTTAGTCTTTCTTATTAGAGACTCTGGATGGTCCTTAACATTGGAGCTTCTTAAACTCTAGTGCCTTCCTGCTATGGGTATAAACTGGTTCAGCCACCTTGGCAAACTCTTTGCAATGTCAAAGTTAAATACATATGTCTGTCCACCCTATAACTAGAATGTTCCTTAGAAGCAAGGATGGTAAGACTTTGTCTTGCTTACTTAGGACATATTATCAGGAAAGACCAATCGCCGGCAAAGGACACCATGGCTGGTAAAGTAGAGGGTCAACAAAAATGAGAGAAACCCTCCATGAGAGGGATTGACATAATAGCTGCAACAATAGACTCTAACAAAGCAATAATCATGAAGGTGGCACAGGAGTGGGCAGCATTTCATTCTGTTGTACCTGAGGTCACCATGTATTAGAGCTGACTCCACTGCAATTAACAAGAACCCTTGCTGTGATTTGTCAAGCACCCTCAAGTTAATTTTTGATCCACAGCGACCCCATGTGACAGAGGAGGGCTGCCCCACAGGGTTTCCAAAGGAGCTCTGGTGGCACAGTGGTTAAGAGCTTGGCTGCTAACCAAAAGGTCTGCAGTTGGAATCCACCAGCGGCTCTGTGGAAACCCTGTGGGGTAGTTCTACTCTGCCCTATAGGGTCGCTATGAGTCGGAATCGACTTGATTGCAACAGATTTGTTTTGGTTTGTTTTTAATCTTTACGGAAGCAGATGGCCAGGTCTTTCTCCCATGGAGTACCTGGTGGGTTCGAACCGCCGACCTTTCGGTTAACAGCCGAGTGCATAACCACTGTGTCATCAGGGCTCCATAACAACCCTATGACCCAGTGATTCCTTTCCTGTGTATTGATCCAAGGGAAAGGGATGTTCAAAGTTCCCTTCCCATTTACAAGAACATCAAAACAATCCAGTCACTGAGAATGTATTTAACAACTCTGAAGTTACTTAAACATGAATGTAACAGAGAAATATCCCAAGTTCTTGGTTTGCAAGGAGGTTTAGTCACCTAGTGCTGCTATAACAGAAATACCACAAGTGGATGGTGTCTCAGTCACCTAGTGCTGCTGTAACAGAAAT